>NC_048598.1:116566007-116866007 GCF_003668045.3 Cricetulus griseus
ACCCAAGGGACTTGTGCCTTTTATATTAGAGGTTAAATTTGGTGGGAAAATTGTTTTTCTAACTTTCCAATCCATATTCCATCACTTCTGGTCTGGAACGACTAGCAGAATTCATTCAAGGATGTTTGGTGTGTACATAGTAAAGCTTGGATTAGTGGTGATTCCTAGTCAGAGTGTGGCTGATTTATCCCATTTACTCACGAGTACTACCAGCTTGCCTGCCACAGAACTAATGGCCAGTCACCCCTTGTCTATTGCTTCAAATAGAGGCAGTTCTTTCTTCTGAGAATGGCCTATTAATAGTGCACGACAGGAGCAACTGGAGGAAATCAGGAATATGGTACCTGCACAAGTAAGAATATTGACACAGAGAAACTATTAAACCAACCAGGTTCTTGAAAACAATAACTGAAATGAAAGAATTCACTGGAGGAATTCTGCATCAGGTGTGGCCCAGCAGATGGAATCAGTGAACTCAAAAGATGGGTCAGTTGAAAGAATTATAAGAACAAAAAGAAAAAAAGGAAAGTGGAGAAAAACATTATAGTCAAACTGCCAAGTATAAATAGTATTGAAATCAAGGGAAAAAAGAAAAAAATCAACTTATACACAATGTAGCTTCCATCATGTTGAAGCAAACACTGATACATCAGATAAGATTTTAAATAAAAAAAACTCATAAGGGACAAAGAATGGAATTGTTATGATGATAAAAGATCAACTCCCATGAAGATACGTGCCCTAACATCAGAACATCCAGTTGTGTGAAGCAAATACTGCTATACTAAAAGACACACATCTCAGTAGTAAAGACATGAGTTGATAGATAGGACACTACAAAAACACAGGCAGTGGAAGCAAAGATAAACAAATAGGATTGTTTCAAACTTAAAAGCATCCATATATATATATCAAAGGAACAGAGAAAAAGCATCTGCATAGCAAAGGAACTGACAGCTAGAAAAGGAGAAAATGTTTGAGAACCATGTTTCTGATGAGGTGTAAATATCCATTGTATGCCTGGGGATGTAGCTCAGTTTGCTAAAGTGCTTGCCTAGCATGCAAAATGCATCAGTTTAATCTCTAGCATTGCACACACCAGGTGTGTCGTCCACTTGTCATCCAAGCTTCAGGAGAATCAGGTGTTCAAGTTCATCTTCAGCTACATACAAGTTCCAGGCCAGCCCAGACTACTTGAGACCCTTTCTTTAAAAAATCAAAATTGTTGTGGGGTATTTGATTGCACTGTGACATTCCTAGAATGTTAATAAACTTAACATTGAAGGGGGCAGAGCCAGTGGCTAGCTGATTGGAATTAGCCATAGCAAGTCAGGAATTGGGATAGAGAATATATATGAAAAGGAAGGAAAGGGTGGGTCTAGTGTTCGAGGCTTCTTTTGGTTTTGGGATGAGTTGCTTCATGGCTTCTCTGATGTAGCAGGTTTTCACCCCTTCATCTAACTTTTTAGTCTTTGTTATTAAATAGAAATAACAAATAGAAATAATAATAATAGAAACAATAAATTAAATACAGACTTAGTTTAAACCCACAAACAGGCATGGCCTGGTTGGCCATCAGGGTACTGACTGAAGGGCTGTGCAACCACAGACAATAATTAAAATATCAGTAGATTCATGTGCAGCCACTAAGCCAACAGAAAACATCAAAAATTCCCACTCAGGAGGCAGAGGTAGGTGGATCTCTGTGGGTTCAAGGCCACCCTTGTCTACAGAGAAATTTCCAGGACAGCCAAGGCTATATAGAGAAACCCTGTCTTGAAAAGAAACGAGATAGATAGATAAATAAAATAAAAATCCAGTTCAAGGCCACCCTGGTCTACAGAGAAATTTCCAGGACAGCCAAGGCTACATAGAGAAACCCTGTCTTGAAAAGAAACGAGATAGATAGATAAATAAAATAAAAATCCAGTTCAAGGCCACCCTGGTCTACAGAGAAATTTCCAGGACAGCCAAGGTTACATAGAGAAACCCTGTCTTGAAAAGAAACAAGATAGATAGATAGATAAAATAAAAATCCAGTATATCTATAAAGACCTGCAACTCAGTAATAAACTCAACAACCTGATTTTTAATCTAAGATCTCTTCAAAGAATCTATAGAAATCCAACAGGTATCTAAAAGGATGCTCAACATTGACAACCATCAGGAAAATGCAAATCACAACTACAATATGATATTCCTTCACACCTGCTAGAACAACCATATTGGAACAACCACAAGTGAACAAGTTTTGGTGAGGATGTAGAGAAATTGGAACATTTGTCCAATGTTGGTAAGGGTGTAAGAAGTATAGTTACTATGAAAGTAAAACATAAAAATTGCATAAGATCAAAGCAACCCCATTTCTGGATATACACCCTAAGAATTCCCAGAGATTTTCATATTCCCATGTTAATCACAGCCTCATTTAAGGTATCCAAGATGTGGAAGCAATTTAAATGTCCATTGATGATGGATGTGTGTGATGGTTAATGTCGACTGGACGGGACCAAGAATCATCTAGATTATCTAGATTAGGTCAACTGTGGTGGAAAGACTCAATTTAACTGTGAGTGGCAGCATTCCATGGGTTGGGTCCTAGATTGAATAAAAAGAAGACAGTGAGGTGAGTACCAGCATTCATCACTGATTACTGACTGTAGATACAATATAACCATCTCTGCAAGTTCCTGCCACCGTAAGTTCTTCACCCCCAGTTTCTCATACCCCCAGCTATGAGAAAAAAAAAACCCTTGTGGTTTGAATGAGAATGGTTCCCATAAGCTCATATGTTTGAATACTTGGATCGCCAGTTGGTGGAACTGTTTGAGAGGGGTAAGGAGGTGTGACCTTGTTGGAGGAAATGTGTCACGGGGAGTGGGCTTGGAGGTTTCAAAAGACTCAAGCTAGTCCTAATTAGCTCTCTTTGCCTCTTACCTGTGGATCAGGATGTAAGCTCTCAGTTACTGCTCCAGTGCCTGCTTGTCTGCTGTTGCCATGCTCCTCACCGTGATGGTCATGGATTCAAACTCTTTGGAACCATGAGCCTCAAACTAAATCCTTTCTTTTACATAAATTGCCTTGGTCATGGCATTTTACCAAAGCAATAGAAAAATAGTTAAGCCAACCCTTAAGATATTTTTGTCAGTCATCACAGTAACAAGACAATATAATGATATGTAATGGATAAACAAACTATGTTAAGTTTGTCAAGAGTGGTGGCTCACTGCTGTAACCTCTACACTCAGAAAGCAGAGGCAGGGAGAGCAGGAATTTACATCCAGCCTGGGCTACATGAGACTCTTTCCAAAACAAAACCAAAACAAATCACATTATATACATATAGTGAAATATTACTATTCGGCCTCAAGAAGGAAACTTTGTAAGCTATGAATTAGATGAGGCTTGAGGACATGATCCTAAATGCAAAATGATAATGCTGCATGATTCTGTTTCCATGGTATAGTTTTGTTTTGTTTTGTTTTGTTTTGTTTTAAAGCTCTTTTTTTTTTTCTGGCTAGAAATCAAACAGCAAGTAAAATGGTAATTCCCAGATGTGGGCATGGGAAGTGAGCTGTTCAGGAATATAAAGTTTCTGTTTTGCAAGGATGCAAAGGGTCTAGATTTTCGGTTGCATAGCAACATGCTTAGATCCAAACATGCTGTGTGCTTAAGATGGTGATGATACATTCTAGTTGACAGCTGTCTGTCCAGAAAATGGACCAAAAAGTTAAAAGAGTTTGCTACACATCACCATATGATATATAAACTCATAGAGATGTTCAAAGTTAATAAAACATGAGAGATACAGACCTCGTGTTTAATGGGCCCAGGAAAATATAACAAAAATATTTTCATTCAGCAATATATTCATCCAGTTTCAGTCCCTTGGAAAAGGAATGTGTGTTTTTCAGGTTGAAGGTTTTATTCCCTAGTAAGGCTGTAAAAATGGCCTCCAGTTGAAATGCCTTGTTTCTGATGTATTACATTAGAAAAAAAAAATCAACCTTGGAGACTCCAGGGGAAAACTACAGTTTGTACATGGGTTTGTGTGTGTGTTTATTCATTCTCCAGAGAACTGTTACATCAGAGTCGCCGAACAATACAGCCTCGGGCTGTATCATTTGATGCCGCCGATGGTGAGGATGGGACGTTAAAGGTGGGCATCATTGGGTGTGGCCACCTTGGGAGGCAGCTGGCTAAAGTACTGCTGAAAATTGTGCCCATCCCTGCTGAGAACCTGCAGATCTCCACTCGGAGGCCCGAGTCCTTGGGTGAGGAGCAGTGAGTGATAAGACAGTAGGTGTGGGGCTGGTAGCATTCACAAAGCTGTTCTGAAAGGTTCCTTTAAGGGTTAGGGTTTCCTACTTGATGGTCCTAAACTTTGAGCTTGTTGATTAAGATAACATTTCTCCACTCATTTATATCTGTCTCTCCTCCCTGTGCCCTTGGTGCATATTATCTTTCTGGGTATGAAATACGGGGGGAGTTTTCCATATAGTATTCAAATCTAACTGGGATATTAGAATCTGGAAAAAAAAGCCAACAAGTATTTGTATTTGACCTTATATTTAAAAAAATGACATCTTGAGTATAAAAATATGATTCCAGAATCGATCACTGTGATAGAAATAAGAGCAGTGATTGTTTCTGAGGAAATGGACTGAAAAAGTACCTGTAAGAACTTTCTGGGGAGAGGGAAATGTTTTATACCTAGAGCAGCAGTTCTCAACCTGTGGGTCATGACCCCTTAGGCTAACATACTGCTGAAACTTTTCACAGGGGTTGCCTAAGACCATTGGAAAGCATATTTATTTACATTATGATTTGTAAGAGTAGCAAAATTATAGATATGAAGTAGCAACGAGAATAATTTTATGGTTGGTGGGGTCACCTCAACATGAGGAACTGTGTGAAAAGGTTGCAGAATTAGGAAGGTTGAGAACCACTGGTCTGGAGGGAAATGTGGGCTATATAGATGTATGCTCTTACCAAAACTGTTCAAACTGTATACTTCAGAATTCTGTGTGGTACGATGTAAATTACATGGCAATAAAACACAAATGAGCAGTGCAAAGTAGTAGGAAAATTACTCTTGAAGGAAGAATAATCACCCATATTTTTCTCTTCTTTTCTTTTTGTTTGTTAAGACAGGGTTTCTCTGTATAATCTTGGCTGTCCTGGAACTAGCTCTGACGACCAGGTTGGCCTCGAACTCACAGAGATCTGCCTGCCTCTGCCTCTGCCTCCCCAGTGCTGGGGTTAAAGGTGTGTGCCACCACTGCCCCGCCCAGCATCACTTTTAACATTTTTTGGTCATTGGGTTGAGTGCTTACCTCTCCCAACATCTTTTACATTCTGTTTTTCAGTAACACTTAAAAAGCATACCAGATGCAAGTATCCATTTTAAATTCTTACTTTCAGAAATCCATGTTGCAGTAAGGATAATTAAATAACTTAGTACCCGTGTGTTTAATGCGAAAGTATGAGTTACCGCATAACGCAGTCACTTGCCCTCTACATTTATGATATCTTTGTATCGTCTTGTATACCTTACAAAAACTGTTACACTTCCCACAATTCCTCCCAGTTTCTGTTGTTCGTTCTCTTATGCTTCTACTTTTTTTTCATTCATTTATTTAGCTCATAAATAAAGTCATGCACAATTATGATACACAATACAGTATGTTCACAATGGCATGGCTATCACGCTTCTACTTTTACCCACTAACTCAAGCCAGCGAACTGTCTCAGTGAGTCACATAACATCCTCAGTTTGCTCATCCTCATTGGTCTCCGGATACTCGTGGGAGCTGCCTTAAAGAATACACAGAAAGTGTAGGGTGGCGGTGGCACAGCCTTTAATCCCAGCACTCCCAGGCAGAGGCAGGCGGATCTCTACAAAGGAGAGTTCAAGGCCAGCCATCTCTACAAAGCGAGTTATGGGGCTAGCTCCAAAGCTACACAGAGAAACCCTGTCTGGAAAAACAGAAACAAAAACAAAACAAATTAAAAAAAAAAAAGAAGATGCAGAAAGCGCTTTATACATTATCCAGCAAGGGCTAATTCTTACAGGATAATCGAAGCAGAATGCCTCTTAGAGATATTTTCCCTAGCTTAAAAAAAAAAAATTAAAACACCTAGTGATTTTTCTAAAGTCAATCTTAGAAGGAATCATGCCACAACTGCAAGCTCTGCTAGCTGCACCAGCCTCTTAAAGGGGCGGGGCCGCCTTTGGGTAGCTCACAGAGGCATCCAGGAACAGCTTCTGGTTTCTGTGGCAACGTGACATAGGCTGCTTACAGAGACACAGTTTCTACCATTCTCTCCCTGCAGCTTATGTTCAGGTAAAATTTCTCTGCATTGTGCCTTCTCTCCCTTCCTTTCTCCATCATCGCAGTCGAGTTCCAGAAACTAGGGGTCCGGTGCTACTACGACAATCGTTCTTTGGCGAGCTGGGCCAAAGTGTTGTTCCTCTGCTGCTTGCCAGCTCAGCTGCCTAACATCTGCTTAGAGATCCAATCCAAACTTGAGAAGCCCTGCATCGTGTACAGCTTTGTGGCCGCCATTCCGGTACCCAGGTATCTCGTCAGAATGAGAACAGAAGGGCGTGGTCGCTGATGCTCCTCCTATTCCCTGCCTGCCACCACCATAGCCCTACCTCCTGGAGTCAGTCATCCATCCTCAGTAAGGAGGCAGTGACCTGCAGAAAGACTGGTTTTTACATAAACACCACTTAGGATTGGGATGTTTTTCCTGTTTAAAACATTAATGGCTAGAATGTTAAAAATAAATTAATTTTTAAAAATTAGAAAAAAAAAGTTAATGGCATATTGTTTCCCAAGTACTCGCTTCCCACTCCGTGTTAATGAGAAAACAGCAGACAACATGTAAAGCTGCTAAAAAAAAAGTACATGTCAGGCATTTTTTTTTTTTTTTGTACTCTTGCATCGAGCCAAGAGCTAGGCACATGACAGCATTCAGTAACTATTAGGTGGGTGGTTGAACAATCCAATTAATCGGTGCCCTTAGTGTTCGCCCCAGGCCCACATCACATTACCTGACCCACGCTGTGCAGGGGAAGGGGCTGCTGTCTGGCTCGGATGCCAATGCAGTGGTTGGTTAGTCATTCACTCCAATCTGGCACTGAGCTCCCTGTCTTTGTGGCTTCCAGGTTGAAACTTCTACTGAACTACACCAATATCTTGCGGCCCCAATATCAGTTTTCTGAGGATTTTGACAACATCTGGAGAGTAAATAAGGACATTGCAACTGTTCTCCAAGATCCTGTGGTTCTTCAGGGTACCTGCCCCTACAGTAGTGTTGGTAAATGCTCAACTCTTCAACAATTACCTTCCATGACTGGTGTGTGTGTGTGTGTGTGTTGGGGAAAGCACAAAGTAGATATAGTCTTAGTTATTTGAGTTTGGTATGTGTCTTAGGGTTTCTATTGCTGTGAAGAGACACCATGACCACAGCAACTCTTATAAAGGAAAAACATTTAATTGGGGTGGCAGAGCTGACATTTTCAGAGGTTCAGTCCATTGTCATCATGGTGTGGCAAGGTGGCATGCAGGCAGATGTGGTGCTGGAGAAGGAGCTGGGAGTCCAACATCTTGACCCACAGGTATCAGGAAGTGGTCTGTGTCAATGGGCATACCTCAAGCATAGGAGACCTCAAAGCCTGTCACCACGGTGACACACTTCCTCCAAGAAGGCCACACCTATTCCAAGAAGACCACACCTCCTTATAGTGCTGCCCCTCTATGAGTTTATAGTTACATTCAAGCTACCACAGTATGAAAAGAGCTTGGTAGGTAAGCAACCTTTCTTAGGCAGAGCTGAGAAGCCTAAGTTTTGGATCCTTAAATCTAGACTAGAAATAACCAGGGAATATAGCTTATGTGAACAAAGAATGAGCTGGGTTTGGTGGTACATGCCTATAATCCCAGCCTCGGAGAGGAGGAGACCGGAAATCAGGGTGTCAAGACTCTTTGGCTATATAACCAGTTCGAGGATCACTAAAGCTACATGTGAACCTGTCTGAAAAAAAAAAAAAAAACCCAGGACAACAACAACAAAAACCCAGGAGAATGAAATGTCTGGGTAAAAAAAAAAAGTTTCCTCTAGTCTTGCAATATTTCCTAGTTCCTGTTCTGGGTAAGGGCCATTGTGGAGATTCTTCTGCCTTCAGCAGGGTCTGACTTAGTTCTGTTTTCTCCCCTTTGGTGTGATCAACACATAACGTGTTGTAAAGGCCAAATGGGGCTCATAGCCACGGAAGACAATGTGTTCATCTCCTGGCCATATTGCCAACCAATTTAGGAGAAAAGGTGGCCTTACAGTCCTCCTCTGAGTTTCTTCTGGGTTCCCTGAAACTTACTTTTTGCAGATGCTCATTGTTAATTTTCTTCATGTCTAGGAGGAGTAATCCTCAATATCAAATGGCTGGAAGGGTTGTTTTATGCGGCCATCAATGTCTGCACATCAAAGAAAGTAATTTACTCACACGTGCTGCAGCTCCTGAACCAAGTCTTTCTCTCCGTGCACTTGGAGAGCTGTGAGAAAGAAGAGTCTTGTCCTAAATTTCAGATAACAGACTTCATGAACAAAAACTACGTCAGGAACTTCTTTAATAAAAGGTAAGATGTCAAACATCTGGTCATTGGAATCTGTCCCACAGGGTTTATTGTTTTTGTTTTTTGTTCTGTTTTGTTTTGTATTAACAGATGCTTTTTAAGAATATTTCCTGGGCCGGGCAGTGGTGGTACATGCCTTTAATCCCAGTACTCTGGAGACAGAGGCAGGCGGATCTCTGTGAGTTTGAGGCCAGCCTGATCTACAGAGGGAGTGCCAGGACAGCCAGAGCTGTTACACAGAGAAACCCTGTCTCAGAAAAACAGGAAACCAAAAACAAAATAAAACAAAAAACCCCAACCAACCAACCAACCAACCAACCAATCAACCAACCAAACAAACACATTTCTTGGAGGCGGGGGCTTGAAGAGACCAGAGGGAAACCTGTAGAAGTCAGTTTTCTCCTTTTGCCATGTGGGTGCTGATATTGAACTCGGATTCTCAAGCTTGGTTGTGAACACCTTTGCAGCAAGCACCTTTACCCGCTAAGCCATTTCATCTGCTTCACACACACGCTTTCATGTTCCTTTCCTCGTCTCAGTGGGCTTTTTTTGGTTTTTCTTTGGTTATGAAAGTCTCCATATAGCTCAGGCTGGCCTTGAACCTGTGATTCTATTGTTTCGATCTTCCAAGTTCCAGGATTGCAAGCATGCCCCACTACATTGCCTGACCCTGACCTGTGTTCTCTTTTAAAATTGATACAAATAATATACTTTTCTAAAAATCAAAACAACAAAAAACCAGCTAAAAACACAACAAAACCTCCCTGTCTTTTAAATCCCATTTCATAGATAGTCATCTCTAATAGACCGTTTTGTCATTTTATCTGGGCACCAACAGATAGAGATACTTGTTGTATTGTAATAGGTATGCATATCCATTACTACAGTGTTAGAAACATGGAAAGCGTAACACCACTTTTGCTTTCTGTATCCAGCTTGAACTCTGTGGATGCTAGTGTTGCCTGCTTCACTTAGGAACAGCAGCCACACAGGAAGCCTTTTAGACACACTGTGCAAGTTACAAGTCACCCTGCCTTCCTGTGATAGAGCGTAATTCCTTCCTCTGCCTCAAATTCTGCCAGTGGGCTGCTAGAATATCCATGCACTTACTTTGAATTCTTGGACAGGTGTTTCTGCTGGATAAACATATTGATGACTAATTTAGTTAGAGGACACTTACATACATTACTGCTTAGCAAAACATCGACACCAATACCATATGCGAGTGTCATTTCTCTATAGCGTGGTGACGATAAAGTCACCCTTTCTGGTCTTTGTTAATCCAATATGTAAAGCTTGCTGCTGTCATTTCTCGTGATTTCTGTGTTTCTAGACTCACTGGACTCTTGAGTTCTTTTTCTTCTTGGATGACTGGATACGCCATCCTTTTTCAAGCAGTGGTTCCTCTTGGCTTTTGTGATCCTCGATGTTCCTCTCCTTTGATAGATAGCTCTCCTGATGTCCTCCCCTCAGACCTGAGAGTTCTGAGGCATCAACGCTGGGCCCTCTTTTCTTTCGTCTACACTGGTTCCTGGGTGATCTTTTCCAGTTTGGGAATTCAAGTTGCCATTTTTACTCTGGTAGCATAAAACTCTCCATTGGGGCTATGCCTAGGTAACCACATACATATTCACCATCTCTTTCTAAACCCAACGTGTGTAAGCATCCCCAAATCTGTGGGCTTTTTACCTAAAGACTGCTGCCTCACCAAGTGCTGCAAGCTCGAACCCCAGGATTGCAGACACAATCGTTGATCCCAGTTTCTCTTCCCCACCCCATATTCTGGTCACCAACAGATGATGCTCTCAGTTTGGAAATTTCCCTCACTTCTCTGTTGTTTCATTTCCTGAATCTCTTTTAGTTCATTTTTTAATTTTAGTGACCCGTATCCTGTAATACCTTCCTGAGAAAGGGTACATTGGAAGTAATTTTGGAGATTCTTTGTGTTTGAAAATGTTTGTGCTCTTATCTACACTTTTACTGAGAACATGATTAAGTAGCAGATTCTAAACGGGAATTATTTTCCTGGAGTGTTTGGGAGCCCTGTTCCATCGTCTTCAGCTTGTTAGGCTTGCTGTTGGGAGCTATAGGGCTTTCTAACTCATCTTGTTGTATTTTTGCTTTTTGGAGTCAAGTTCTCATCTAGGCCAGGATGCTCTTGGGCTACTACTGATCCTTTGGCCAAATCCCAGGAGCTGGGCCCTTTTACCCTTTAAAAATATTATTTTTTTATCAGACCACGCCTATTTTTCCTTGCCTGTCTTGAAACTTGCTACCTAAACCAGGATGGCCTTGAACGTCACAGAAGTTTACCAGTCTCTGCCTCCTGAGTGCTAGCTAGGATTAAAGGCATGTGCCAGTATGCCTGGCTAAAGGTTGTCATTCTTGAGTGACAAGCACTTACCTACCTGATTGAGCCATTTCCCCAGCCTGCTCCACCACACCCCCCCATGCATTTAATTTTTAAAAAAATATTGTGAAATATAACACATGTACAGAAGGAGTTCATATTCTGTTTATAAATATATAGCTCTATGCATTATTGTGATGCAAATACCTGTGTCTCTGCAAGTTCCTACCTTCCCCTCTTTCTCTGTTATTCTTTTTTATTTTTAGACCCCTTAGATGGGTCTTCCAGTTTCATGTTTCCTATTCTTAACATCCTTGACTTCCCCCACCCCCACTTCTGCTTTTTTCAATGCCTTGTAAAAACATACTTCAGTAGCACATTTTCATGTCTACTATATTTTGAATTTCAAAGCTTTGAAAATGTCTGAGTATTCCTTTTGATGCCACACCCTGCTGTCATTTCCTTACACAATAATCTTATTCTTTTGAGACCATAAACTATTGTGGTGTTTTTCTCCTCTAATTGGTTTATTTCTTCCAAATTGCTTAAAAATAAATTTTAAAGTTTATTTTCACTTGTAAGTTTGTTTTGCCTATATGTGTGTCTATGCACTGCATGTGTGTGTATGGCAGCTGCAGGTATAACGAACAAAATTTGAGAACAACCATAAAGCAGATGGATCTCTGTTTTTGAGGTCAGCCTGGTCTGCAGAGTGATTGCCAGGATAGCCAGTGACTACACAGAAAAACCCTGTCTAGAAAAACCAAACCAAACCAACAACAACAACAAAGGCTGGTAAAGTCTTTTGCCCATATAATAACTGGGTTCTTCATCTTCTTGTTGAATTTTCAGAATTAGTTCTGTATTTTAGATAATAGTCTCTCTAATTTCTTAGACAGATCACAGAGATCCTCCTGCCTCTGCCACCATAGTACAGGATCAAAGGCATGCACCACCACTGCCAGACATATATTAGTCTCTTATTGAATGTGTCTTTTTCAAACAGTTTCCAATCTGTGATATGAATTCTCTTGACAGTGTCAGTCATAAGACAGACTTTGCTTAATTTATTTAATTGAGCAGAATGTCAGTCTGTGGCCCTATCTGGTCCAGAACTCAGGAGGTTCAGGCTGACCTTGAACCTACAACCTCTCATCTCTGCCTCCCTTTACCAGGATTACAGGCATGTACCACCAGACCAGATCTGTAACAGAGCTAGCTCACTTTTTCTCTCATGGAACATGCCTTTCTTGTGTGGAATGGGTAATACTGACTGTCAGCCTGATTGGTTAGATTAAATCGATCTCAGGATGATAATACACTCTTTTAACTGTGAATGTGAAGGTGTTTCCAGGGAGGATAAATAAGCATCATAAAATGGACCAAAATGCTGGTATATAGGAAGGAGATTTGAGTTTTGTACATTGACCTTATAAGCAACAACCTTGTACTATATGTTTACAACTAACCCAGGCCAATTCTAGATAACCCCATACCTCTTTACAGATAGTGTTTTATAATATCAGAATAATTTGAATTCCTCCCTCATGTGTGCTTGTATCATTGGCATAATTTGATTCACACAGACATGCATAAATAATTGAGCACATTCTTTTGTTTTATATAATGTTCTCATGAATAACAGGCTGACCTCAAACTCACTATGTTGCTGGAAATGGCTTTGAACTTCTGATCCCTGTCTCCACCTCTTAGTGCTGTGGTTACAGAAATATGCCAACACACAAGTTCATGTGATGCTGTGTATTCAAACAGGGCTCTGTCATGCTGAGCAAACATTCCAGCAAGGGAGCTACATCCCCATTGCTATTATTTTGAGCACACTGCTGTCTGTCTGGTCTCTGCAGAGGAAGGAAGAATGAATTCTTTCACCTATCTTTCTTTAATGTTCTTCCCTCCATTATAGGGGTCCTAGGTTCTAACGTTTCTTTACTTCTTTCTGAAGAACTGTGAACATTCCTTGTAAGATTGATATACTGACAACAATCCCTTAAACTTTGATTTGATAAAGCTTTTATTTCTCCTTCACTTTGGAAAGATAATTCTACAAAATACACATTTCTGGGGATGGAGGAATGGCGCAGAGGTTAAGAGCACTTGCTATTCTTGCAAGGACCTGGGTTTGGTTCCCAGCCCCCACAGGGTAACTCAGTCATCTGGAACAGGAGATCTCATGCCTTCTCTGACCTCTTCTGGCACAAGGAACGAGTGTGGTGCACATCCACACATGCAGACAAAACAAATACATCTAAAAAAAGATTCAAAATTCTGGGTTGATGGTTTTAATATTTTATTCCATTGTCTTCCTGTTTGCGTGGCTTCTGAGAAAACAGTTTTTTACCCCTGTAAAACCTTTCTACAATGAAGTAGTTTTCCTCTGGCTTCTCCTAGAATTTTGGCTTTCTCTTGTAATTTCCTATAATTTGAGAATATGTATGGGTGTAGTTTTTGTTGTCATTTTACTGTTGGCATTGGTGTTCTTAGCTTGCCTGGATCTATGGCTTGCTATATGATAACTTCGGAAAAATTTCAGTCATTATTATTTCAAGTATTCTGTTCCTTTCCCTCCTCCCCTTCTAGTATTATCTGTCTGTCTGCTTACCTATCTGATGTATATACATGTATATAGATGTATAAGACATATATGTATATGTATATATATGTCATATACATATATATATATATATATATATATATATATATATATATAGTGTGTGTGTGTGTGTGTGTGTTTCATAGTTGTTGCATATGCTGACCCATATAGCTCAGGCATTGCTGTTTTCTTTTTTTTCTTCTTCACTTTTTCTGTCTGGAAATTTTTATAGTGATATAGTTAAGTTCAGAGAGTCTTCCTTCAGTCTGGTGTTTCACACCCAAGTTATATGTATTAAACAGACTGAAAGAAAGTAATGCTATCTTTGTCTCCCCCTCAGGCCTTTTCCCTGGTTTGATCTGACTGTTGTGCAACTCAAGGAGACTCCCTTCAGCCAGCATCTCTCAACAACTCCTATCCTCCAGGAACACCTTACTCTTCTATACCGCAAATTATTAGGCATCCCCGTGGTCAAAGAAGAACCACCACAGACTTCCACAGGTTCTTCACCCAAAGGAATCAGGGCTGACAGAGAGCCAAGCACTGTGTTTGAGAAATGTACTAATAACGAGTGTAGAAGAAAATAAGAGGTCTGCATGCATCAATATACTTGGGTGTATCTAGCTTTTTGACACAACCTAGTACACTGCTTCCCCCAGAAAGCCTTTTTAACACAAATTATTTCTCTTCTAATTGCTAAATCCAAGTAATTTTGTCATAATCAGACAATCAAACAGGAAAACTTCTTTCCCTGTGACAATATATAGCTAGAAAATGATACAGCTTGATTCTCCTACTTTTTTAGGGGATAGAGAAATAAGTGTTGGGTGAGCAATATTTGTTGAAATATGATTAATTCTTGCTTGTTTTAGTTATATATGACTATTGTAGGATGGCTATTTAAAGCTATTCCCATTTAAACAACTTAAATCCATAAAACCATAAAAACATTACTGGTAAAGATGTAGCTTAGCTGTCAGGGTGCTAGCCTAGGATGCACAGAACTGTGTGTTCAGTCATAAGCACCCCATAAATTTTGTGAGGTGGCACCTGCTTTCAATCCCAGCACTTAGAGGCAGGAGGATCAGACATTGAAGGTTGTCCTTGGCTACACAGTGAATTTGAGGCCAGCCTGGGATATAGGAGACCATGCCCTGGCCAAAAGCGCCCCCCCAAAAAAAACCCCCAAACAACCAACCAGCACCACCACTAACAATAAAAAACAAACAAACAAACAAACAAAAAAGCTAGGTGGTGGTGGTGCATGCCCTTAATCCCTGAACTCAGGAGGCAGAGGTGAGTTCAAGGCCAGCCTGGTTCCAAAATATCGAGTTCCAGGACAGCTAGAGAAAGCCTGTCTTGAAAAACTCAAAACAAAAACAAAAACAAACAACAAAACAGAGTGACACAGAGTACCAGTACCAGGAGTCTGCAGCAGAAGTTGGCCAGTCTTGGGCCATGGGTGGTGAGACCCTGTCTTAGACAGATACAAACAAAAAAAGCACACTCAAATCTGGTACTTACATTAAATCCTTGAAAAGGATTTGCAAAATATTGATCTTATTTCTATGTTGTACACTTGCTTCTTGCTTTACACTTTTTTTGTCAATTATAATAGAGCTAAAAACAAAAGCAGTGATCCCACCAAGCTGAGAAATGAAGTTCCCAGCTTTGCCACTGGGTAGAACCATGTTTATGGAATGCTCAGGGGCTTTTGTGCAAAACTGGGCACAATCCATGGAAATCACTATGGTCTTATAGTAACCATTTACATTTTGTTGTTTTACATAGTCATGCACTAAGTAAATTCAATGGTTCTAGAATACTTTCTTTTTATTTGCTTATTTACTTATTTATGACAGTTTGTGATAAAACTTCCTACTCCAATGTTGGGGGAAAGTTGGTTTGTCATCAACACAGACACATAGCACGAATGTTAGCTTGTTCCATTCAGGTGTGCAGTAAACACATATATCTACATTATGATTCATAACAGTAGCAAAATCACAGTTCTGAAGTAGCAATGAAGATAATTTTGTGGTTCTGGAGTCACCACATGTGGAACTGTATTAAAGTGTTGTAGCATTAGGAAGGTTGAGGACCACTGACCTAGGGGGGTAGTGTCAAGTGGTAATTTCTTGTCATCAAGAACTTTCCTTCCACTTAATAAAAAAAAAAGCCATTTCTCTCCATTTGGATACAGATAGTTCACCTGTAAGTAAATGATTGTGCCTGCCTATTTGAAAGTGAGGTCTCTGGCTTGGCAAGTTCTTTAGCAGTCTTATCTGTGCTGTGTACCAGTTGCATGCTCATCCAAGAATAAAATAGCTCTTTTTTTTCTTTAGTGAACTAATGAAGTTTAATTAGGATTATTTACAAAAGCATGGGTGAGCGGCTAATTATGGAACATGGACAGCTTATTTGTGGCTATATCACTGAAGGAACTGTCCCTCCTTCCCCAGTAAATATTAATGCCTATGGACCCTCATGGAGGGGTGGGGTTGTCAGAGCAGCCCCCAACAATCATATGAATCCCCGGGGAGTGATAGGTCTTCTGAGTCTTCCCACCACTGCATGATGGAACACTGGCAGACATCTGCTCCTTGTAAAGATGAATTTCAGCTTTCTCCATGGCCAGGCTTTGTGCGACAGGTTACTACATTGCTGTAGCTTTGTCTTGCTGTCCTTAATCCGTCATCTAGACACATTTCTGATATTCTGTCACCACGTGGAGAATATCTGGCATTTCCTAATTCAGGCTTTCTGTGTTTATAGTTACAAGCACTGCAAATATCATGTGATGGCTTCTAGGTGCCTGCATCGTTTTGTTTCATGGTAGAAAGTGTAGAAATGCTGTCTTTTTTCCCTTCAGTCACGTGGTTTCTTCCAAGACATAGGGTATGTCTTACACAAACTTCCATGTGGTAATATTTTGGTTCCTATTGTTCTCTCTCTCTCTGTGTGTGTGTGTGTGTGTGTGTGTGTGTGTGTGTGTGTGTGTGTTTGTGTGTGTGTGTGATTCTCTGTCTGTCTGTCTGTCTCATGTGCATTAGTGTCTTGCCATGGATGTGTGCTGGGTACCCTGGAACTGGAATTACAGTTGTGAGCTGCCATGTTGGTGCTGGGAATTGAACTCAGAACCTCTGGAATATCAGCCGGTGCTCTTAACCTCTGAGCCATCTATCCAGCCCTCTTCAGTCATTTCTTACAGATGTGAAAGTGGAGGATTAATTTTCCTCAGTTGCCCTTTCTGTCAGAGTGCATGATTAAGCCTTTTGTGCTTTTCCCGTCTGTTCTAAACCTGGCTTGGCTGATTTGAATGTGTGCACATCCTTGATTCTTTCCACCTGGTCTAGAAAGGACTCTCTCTGAGCAAGGCTGCAATGAAGATGTTTCTCGGGCTCTTCTGTCACTTGTCTATATACTTGTACTATTTTATCCACTCCAGTGTAAACAAATGGAAGACTGCAGAGACACTCAGAATCCTGTGGTTGTTCTCATCTTCTTTCCCACTCTGAATATGCAGGGCTTTCTCAGGCCCCGGCTCTGTTCTTCCTTCCTGAAGCTCTTATTTTCACTGCCATCAAGCCTTCCGTTCTTTCACTGATGTCACTAGTTACCTGGTTCATGTTTCTGGCTCCATTGCTTCTTCCTTTGGGTCAGATGGTAAACTGGGGAGACAAAACAAAACAAAACAACACTCTGGAAGTTGACTGATATTTGGGGACTGTTTTAAGCTCCATTTTAAATAAAAAGTCTAGGTAAGCAGTGGTGGTGCACTCCTTTAATCTCAGCACCCGAGAGGCAGAAGCAGGTGTATCTCTGAGTTTGAGGCCAGCCTGGTCTACAGAGTGAGTTCCAGAACGGCCAGGGCTACACAGAGAAACCCTGTCTCAAAAAAAAAAAAAAAACCAAATAAATAAGTAAACAAATAAATATCTTGTTTACTGTGTAAGCGTGCTTGCTTGCATGAGTTTGTGAGCACATTTGTCAGATGCTCATTGGACACCAGAAGTTGGTCTTTTTTGAGTCCCTTGGCAGTGGAGTTTCAGGTGGCTGTAACCGGGTGCTGGCAACTAAACCAGGGTCCTTCCACAGGCATAGTCAGCACTCTGAACTGCTGAGCCGGCTCTCCATCCCCTCTATCTTCAGTAGGCCAGGGATCATCAGCTAGCTGTTCAACATACAGGGGTGTGGGTGACTCCAAATCAGTATCACTGCAAAGCCCCACCCCCTCTTATAAGCAGCATCACAGAATCCCTGCAAGAGATTTTTTAAAACCATTTTATTTATGTGGCTTCCTGGGACCTGTTACATCTCAGGCTGGCCTCAGATTCATGATCCTCCTGCCTTCATATGCCTAGTTGTAGGATTAGAGGGACTTTACATTGCTGAGACTTTTTTCCAATTATAATTTCCCTAATAAATCCTATCACTAGGTTTATTCAACACAAATTCTGAAAATTATGTTGGAAATTAACTATTGCTAGCTTTATCAGAGAGAAGATGCTGAGAGTCAGGGAAGACTTAAGACTGGAGCCAGCAGTCCTAACTTCCACCTTTCATGAAAAGGAGAAAATGGAAAATGACCATGCCTCTTGCCTCAACTAATCTCATTTGCTCTTTCGAGCTGAGTGAAATAGTTTTCTCTGCTGCTCCTTGTCCAACAGCACCTCACTCTTTCCCCAAGTGGTCATCTTGCAGCAATACCTCGTTTTCTTCCTGGCAGCTGTCTAGCAGTGAGGACATATCTTTTTCTATGTCGTCTATCTCCAGACCACAGTCCGGCAATCCTGCTGCTTTAACAAATTCAGAAAAGGTCAGGGAGGCAGACTGGACCCCACTGTGACCCTTCTGCTCTAAGAACAAGCCTATATTGTCCCTGTAGGGAAGGCTGATGCTGCGGCTGAACAGCGGCTCTTCGATTCCTAGAAGTTCTCGAGTATGGCGAGATATTGTCTGAAATGAAAGGGTAGTATTTTTAGTGAGACTTACTTGAAAATACAAGGAAATCAAACCTTTATTCAGTGTCTCCATGTCTCTCGAATGCTAATTACTTAAATTATTTCAGCATCAGACTGGAGTGACAAAAGTTGGGCTTACTAAACTGGCCCAATATAACTCCTCTTCCCCCCACTCCACCTGCATCCCCTTAGCGTCTACACAGGGTGTCTGTGTAGACCTGGTTGTCCTGGAACTCAATTTGGAGACCAGGCTGGCCTCGAACTCACAGAGATCCACCAGCCTCTGCCTCCCGAGTGCTGGAATTAAAGCTATGTACCACCACACCCAGCTAAAACTAAGTTCTTAAGTGCTGAATCCTCTGAGTGCTGGGGCTGCATGTGTGAGCCACACCCAGCTTTCCATTTATGCAGTGTTTTGGAAAAGACAAAATTAACAGGGACAAATAGATGATTGCCAAGAGTCAGAATATAAGGATGGCTGACAGTGACGGGAACCCAGAAGTTTGAATTCAAGGGAACTGTTTTATATGATTCTCTAAGTGTTTAACATCCACAGACTTGCACACAACAAAGAATGACTTTACTGTATGACACTTTGAAAAGTAGAGTGTAACGATAAATCTTTCCGCCAAGCCGAAGCCCGGCAACCACATGGGCGCCCCAAGAAACATACAGAGATTTATATTAATTACAAAGCTGCTGGTCAATGACTAGGATTTCTTATATGCTAAGTCAGTCTTTTTTTTTGGTTTTTCGAGACAGGGTTTTTCTGTGGCTTTGGAGACTGTCCTGAACTAGCTCTTGTAGACCAGGCTAGTATCGAACTCAAAGAGATGCGCCTGCCTCTGTCTCCCAAGTGCTGGGATTAAAGGCGTGCGCCACCTCCGCCCGGCTAACTCAGTATTAATTATCAACCATAACTACTAATCTTTATATTTTATAAGACTTATCTTATAGAGGACTCTGGCAGAATTCTCCTGTCTTCCTGGGATCACATGGCGGCTCCACAGAGAGGGGAAGAGAGCCACTTCCTGCCTGTCCCTGCTTATATTCTGAGTCTGCCTGCTATGTCACTTCCTGACTGTATCACAAGACTTTACTACATTTCCCAGAATCCTCCTTGACTCCTAGTCCCGCCTAACTTGCTGCCTCATTGGCCAAACAGTGCTTTATTCAACAACCAAAAGATAAACATACACAGAAGGATGTCCCCATCGTAGAGCGTTGGGTGAATAGGATGGAATATAGGTGAGGATAATTATAAACTTAAGGTATAATTAATTACTCTGAAGTGGGTAGGAAGGAAGAGGCTAATGTAAGTTACTTTAATTTTGTATTAGATACTGTTAAGTCTTTTTTAAAGATTTTATATATATGTGTGTGTGTGTGTGTGTGTGTGTGTGTGTGTGTGTGTGCGCGCGCACGCTCTATCTGCATGTACAGCTTTATAAGAAGAGGGCATCAGATCATTGTGAGCCACCATGTACTGGGAACTGAACTCAGGACTGAAGGTGTGGGTGTAATGATTTCACTAGACCAGAGATAAGTGAGAAATGGGTGTTTATTGGGGAACACATACACAGATAAATGCAAAGAGCCGCAGGAGTGTTTCTCTGGCCTTCCTAATGGATCGGCTAACCCAAGAGAAAGGACTGTGCAAAAAGAAGCCTTGCCTCAAGCTTCCTTCTTTCTGCTTCTGGCCACCCGAAGCCATGCCCAAAGGGGTGTGGCCACCATTACAGGTTCACCGGCAAGAACCCTACATAGGACCTCTGGAAGAGTAGCCTGTGCTCTTAACCCACTGAGCCATCTCTCCAGCCCAATACTGTTAAATCTTAAAGACAAACCAAGTGAACACAAACATTGTGCTTTATACGGTAAAATTGTCTCTTAAAGTAACACATTCTTGAACTGGCTTTTTGGAGCCTATTCCCTATTGAGGGTTATCTTTCTCAGCTTTCATTCAAGGGGGAGGGACTTGGTTCTGTCTCAACTTGATATGCCAGACTTTGTTGACTCCCCATGGGAGGCTTTAATCTTTCTGAGGAGTGGAGGGGTGTGTTGGGTTGGGGGAAGGAGGAGAGAGTGGGAGAAGGGGAGGAGGAACTGTGGTTGGTATGTAAAATGAAAAAAAACTTTTAAATAAAAAAAACTTTAAAAAAAGTTACACGTGTATATATATGGAAAGAGCCAAGTTTCTCACTATCATAGAAAGTTATAAATAAGCAACAGGGCTTGGAATCTCAAATATAGGTAGATATCAAAATAGACATTTGTGTAATGGGTCTGAGACTCCTTGGGAGATGACACTTCAGTAGTAACATGCATAACCAGGTGCCCACACTAAATATTCTCTGATAAAAATAACCAGGGCTTTGTGGAGACGTGGTTAATTCTAGAGCTGCAAGAAGGAAAATGCAAAATGAGCTCGAAGCTTCCTGTAGTAGTCCAGAAAGAGGAGACACTTAATGAGGAGGTGAGATCATGTCGAAGACGAGACTCAATCTAAACATGTACCCAGTTATCAAAGATGGGAATTTTTGAGCAACAAAGCAAACAACAATAGTACTGGGTTCTAATCCAAACAATAACTGACCATGAGTCCAAACTGATGTAGATGATGAAATGGATTTTTTAATCGAGGGAAAAGGAACTGTTAAAGACTTTTCCATGGAAGAATTCCAGCCAACTACAGAAATCAGTGGACAAAGTCCCAAGGAGGAGCAGGACATTTACACAGCTTCATATCATAATATCTTGCCGGGTGGTGGTGGTGCATGCCTTTATTCCTAGTACTGGATAGGCAGAGGCAGGTGGATCTCTGTGATTTCAAGGCCAGCCTGGTCTACAAAGTGAGTTCCAGGACAGCCAGGGCTGTTTGTTACACAGAGAAACCCTTTCTCCAAAAACAGACAGAAACCAACCAACAAACAGACAAACACCATATATTTGCCAACATATTTGTCATTGTTGTAGTTTTACTATGAGCTCATACATTTTCAATATTCTTCTGTCCAGGAGGTGGAGCTGAATTCTCTTCCCGGTGAATGCAAGCTAGACTTAGTACTTCATTTCTAAAAGCAGAATATACAAGGAAATAGTGACTCTACATGGAGAAAGCCTGGCTGACACCACCTTCAAGTGGTGTTTTCATGTTTCCAGTAATAAATCCTTGACACCATGTCCTCAAATCAGATAAGAACTCGTGGCCTCTGTAATAGCCCTTCCCTACCCACAACTTTAGTCTCATAGGAGTGAGATTAGAGTAACTAAAATAGAAGGGAATTTACAAAATACCTGATCACTAACCTTCAAAAGCTTCAAGGTTATGAAAAATAGATCAGAAAAATATCCCATACTGGATGAGACCAGCTATAGTACATCACAATGGCCAAGATCTTAAAAGAGAGACGTCAGTGTAAACAACTTCAGAATTTCAGTAAGATCGGTTATTTAATTTAATTTAAACACACCCTATAATTGCATAAGATGTTGGCATTAGAAGCTGGTATAAGCATTTGTGTGGGGCTGGAGAGATGAGTCAGCAGTTACAGAATCAGAGCTGAATTCCCAGTAGCCACACCAGAGGCTCATGACGGCCTGTAACTTTAGCTTCAGTGGAATCCGAAGCCTCTGGCCCCTAAGGGTGCACACACTCATGTGCACACATAGGATTATAAATAAAACAGAATCTTTTCAAGAACGAGTAGAAGAAAGGGTAGGAGAGATGAGTCTCCCAGCACCTATGTTGGGTGGCTCACAGCACCTGCAATTCCAGCTCCAGGAGATCTGATGCTTTCTTCTGACATTCACAGGCAAACACACACACACACACACACACACACACACACACACACACACGTCAAAAATCACTGGTATGTTTCTGTGAATCTGTACTGCTTACATAGTTTGCAGTAAGGCAGATATATCAAACTGCTGAGACAGCATGAAGTTTATAAGGGAGGCTGTGTTTTGATTGATTGATTGTAATGACACAGGGTCTCACCATAAGAGTCAGTTTACTTTAAACTCTATGTATCCCAGGATAGCCTTGAACTCATCAACATCCTGCCTTACTTAGACTCTCTAGTGTTGGAATTTCAGGCATAAACCACCATGCTTGATTATAGCCATTCACAATTCCTGGTTCAAGGTTATACTTTAGAATCATAAATAATTTGTTCTAAATAAGCAATTCACTTATATTATTCCCCAAATCATTGTCACCTAGTTCTTATATTTTGAGATCCTTTTTTCTTATTGTTCATTCAGGACTGGAGATTGAACCCAGGGCTTCACAGACATCCTACTACTGTGTACCTCCCTTTTAGTTTTGTTTTGAGACAGGGTCTCACTAAATCACCCAGGCTGGCTTTGAACATGTGATCCTCCTTCCTTAGCCTTCTGAATAGCTGAGCAGCACCATCACATCTTTCTTGGGGAATCATTTTCCAAGAGAGAGGACAGAGGCAAGTGCACTGTTCTTTTGCCTAACCTATCCTGAGAATAAACAAGACGGATGTAAGTGCTGCTCTGGGGGAAACTGTGGATGGAGGAGTTGCTGTAATCACAGCAGTGAATTACAAGTGTTTCATGTTGGGGCTGGAAGCATAGCTTAGCAGTAGGGTGATTGCTTGGCATGCTCAAGTCCTTGAATCCAGAGTCCCAGCACTGCAAAACCAAATCAAGCAAGCAAGAAACACACAGGTCTGTCTATTAGTGAGGAAGTTGGCTAGAGTTGACCATTTATGCCATCTGTGGTAGATAATGCTTATAATCCTAGCACTTGTGAAAGTAGGCAGAGGGATTACCATGAGCCTGTGAGTCTCAGGCCAGCCCAGACAGTGTCTCAGAAAAGAACAACCCTTCAAAAATTCAAAAAAAATTAATGTGTGGTCTCTAGGAAGTTAATGTGTGTCTGAGGTTAGCTCTTTGGCTATTCCTACAAGTCAAATAAACCTTATGCAACTACTGAATGACTTGAGCTTCATGTTACTCTAGTGACCTCAAGGAGAAGTCACATTTTCCTGATGAGTTACACAAGTATGCCAAAGTTTGCTTATTAAAACTTCTTGAGGGGCTGGAGAGATGGTTCAGTGGTTAAGAGCACAGGCTGTTCTTTCAATTTCCACCACCCACACGACAGCTTACAACTGTCTGTAACTCCAGTTGCAGGGGACCCTACATGCTCATACAGATATACATGTATGTAAAACGCCAACACATCTAAAAATAAATTTAAAAAATTTCTTGAGATATAAAGATTGCCAGTAGGCTTGTCATCGACATTGGTGTATTTCATTAGATTTTTAAGACCTCTTGTTTCTTGTACAGCAGAAAAACCAACCATGATCAGGATTTTGACTACAGCCCATGGATATTATTCCTTTGGAATTAGAAAGAATTAGAATTAGAATTAGTGAGCAACGTGACTTTGGTGGACTCCTAAAAATGTTTTCTTATGATGAAGAGCTGAAAGTCTTCATACTTAGATGTTGCAGGGTTTTGATTGCAGGACTCAGGAGCTAGATGCTGAGGTGAAAGCCTGCTAGCTCAGTGGGCAGCTCTGACCTTCCTCCTCACCCAATGTCCCGAGAACAGCTTTCTCCTACGCTGTTTCCTACAAAACTCCTCAAACTGAATGTTCCTCTCTTCCACTTCCTGTGGGTTCCTCTATCTGTCTTCTTGACTCCCTCTTACTCTCTATGTTTTTTTTTTCTGTCAACTGGTTGCTTTTTAAATCCTGTTTATATTATGGTTGACATTATTTAATCCTGATTACATTATTCAAGCAGAAAGCTCTTAGATTAAAGGTGTGTGCCAGGGCTGAGCCACACAACAACTAGAAACAGGTTTTTCTAGTAAATAATGCAATCCCAGGGTTCACAGCATGATCAAATATCCTGTAACAGAATTCAGTAGACTTTAAGTTGATGTTGTAATCACAAAGAAGAATGGTATCATTCTTTTAACATAAAAAGAATAGGAGTTTGACCTTGTAGCCCTTGGCAGCCATGTGAAGGCATGGTTGGAAATGCCATATATGGTAAAAGGGTTTGTCTATGTTATGTACCTGGAAGTTTGTGGTAATTAGAATATTCATTTAGAGGACTGGAGAGATGGCTCCAGCACTGGCTGCTCTTCCAGAGGGATTGAGTTCAATTCCCAGCACCCACATGGTGATTCACAACCATCTGTAATAAGATCTGGTGCCCTCTTCTGGTCTGCAGGCATACATGCAGGCAGAACACTGTGTACATAATAAATAAAAAGTCTTTAAAAAGAGAATATTCATTTAGCAAGGCTGAACATGAGTCCCAGAAAGCATTTACATTCTGATCTTAAGCCTATGTGAATGTTCTTTTGCAAGCTGCTCCATCTCTGTGGGACTAGGCTTTCTCTTCTGAGAATTAGGTAGATCCATGTGTTCTAACCTCTGAGTCATCTCTCTAGCCCAGGTAGATCCATGTGTATAGCGTTTACCACATAGTAAGTCCTCAGCAAAGCACACTGATTAGTTGAATGAATGAATGAGTTGAATGTTCAGTTAGGACTCTGTGCTTTAATGGCTTAAAGACTCTCTACTTGTCAGTAGAAAGATTTGAATATTGACAAGTATATATTTCTTTTCTGGATCATATAGTTTACAGAGCAATATGGTTCTAAGACTTGATAAAGAATTATATGGAACATATTCCAGATTCTTTATTTTAATTAATAATTTGGAGGATTGTCTTAGTCATTGTTCTATTCTTGTGAAGAGACACCATGACCACTCTTTTTTTTTTTTCCTTTTCCTGAGACAGTGTTTCTCTGTGTAATTTTGGAGCCTGTCCTGGAACCTTATCTGTAGACCAGACTGACCCTGAACTCACAGAGATCTGCCTGCCTCTGCCTTCCGAGTGCTGGGATTAAAGACATATGCCATCACCGCCTGGTGACCACAGCAACTCTTATAAAACAAAACATTTAGCTGGGTTGTGGTGGTGCACACCTTTAGTCCTAGCACTTGGGAAACAGAGGCAGGCAGATCTTTGAGTTTGAAGCCAACTTGGTCTATAGAGTGAGTTATAGGACAAGCCAGGGCTACACAGAAAAACCCCGTTTCAAAAAGCAAAAGCAAAGCAAAACAAAAAGAAAACATTTAATTAGGGGCTTGCTTACAGTTAAGAGGTTTAGTCTATTATGATCATGGAGGGAAAGGTGGCAGCATGCAGGAAGAGGTGGGTATGGAGAGGTAGCTGAGAGTTCTACATCCAGATCTATAGGCATCAGGCAGAGGGGAGAGAGAGAGAGAGAGAGAGAAAGGAAGGGAGGGAAGGAGAGAGGGAAAGATAGAGATAGAGACAGAGAGAGAGAGAGAGAGAGGGAGATGGAGGAAGAGGGAGAGAGAGAGAGAGAGAGAGAGAGAGAGAGAGAGAGAACAGAGAGAGACTGCACCGAGCTTGGCTTGAGTTTTGAAACCTCAAAGCCCATCCCCAGTGACACACTTCCTCTTACAATGCCACACCTCTTAATCCTTCTCAAATAATGCCACTTTCTAATCTAATGACTAAGCATTCAAATCTATTAGCCTATGGGGGTCACTCTTATTCAAACCATACAATGGCAGAGACTAGGAATCTATCATTTAAAAAATTGAATCTGAGCTGTGTGGTGGTGGCTCACACCTTTAATCCCAACACTTGGAAGGCTGAGGCAGGTGGACCTCTGAAGTTTGAGACAAGAGATCTCTGAAGTTCTAGGACAGGCTGAGCTACAGAGCAAGTTCCAGGACAGCCAGGCCTACATAGAGAAACTTTGTCTTGAAAAACAAAATAAATAAATAAATAAATGTATGAAACCTAAGAAATTATTCTATTCCAAATAGATAGTCTTTGTCTCAAAAGACCCTTTTAAAGAAACCAAATCTAATTCTGAAGACCATATTTAGAAGCTACCACAGGCTTCCTATACCAAAGAGACCCTATTGTGTTTGGGGGAAGTGCTACAACAAAGGTTACAGAGGAGTTATGTACGCTATGCTTTGAAAGCCATAAAACACTACAAAAGGAAGGAATGCTTAAGCCAAGAAGACTGGGCATGGACTAGCAGTGCTCAATAGATGAGGCCTATGTAACTTGTCTGAAAGCCAGGCTGCAAAGTAGGTAAAGTACAGGTGATGTTCCATTAAGTACCAAATGGGTATCGAAGACTAGAGATGTTACTGAGAGCCCTGGAAGAGAGGTTACTATGGCACAGCAAGGTCAAGAACAACTTTCTTCCATGATAAGGAGGAACTAACTGGTTCTAAAGGATGATCAAGTTCATGTTCATAATACAAGGGAATGGGGACTGAGCAAAGACACAGAGGGAGACGGGTATTAGCGGACAGGAGGCTGTGAGTCAGACCTGGCAGTCTGGAGAGGATGAATGCAGCACAGTGGCAGCCTGGAGAGATGGTGTCTGGAGCAAACTTAGGGAGGGCCTGGAATCCTAAACCAAGAGCTGGGGCTATCTTGCACCGAGGGGATCGGAGAGGGTTCCTAAAAAACCCAGAACCCTCGAGTCTAGCAGGCTCCCCGAGAAAGGCTAAAAGTCAGAAGGCAGGAAGCTACTTCAGTGTGCTAGGTACAGGCAGTAAAAGTCTGGGGAGCAGCAATGAAGAAAACCAGACAGTGTCAGTGACAGCGGAGGAAGGGATAGCTCTTACCTTTGTGGTCAGAACAGAGGGAGGAAGCAACCACTGTAAGCCTGGGGGACGAGAGTCTGATGACACCATGGACCATAACAGGGTAAGCAAGGAACACTAATTTACAGCTCACCTTCATGTCTTCAAAATCAGTTATTCCCATCTGAGGCAGGTTGCAGCAGTTTACATAGATGAGTTTTGGACCACTGATGAAGTTTTCTGTAAAACACTCCTGTTGGCACAAGAAGAACAGCACTTAGACATGAACTACTGCAACTGGAAGAAAAGAGAGACAAAACCACATTTTCCCCCTTAAACAATGAAAGTGCTGCATTAAATTTCATGCTGTGGCTTCCATCTGCTTTTGCATGTTGTGACTAATTTTTCTTCCTATGACTTTTTTGGGGGGGAAGGAGGCAGGGCTAAAGAAAGGGATCACTCTTTAGCTCAGGCTGAACTGGAACTCAGTTTACAACCCAGTCTGGCCTCCAACCCATGGTGATCCGCCTGTTTCTTGTCTCCTGAGTGCTAGGATTACAGACTTGAGTCACCATGCTCAGTCTCAAGGGTATTTTTAAGTACAAAAGGTTTCTGATCTTGTGTTTTGTGGCAACCTAATGCCATAGTTGGCATCAATAAATTAAGAAGTGCATTCTATTTTTGATAAAGCCATTTTAGGCTTATAGCTAACATTCATTAATACTCTAAAGTGTTCATGATACATATGACATATTTGGGCAGACAGCTAAGATTAAGATTAACAGTACAAATTTGGGGTAAGGGAGGTCATCTTGACAAAAGTAAAGAAAGGCCTGATTTTGCCTAAATGTATTAAAAATATAGATTTCTATGAAAAGAGGACTTCACACACCTTTTCACCTTTATGCAAGGAATGAAGAGAATGATAATTGTGATGAATAGGAAAATCAAATCTAACTTTTTTCTAAAATACTATATGTATTATACATATATATCAGTTATAGGCTAAATAGGTTTAATATGTGCTAATGAGCTAGGTTCAGTCTTTACCACCCCACACACAATATAGAAAAAGACACACACAATCCAAATTTACTTTCCCCACAGCCTAGGAAGTGTCTGCATTTCTAGTGAAAAAGAGGCAAGAGAGCATGTCAGTAGAGAGGAGAAAATAGGGTTGGAGGATGTGACTTCAAAAAACCATTGTTTTCATATACCTTGTACTGAGGAAAGCCTAGCTCACCAATCCACTCTGCAACCTCCTCTGGGCTCCACTTAAGGTGTTCAAATTGTGGTCTAGCACTTTTTTTGACCTTGGGTTCTTTACATCCCAACCCCTGGGGTAAATCTACAACTTTTTCACTAACTGAATCCAGAGACTCTGAAGAAGGAACCATTGTAATCACTTCACAGACATTTGGTTGAGTCTCTCTGAAGGGTTTGTGAGATTCAAAATCTCCACCTGACTCAACACTCTCTTCGGGAGATCCTACCATAAACTCATTTTTAGTCTTGCTAGTTTCTTTTTCTGGCATCTTTTTGTGGTATCCAGGGGATACCTCCTTATCCATGCCCACAGGAGACTTAAACTTGCTTGTTTCTGGCCTGTGTTCCTTGGGAAGTTCTGTAGGGGTCTCTCTTGGTTTGGGTTCATTTGCTAGCTTTGGCTCCTTGGTTGGTTCTGGTTTGGTCATCTGTGGTGGCATTTGACCTGTTTCTTCATTAGATATTTTTAGTTTCTTCTTTGGCAATTCTGCTTCAGTCTGTCCTTGAAACACTGGACCCTTTTCCTTACTGGACTCCACTAATGTTCCCTTTGATTTAGACTTCTCACTTGATTTTCCCGGCTTTTCTTTTTGACCTGTTGGTTTCCTGTCCTCTGATGGTTCTGGAACTTTCTCCTCAGCTGATTTTTCTTGTGTCTTCCCTTGAACATCCGGTTTTATCTCTTTTGGTAGTCCCAGAGCAGCCTCTTCCAGTGTCTCTGAAATCTTTTCTTCAACAGAGCTTTTTCGTGTTTCCTTTGATGTTGCCTTTTCCGACAGCTCTAGACTTGCTTTTTCAGATGGTTCTTTAAATTCTTCATCAGAAAGATCCAGCATGAGTTTTTTCATTAGCTCTGGAAAGTTATCTTTAATTGACAGTCTTGGTTTTGTGTCTGGTAATTCTGGCTTAGTCTGCTCAGGTTGCTGTATGGACTTCATTCGAACCTCTTCTGGGGGCTCAGTAGCTGCTTCCTCAGTAGATTTTCTTAGCATCTCGCCTGGCAAGTCTGGTGTAGCCACCTCAGTCGGCTCAGTGCTTTTCTCTTCAGCTGACTCTCCTTGTGTCTTCGCTGTAATTTCTGACTCGGTCATCTTTGATGGGGCTAGATCTTCCTCTTCAACCGATTTTCTTGGTTTGTCACTTGGAAAATCTGGTGCGTTTTGTTCTGGACCTGTTTCTGTATCTCCCTCCCTAGGCGACTGCGCTGGAGCCTTCTGCCCAGTCTTTTCTGGTAACTTTGTTATTGTCTCCCTGCTTGTTGCCTCTGGAACCATGGTTTCTGTTGGTAGCTGTGTGTCTGTTTCTAGAAGTGGTTCTGTAAGTACATCTCCTGGTGGTTGTAGGTCTGGCTCATGTTTTTCATCCCCCGGGACCTCCAAATCCTCTCCTCCTGCTCCCCTAGATGACTCTAACTTCAACTCTTGCGTTATCTCTGCTTCAATTTGGCTAGGTAGGTCCATGTTGGTCTCCTTGGGAATTTCTTCGGGTGCCCTGGCTGACTCTGGCAGTACATTTTCTGCACTTCCTGGCTTCCCCTCTTCAAAGACATCTTCCTCTGGCTCTTGGTCAATCTCCGGGGTTACCTCTGCCGCGGTGTCTGATTTAGCATCATGCAATTTAGGAGATTTAGTTCCTTCAGGCTCTAGGCTCTCGCTTTCATCTGGGCCAGAAACATAATCTTCTGGGACTTCAGCCATTAGGCAGTCAGTTGACGGCGCCTAAGGCCTCCTAGCAACCTCAACTTCCGACAGCGTCTCTATGGATACCACGATTTCCGGCGATGTCTTCCTGAATCTTCCTGAGATTTTGTTGAGCCTTGCAAGTGCCGGCCGTAAAAACAGGCGATCAAAAGCACGTAGTAACCTCCCCTTCCCCCCGCCCCGCGCGTCCACGTCGCCAGCTTCCACTGGCCAGAGCTCCGGCAGCTCCCCCCACGCTACCTCGCCGCTCCTTCCGGCTCTGGGCTGCGCTCGGCTCCGCTCGGCTCTCGGCTGCCGCGCTCGCTTCGCCTTCGGCTGTTTCCGGAGCCGCAAGCGGGTAGCTGCGGAGAAGCTCCCCGCGCGGGCTGCAGATGTCGGACCGGCAGGCGGCTGAGGGGCCGGCCTTCTGGAGCCCCGCGGCTCGTCGAGGGTCTGCGGGCGGCGTCGGGGACCGACAGGGAGTGGAGGGGAGCCAGGCGGCCGTCTCAGGTACGCAAAGGCCGGGGTTCTGGAATGGTGGGTGCCGCTCGGCTCGGGGCCGCGTACCTCGGGCGACCCGGATCCCTACTGCCACGGGGACAACGGCTGTGCGCGAGGTCGTTTTCTACTCCGCTTCGAAATGTCTTGGTTCCCGTCCCGCTTCCTTTCTCAGCTCAGACGGGTTGGCAGTCCCGCTCCTGCCACCGCACCTCTTTGGCGTCAACGGGGTCCATGTCCCACCTCGGCTAGCACCGCGCTCACCTCCCGCCCCTTTGGCTGCCCGCGCGACCCCACCTCTGTCCCCCCCAGGCTCGCCTCTGGGCGCGCACCTACTGGCGTCTTCCTGGGCGCCCGCCCGCCTTCCTCTGTAAGAGCCCCCGCGTTGTTGTAGCATTTGCCCGTAGGCCCCCCGCGCCCAGCCGCGGTCCCCTGCATCCTTCCGAGTGGCAGAGATGGAGAGCAGCCAGAATTGGGAGGCTTTGAGGTCTTGATGGAGCATCGCAGTCGGAGCACAGGCAGGAACTAGAGGCAGCAGTAGAAATTTTGGAGATCTCTCATTCTCTGAGACCCACCCTCCTGTTGGGCCAGTGTCTCCCTTTCCCTTTCAGGCCACACAAGTTCCTTCCTGTGAATTTACTTAATTTGTCCAAAGACAAAAGGGACAGTCTACCAAGCTGTCACTTTTCTTTCAGCCTTGTGACCATCAAAGGGGCGTGCAACTAAAAGGATACTCTGGAGGGAGAGCTCTGGTCTCACTAAGTAGCAAGTAACTGGTTTTCGAGATCTGAAAGTATGCATCTTCAAGTACAGTGACCGAGGCACCGCTGTGGATCCTGGATGCTTGGCTGGAGTGTGGATTCTCGCTTTTAGTGACCTTGGACAAGTGGCTTAACTTCTAAACGTGTCTGAGTTTGCTCATTTGTAAGATGTGGGTACTGAAAGTACCCGAGCCTCATAGCACTGGTGGGAGGATTGTATGAACCACTGTGACTAAAGTACTTGATATGAAACCCAAGATGCCCTCTGTACAAAGCAGTTGTCTAGGATGAGACTAAAGTCTGGTTTTGCTCAGCTAAATTACCAGATCTGCCGAAGAGGTATTCCTGTATCTTCCAACGTGGTGGCTTTTCTACATATATCCTAAATATCTCCTGTCGCATGGTACAGCTTCATGCACACGTTGGTGGTTTTTTGTTTGTTTGTTTTGATATTATCATAATGTATTTGATATTTTGGTAATAAAAAATCTAATGGGCTGTAGCTCAGTGGTAGAGTTACTTTTGTGAGGTCTGGGTTAGACCCTAGCATCACCAAAAAAGAAAAGGGAAAGAAATTCCAAGTATACTTTCTGAAAGATTATAAGGTTGAGCAAATGAGCCCTTATAGAGGTGTGAGGTATGTGTCTCAAAGCACCCCGTATATGCCAATGTTTATAAATTACATGCACGTTAATTTTTATTTCCTTATACGTGTGTGTGTGAGTGAGTGTGTGTGTGTGTGTGTGTGTGTGTGTGTGTGTGTGTGTGTGTGTAATGTATTCCTGGAGTATTCTTAACACCTTGTATTTTAAAATGTTTTTTGGGCGGGAGTTCTGCAAATACTCTGAAGGTGAGGGTCTCATTGCAAGGATTTGACTGAATATCCAATTATACCTGGAATAACCAAGGATGCTCCTTGGGTGAGAGTGATGAAGCTCAACCAGGAGCAGTTTGATACCCCAGGAGACATCTGGCAATATCTGGAAATGTTTTTTGGTTATCGGAGCTGGAGGCAACAGTCACTGACAAACTAAAATGACTTACAGTGCACAGGCTAGCCCTTGCCGTGAAGGTCTGCTTCTGATGTCAGAAATGCTGCTTTTGAGAGAAACTCTGGCCTGGACTTAAGCTGTGGCTGCAAAGCTCAGTGGGAATGCTGCTTGGACCAGAGTTTTATAGACTTGGAGTAACACCTTAAAACAGCAAAATTAGGTGTTTGTTCCTACTTTCCAGTAGAAAATGAGCCAAATTAGCAGTAGAGATTCTAAGAAAGGATGAAAGGGAAAGATTTTTTTGTCATCTCCTCTTAGAAAACAGCAGGGAAAAATGAATAGCTATTCATTTGTTATTGAATTGAGGGTTTGAGTATTTCAATGTGCCTTATTCCTTCAGGAGTTCGTCAGCATCCAGAATAACAAGAACTTGCTTTCTTAACATGTAGCTTTTGTATTCGTTGCTCAGGTTTTGGTAAAAGGAAGGGTTTATGTTTGTGTAACCGAAAGTCTCTAGTGGTTGGGGTATTCTTAGTGTCTTGGGGACTGTGATTGTTTTTAATAGTTTTTTTTTTTTTTTTAAATATGGGGCACCTGGGTTCTTCGGTTCCCCGGAGGAGAGAGAAATCATTCCTTATATCATGAAACTCTCTGAGGAATACATGTTACATCACTTAAAGGCCGGTCATTTTTTTAAGTCTACAGAGCTCTGGGGGAAAATCAAGGGCAGTGTTTATTATGATCTCAGCAGGAACTTAGTTAGATGTACATGACCAAGCATTTGATGCTGAGGACTGGAAATGGTCCGGTGCACTTGTTTACGGTTCCAATGTAGGACCAAGAGCAGCGCAGTATGTCCTTCTGCTGTGATGGAAGTCATCGGTGTCTGTGATGGTTTCATGTTAAGTTCATTAGGATTTGAAATTCGGTAACTCCCTGTTGGGTAGTACAGAGTGGTGGAAGTTTATGCTAAAAAAGACTTTTTGTTTTTTTAAATTTCCTATTCGGATCTTGATATCAACATGCTAATAATTTGTTTGCCTATGGCTTTTAAAAAATAGTTGTGTTTTTACAATGTTGATAGCTGGTTATCATGTCCAGTCCATGCAGTATAATACACAGATGTTGTATTTTTACAGTGTTAGTAGTTGGCTACCATGTCTTACATTAGTTCATGTAGTATAATACATGTGTGTTATCTGAAGGATCGATGAGAAAGCCACTCAGTCCCAGTCTTAAGTGATGAAGAGAAATCGGGCCGTGCAGTCACTGGATTTGATTGAAACATAACTGAGTTACTCTGCTTTCCTTTGAGCCTCTCAAATCTAACTGAATCATCTACCTTTGGATCCTCTGCTGTGGAAAAAAAGAAAGCCTAGATAATTATTTCTGTAGCTGTTTAGTGAAGGGGAAGTCTTATGAGTTCTAAAGAAACCTTGACCTAATATTTATATACTTTGGGGAAAACCTGCTTTCTGGTAAAGAAAACTTCAAAATATACAGTGAGCTCAAATCTGTAACTTTATCAGAACGTCTGAGCCACACTCAGTAACCCGAGATGAAAATCGTATTTTGAAAGTGGTCAAGAGCCATATTAGGTGGCACACACCTTTAATCCTAGTGCTCAGGAGGTGGAGGCAGGTGAATCTGTTGTGAGTTTGGCCAGCCTGGTCTACAGAGTGAGTTCCAGGACAGCCAAAGACTACTTAGAGAAACCTTGCCTTGAAAACAAAAACAAAAGCAACAACAACAACAAAGCCAAAACAAAACAAAAAAATTAAAGAAAATGGTCAAATATAGATTATTTGAAGAAGGCTTCTATTTTGTGCCTCGATTTGCTGTCAAGGTCATCAATCATAAATTGTTACTTTGCAGCTCCTCCTCCATGCATTGTTTCCAAGATTTTGGCCAGTTAGGAACCATGGCAATAATCTTGTTACATTGAAGAATACCTTACTTCAATATATTTGTTTACTGTTTAAAATTTTTATTTCAGTCTTAATGTTATTCGTGGTATTACTAGCTTGATAGATTTATTTTTTATGACCATACAAAGATAAGCAAATATATATTCATGCCGGGCGGTGGTGATGCACACCTTTAATCCCAGCACTTGGGAGGCAGAGGCAGGCAGATCTCTGTGAGTTCAAGACCAGCCTGGTCTACAAGAGCTAGTTCCAGGACAGCTTCCAAAGCCACAGAGAAACCGTCTCTCTCTCTCTCTCTCTCTCTCTCTCTCTATATATATATATATATATATATATATTTCTAATTTTCATATTTTCTAATAATAAGAAAACACTCCTTTCCCTGCTGTCATCTAATTTGTAAAACCTGCCCTGTTTTCTCTAGAAGTACATGGAGAATTAGCTTATATTTGACGGGCCAATTAAAGTCTGCACTATTGAAAAAGTGGCTTTTCCTTTTTCATAGTGGTTTAAATTTCAGAAACCTAAAGGGATAGATATGTTTATACTTGTTTTTTTCCTGTCTCTCTCAAACAGCACTCCATCTTCCCACACTATACTTCTGGAAATAAACTTATGTTTTTCTTTGCCCTTTTTACTTCCTGCCTATCCCAATCCAGTTGGAAGCTGTTTTTACCAGCAGTTCTTGCATAATTTAGGGTATTCCTTTAAACTTAAAAAATAAAATAAAAATATCTTCTCCTTTTTTCCCTGCATACATCAGGCTGCTTGAAAAAGGATGCTATGAGTAGTGATTCTTAATATATGAAATTTGTGCAGCCTGACCGATCCGGAGAGATGGAAATGACTCACTGTGTTGGTGCAGGTGCACAGAACACATCCATGCCTCACTCTACAGCAGGGGTTCTCAACCTTGCTAATGCTGCCACCCTTTAATGCAGTTCCTCATGTTGTGGGGACCCCCAACCATGAAATTATTTTGTTGCTATTTCGTAACTGTATTTTGCTACTGTTATGGATTGTAATGTAAATATCTAATATGCAGGATATCTGATATGCAATCCTTATGAAAAGGTCATTCGTCCCCAAAGGGGTCGTTACCCACAGGTTGAGAGCCATTGCTCTGCTTATGTCCATCAGAATTAGAACATATATTCCATTGGCCCATTTCTTTGCACAGTCTATTCTACAGGTTTATTCATGTTTAAGAATGTAGACACAGCTGGGTGGTGGTGGCAGTGCACACCTTTAGTCTCAGCACTTGGGAGGCAGAGGCAGGAGGATTTCATTGAGTTCGAGGCCAGTCTGGTTTACAAAGTAAGTTCCAGGACAGCCAAGACCGTCCCACAGAGAAACCCTGTCTCAAAAAAAAAAAAAAAAAAAAAAAAAAAAAAAAAAAAAAAGTAGACACAGGTTATTGTAGCATCCTTTGGAGTGAAGATTTGAAAAAAAGATGTTTATCTGTAGAGAACTTGTAAATTAATGACTTGTTTTTTATCAGATGAAATATTTGCTGTAGAGAGGAATGAGAAAGATTTTTGTGTACAGCTATGGAAGGTATCTGAGATGTGACTGAAAAAAAAAATGAAATGTGCAGTAGTGGCTGATGTCCTGGTTTGTGTAGGAAATGTGAAGTTCACGTGTGTATGTATGTTATAGCCTTCACTGTACTCACAGATATTCCCATTACCTTCATTACCTTTATGTGCATAAAGTCTCTCTGGAAGACAACAGAAAACCCAATATTATCATTCCCTCTGGAGATGGTGTAACGCAAAACAAAACAAAACAAAACCCAGAGACTGATATTGGGGTTCAAGCTTCAAACTGAGTATCAGAAAGGCAGAGCTGCTGGCCAGTAGCTTCCTACCTCTTCCTCAGGCTGAATGGGCTGATCCTGTCTCCACAAGCTCTTACCAAGCCTTAGACCGTATGTATCCTCTCAGCGTGGCTGGGGAATGAATGCCTCTCTGAGACCTTGCTTGTCTTATACACTTCCCTAATGCTGGCATTAAAGATGTCAGCTGTAATTCTCTTTTAGACTGATTCACTCTTGTGTAGATCTGGGTGGCCTTGGACTCACAGAGATCTGTTTGCCTCTTCATTCTGAGTCCTAGGATTAATTAAAGCTATGTACTACCCACCACCTCCTAACTTCTGGCTGCTGGGATTAAAGGTGTATGCCTGGCTTCTGAAGCTTGTGGCTGACTTTGCTTTTCTGAATCCTCAGTCAAGCTTTAATAAATCATAAATAATGTATTATGACAAGATGGGACTAACATAGAAGGAAGCTTTCATGGTATACTTTTACCTCGTTTGAATTTTGAATAACAAGAAAATATCTCACCTGTTCAGGGAAAAAAAGACATATACAAATGTGTGCTTGAAAGTCTTCATGTGTTTCTTTTCTAAAACTGGAGTCTTTCTGCATATCAGGGACAGATCTTTTTTTTTTTTAATTCAGATTTTTTTTATGAAATCGAGATTATCAATAGCTTTCATTATTAACTTTATTAATATTAACTATGTTATAGCTTACATTTATTGTTTTAAATTATTCATTATTAATTAAAAATATATTAGGATTTTTTTTTGTTTGGTTGGTTTTGTTTTTTTTCAAGACAGGATTTCACTATGTAGCTCTGACTGTTCTAGAACTCAGTATGTAGACCAGGCTGGACTTGAGCTTCACCTGCCTCTGCCTCTTGAGTGCTGGGATTAAAGGCATTTGCCACTATGCCCAGCTAGGATTTTTTTTTTTTGTTAGAGTTTCTTTTAAAAAATAAAATGACCAGTTACCTACTTTTATAATGTACCATTGCTAACAAAATCATTCCATTAGTAATTATTTTGATAGTACATTTAATGATTTAATAAATTTTATTTTGTTTTATTTTGAGATAGAGTCTTACTATGTAGCCCTGGCTAGTGTGGAACTTGCTATGTAGACCAGGCTGGCCTCAAGTTCACTGACATCTTCCTGCCTCTGCCTCCCAAGTGCTGGGATTAAAGGTGTGAGCCATCAACGCCTGGCTTATTTTTATTTTTAATAATGTGAATTTGTACATGTGTATGCCTGCAGAGGTGAAGAGTGTGTGGGGTGCCCTAGAACTGGAGTTACAGGCAGTTTTGAGCCCCTCACCACAATATGGGAATTCAGGTCTTCTGTGAGATCAGTATGTTCTCTTAACTGCTGAGCTTTGTCTCTTTCTAGCACTTTACACTTTCATAATTTTTATTTATTAATGATTTTTTAAATGTGTCATGTGAGTGCCTGCATGTATGTCTGTGCACCACATATGTGCCTGGTGCCCACGGAAGGCAGAACTGCAGTTACAGATGGTTGTCAGCCAGTGTGGGTGCTGCGACCCAACATGGGCCCTTAGAAGGATGGTGAGTGCTCTTAACTGCTGAGCCATCTCTCCAGCTCCATGTGGTTTTTATTAATAATTTTTATTAATTTTAGAGTACTTTTCTCATATTTGCTCTGTACTTTTCCTCGTCACTCTTCTCCCCCTCTTTCTCCCTCCAAAATAGTTCTGTTCATGAGTGAGTGTGTGTGTGTATGTGTGCAGATATGGATTCCATAAAAGAGAATGTAATGTTCTATCTTTCTTACCCCTCGCAACTCTCTTTTTCCTCCCCCTCCCAGTAGACTACTTCCTCCTCTCCCATAGTTCCTCTTTTATGTCATATAGATCTGTATACCCATACACATACGAACACCATACATATGCAAAACAACAGCCAAAACCTGCCAGTTGCCTGGCTGGGGTGTCTGTCGGTTGAGTTTGTAGACTTTTGTCTTTCCTGTAGCGTTTGTGGTGTTGTGCCTGTACTACACAGTGTCTGATGTCTGTTATAGCTCACTTCACTTGAGCCTCACTTTCTTGGGGCCTGGGGGCCTCTGCTGGTTACTTTTGACTCTGTAGCTTGTGGGACAGTCAGGTTCTGTCACCCTCCTGAGAGTCCCCACTTGATGTCCAGGCAGGGTTTCCTCCCACGTGTGTTAGGACTTGCGGAAGCACACACAGTATGGAGATCTTTACAAGAGGACTAGTCTCTCTACTTCCTAAACCCACTAAGCTTTATTGTCATGTCAAAGGGATGTGGTTATCAATTTCTCACAGTCCCCTGGAGCCCGAAAATTCTTATCTCTATAGCAGCAAACCTCATAGCAAATGTTTGGCATAAGAGTTTGACATCCCCCACTCCCAAACTCAGGCTCAAGGTTATCCAACTCTGAAGTCTTTTTCAGGTGATGAGAGTAGCCCCTAGCTATTGCCTTTAGCCTACCCCCCCCCCCCCCCCCCCCCCCCCCCCCCCCCCCCCCCGCTTTTTAACTGTGTGGTTCGTCGGAGCCTCCTGCTGCTTGTTCATTTCTTGTGAGCATCTGGCCCTCATCCCTGCTCTCCAGGAATGCCTCCCTCAGTTGTTTCTTAGTCTCTTCCGGACTGGCTATTGTTTCCTGCACCACCAGGGTACTGAGTTTTAAATAATAGGTTTCCTGTCCGATCACATTCAGCTATAACACACTGAGGCACAGTAAGTGACAAAAAGGAAGTCCTTTCTACTTACTACCGACCCATCCCACCAGAGGAGTCACGGGGTCCCACAAGACCACAGCTGGGTTTGAAGCTTGTGAGAACTAGCAGCTTCTTCTGGGGGTGGGACTGCCTGCCTTTACCTTGCCTACCTCACTTATTTTTTGGAGGAGGCTCTGCTTCTCTTCCCCAACTTCTAGTTGTGAGACCTGAGCTGTGTGTACTTTATTCCTTTTCTCTGTTTTTCTGCACTTTTCAGTGGTCCTGTCATTCTCTTTGTGGACTAGAAGTTGCCCTCATGTGATGTGGTAAAGAAAAGCAAACATAACAAAATCCAAGCACATACCTCCCCAAGTCTAAGGCCCTCCCTCTAGGTTACACCTCTTAAAGTCCATTCATTTTCCAGTGTCTTCACCCTGGAGTATAAATTCCTTATGCATGAACCTTTACACAGACATAGAGTTACCATAGAGTGACTAGCTCAAATACCTATACAAAACCTTATGTAGATTGTATGTATTATTGAGAGAAAATAAAGGGCATCTAAATAAATAAAAGGCCTTGGTTATCTAGTGAGTTCGAGGCCAGCCTGGCTGGATGAGTCAGTCTCTCTTGTTCTCTCATGTATCAGTAAGTAAACGGAAACATGCATCATGTTTGTAGAGTGGAAAACTAAGATTATAAAGATATCATTTATTCCCAGGTGGGAATAAATAAATTTGTATAGAATGCAATGTCTGGAGTAGTTCCAGGGGGAGTTTTGGTGTTTTCCTGGGAGTGCTGGGTGGGGGGTTTCTAGAGTGTACATATAAATGAAAGGCTGAAAGGTGCTAAAATTCGTTAAACGTAGAAAGGCTTGCTTTGCAGAACAGCTGGGTCATAAGCAATGTGAAAAAGCTTACCTTATTTTATTATGCTCCACTTTATTACACTTCACAGATAATAGCATCTTTTTTACCAGTTGAAATCTTGATCATCCTAGCAAATATGTCCAGCAAGTGTGTTTTTCTCACTCCTTGTTGTGCTTATATTCTGGTAATTCTCACAATATTTCAGGCATTCATTGTTACATATGTTGGTGGTGTCGGTGGTCATTGAGGTTAATATGGATCTTGTTTTGGGGACACCACAGATAGCTCTCATGTAATTTGTCAGCCTTATAAACAGAGGTCATAAATAACACCCAGAGTGGTTGATGTCTGCAAGTGGTTTAGAAAGCAGCAACAGTTATCGGGTTTTTTGTTTGTTTGTTTTTTGTTTTCCTAGAACAATAAGGATGATCAGAATGAGGACAAGGCACATGGGATGCTTTTAAGTTTCAATCCAAACGCAGACAAATGCTATGTAGTGGGTTTTGTTAGGTTTCTTGTGTCAAGCGCCAGAGGCTAATTCTAATTGCCTTAAGCAGAAAGAGGATTTACTAGAGGGATAAGGAGGGCTCATTAAATCCCCGTGAATCGAGAATGAAACTCCAGAGGCCAAACAAGAGCAGTGTGAGTGCTCTAGCTACTGCTAGAATTCTGCTCGTATGCCAATCCTGTTTGAGGTCCCAGGCAGGGATATTGGATTATGTGTCTGTCCCCTTGTAACACGAATAATAAAAACCTTTCAAGCTGAAAGATCAGAGAAGCAAAGTAGCCAAGCCCTAGAGATTTCTCACCTCTACCAATGCTCAGAGCAAAGGGGGCGATTGTGTCCTGTGATTGCATCTTCAATCTGCACTGGTCTCCACCAAGCTCAGACTACAATCCTAAACTGCTGTCTCCCCTCAACCTGACTGGAGACTAATTAATTGCCTAAGACTGATATAAACCTTGTATACCTCTCTCCGCCCAGCCATATCTCTCCTGACCCTACCTCTCTAGTTCTGGGATTAAAGGCGTGTGATCCCAAGTGCTTGAGCTGTTTCTGTTTTAGACTGAATCAATTTCGTGTAGTTCAGAGTGGCCTTGAACTAACAGAGATCCATCTGCCTCTGAGTCATGGGATTAAAAGTATGTACCACCACTGCTTGACTCTATGGCTGTGGCTAGCTTTGCATTCTGAACCCTCAGGCAAGCTTTATTAAATCATAAATAATATATCACCACTTCCCCTGACTTTCTGGGACTGGGAATTGAAGGTCTTTCATTTCTTTCTTTACTGTGTTTGAAACAGCAGGGAAATGACTGGGTATTTAAAAGCCAAAAGGCTGGCAAATGACTACTGCATCTGCCGTCCTGAGGGATCTGCAGATACAATTTATATCACCACTGAGAGCTGTTAAGGGTCAGAAGTAGACATACCTACCAGTTATTCTACAAGGGAAGACAGTGGACTTCAGATCTATACCATTAAACTAGACATAAATTCTTAGCAAAGCTCTAGGATATGCCACAGGTAGGTTTTAGCCCATAGGAAAGAAAATAAAAGGTGTGAGAAGCCAGCATCAGTGTACCAAATTCAAATTTGGCCACCTAGTTATGCATTCTAGGATGCATAATTGTGTTCTCTGTAGTCTGTCTCAACCCTCTTTACCAGTTTAGTGTTGGCGGATGTTTCTTTCCCACCTGCCAGCTCCCAAATAACTGACACAGAGTCTTAATGTTACTTGCAAATGCTTGGCCAATATATGAGGCTTGTTATTAGCTATTAAATTTAAATTAACCCATCTCCATTCCTTTACTTGCTGTCATGTGCTCATGGCTTGTTACCTCATTTTTCACACGTCCTGCTTCCCCTGTGCGCCCGGCTGGCAACTCCCCTAACTCCGCCCTCCTCCCAACCTCCTCCGTGTCTGGCTGTCCTGCCTATGGGCCAGCCAGTTCTTTATTACCAACAAGAGTGGTACATATTCACAGTGTACAGAAGGATTATTCCACAGCAAGTTAGACCTCTGCCCTCTGTGGAATTTTCTGTCTGGTCAGGTATCCATTGTCTGTCACAAAATTGTACCCAAACACACAAATTTGACCACTCTACGAATTCAGGAAGAATTGAGTTAAATTATTGAAATCTGTTTTCTTGAGTTTTTTTGAGAGATGGGTAGATGGGTGGGGGTTGAACCAGGGCCTAATACATGCTAGGCAAATGCTCTGACACTGAGTTTTGTCCCCAGTCCTGTGTCTCAGTTACCTGTTTATACCTTTGCTATGGCTCCCAGCCACACTAAACTGCAGCTGTAGTGTGTGTGTGTGTGTGTGTGTGTGTGTGTGTGTGTGTGTGTGTGTGTGTGTGTGTGTGTATGTGTGTATGTGTGTGAGTGTGTGTGTGTGTGTGTTTGTGTGTGTGTGTATGTGTGTGTGTGTTTGTGTTTGTGTGTGTCTGTGTCTGTGTGTGTGTTTGTGTGAGTGCACTCGTGCATATAGCACTTTTGCTTATTCAGTTTCCTTTGCTTGCAATGACCTTTCCATCTACTTGGCTGGGTCCTACTTGCTCATTAAGGCAGTGTAATTATCATCTCTTTCAGGAAGCCTTTGCTACCTGTCCACTTTGTAAAGTGTTTCTGTGATAGTTCAGCTAATAATTCTATCTAACGGTATCGTGTATTTCTAGTTACCTGCTTTCTAGTTTACTTTCTCCAGTAGACTGAGTCTTTGAAAGTACACATTAGCTCTTTTATTCATAGCATGGAAACACAGTACCTGGTATGTAGCGTGTGAAGGTCTGTTGAGTCGAGGTAGTCATTAACTCAATTAACTCAGTTTGTTTTTTTTTTTTAATTTAATTTTTTATGACTCCTGTGTATTACTCAGACTGGCAGAGTGGTATCTGAAGGACAGACTCCATGCTGTGTTCTAAGTGGGTGGAAGGTCAGGGCTAGGGAGATCATTTAGTAAAGTGCTTGCTGAGTTCAGGTCCCCAGTGCCATGGAAAAAGCCAGGCATGGCAGCATGCAGCTGGAATCCCAGTACTGAGGAAGCAGAGGCAGGAGGATCCCCGGGGTTTGCTAGCCAGCCAGTCAAACCAATTGGTGAACTCCAGTAAGAGCCTATCTCAAAAGAGAGATGGCTCAGTGGGTAAAGTCACGTTCTCCATAAGCCTGATGGCCGAATCCCCAGAACTCATGTAAAAAAAACTGGGTATGCTGGTACACAGCTGATATCCCAGCACTTCTCTGGTGGTAGAGATGGGGGGTGTGTGTGTGGATGGCCCAGAATCTCAAGTGCCAGCTAACCTGGAGTACACAGTAGAGCAGCAAGAAATAGCAAGAGAGATCCTACCTTAAAACAAGGTGGAGGATGAGAACTAACTCCCGAAAGATTTCCTCTGACCTCCACACTTACTCTGTGGCATACATGTCTGTGCTCACATGTCACACACACATATACATACACAGACACATACACATAAAGTAAAAAAATATTACACACACACATGCATGCACACACACACACACACACACACACACACACGTGTGTGTGTGGTGCACATCTTTAATCCCAGCACTCAGGAGGCAGAGGCAGGCAGATCTCTGAGTTAGAGGCCAGCCTGGTCTACAGAGAGAGTGCCAGGCCAGCCAGTAGTGCTTAGTGAGACTTAGGTGGAGTGATTGAGGAAGACACTTAAGGTTGGCTTCTGTCCTCCACACACATGTCCACATGTACCTACACATATCCATTTGTACACGTTTGCATACATACACACATAATGCACCTATACACAAAAGGGTCATTACTGAATGACATGGTATAGTATGGTATGAGCTCATTTTTTAAAAAAAAAAGGGAAATTATTTTATATGCATTAAGGTTTTTGTTTGTTTGTGTCTTAGGGTTTCTGTTGGTGTGAAGAGATACCATGATCACAGCAATTCTTATAAAGGAAGACATTTAATTGGGGTGGCTTACATTTTTTAGTCTATTATCATCATGGCAGGACATGGAGGCGTGCAGGCAGACATGGTGTTGGAGAAGGAGCTGAAAGTCCTGCAACTGGATCCGAAGTCAAGGAGCTGAAAGTCCTGCAACTGGATCCGAAGTCAATAGGAAGTGAACTGAACTATAGGTGTAGCTTGAGCATAGGAGACCTCAAAGCCCACCCTCACAGTGACACACTTCCTCCAAGAAGACCACACCTAATTCAACAAAGCCAAATTTCCTAATAGTGCCACTCCCTATGAGCTTATGTGAGCCAATTACCTTCAAACTACCACAGTTTTTTTGGTTTTTCAAGACAGGGTTTCTCTGTGTAGCCTTGACAGTCCTGGAACTCACTCTGTAGACCAGTCTGGCCTTTATCCACTTGCTTCTGCCTCCTGAGTACTGGAAAATTAAAGTTATGCACCACCACCACCCTGCTAAGGGTTTGTTTTGATGTTGTAAATTATCAGAAGATTTTAAATTAAAATAGTAGTGTGTTGTCATGATCTGTCTAGCAGATTGGTACAGATTATGTGCATCTATGGGGCCATTCTCATTCAAATCACCGTGGGGAGGAAGTCATGGCAGGAGCTTGAGGTGCCAGCCAAGTGGACCAGTTGCATCCAGTCAGGAAACAGGATGGTGAGTGCTCAGCTAGCATCCTCTTTTTTATGCAGCCAGTGACTGAAGCCCAGGGAACCATGCTGCCAATTTTTAGAGTAGGTCTTCTCACTCCAGTTAACACAGAGTAGTCCTTCCCAGGCAAGCCCAGAGACTAACCTAACCTACGTAATTCCTCATTGGCATGTACACAATCTTGTCTCCAGGGTGGTTCCAGCTCCCTTTTATCCGGTCCAAATATATCAACTTATAAAGTTGACAGTTGGCATTTCACAGATACCGAGTAGAGTACGATGGTAAACATAGGCAGTCCCAGCAATTCAGGTCGCCAGGGTCAAAGGAATACTTGAGCCCAGAAGTTCAAGACTAGGCTGGGCCACATAGTGAGACCCTGTCTCAGAGAAAGAAAAGTGCAGGAACATTGGTCACATGTTGAGTTTTGTCAGTTTCCTCAACGGTTCACAAATTTCACTCTGATGTTGAATTGTGGGAAAACAGGCATTCACTTATTGCTGCTATGAAAGCAAGATGCTAGATGATCCCTGCCAAAGACGAAAAACACACAAGACATTGTAACGCAATTTGTAATGCTAATGGAATGGGAAACTGGAAAAACACGGATGTCCATCTGTAGGGACAGGCGTATGGCATGTGTGCCCATAACCAACTATTTCACTTTAAAACACACATGAAATAATATTAGGCTCTTGAAATACTGTTATTTGCTTTGTTTTTGTGGCTTTTTGAGGCAGGTCACCCTGTGAAGCTTGGACTAGCCTCAAACTCCTGATTCTCCTGCCTCAGCTTTCTGAGTTAGTATGAATGATTGACCCTCTTGTCATTAAATAATAGCCATGATTGTCTCTTGTGATACCTTTTGGCCTGATACATATATACATATCCACATGTTTGTTTGATTGCTTTTATTTTTATAGGTGTTGTAATCCAGGCACACCTGGCCCCACCCATTGGAGACCTGGCAGGTACCCACCCCTGCAGGCATGGCAGGCAGTACCGTGGCTCTGTAGGGCAGGGCCAAAGAGGGTCTTGTGGTTTTTTTGTTTGTTTGTTTGTTTTTTTTTTTTTGAGACAAGGTCTTGCTGTTGTGACGCAGGCTGGTGTTATATTTACAACAGTTCTCAGCCTCGCAAATGATGGGATTACAGGAGTGCACCACCATGTCCAGCTTGAATCAATCCTTTTATCTGACACAAGTATAGCTCTCTGTGTCCTGTCAGTTACCATTTCTCACCCTTTTACCTTCAGCCTATGTAGTCCATACATCTGAGGTGCAGCTCTTATATACAGCATGATATGTATGTCATCATGTATATCTTAGTCCATTTTGTGGGACTGTAACAAGACTGGATAATTTATACTCATTTTTTTCAGCATTCAAAATTTAATCTAGTTCAGGCATATGAGGCAAGTTCTGTACTGTTGAGCTGTATCCTTACCTCCTCCCTCTTGCCCCCTGCAATGCTAGGGTTGAATCTAGGGCCTCATTCATGCTAGGCAAACATTCTGCCTTCCTCAGCCTGAGATTAGATAGTTTATATCGAACAAAGCTCTATTCCTTGTAGTTCTAGAGGCTGGGAAATCCAAGGTCACATCCAGCAAGGGCCTTCTTGCTCATGGCCACAGGCTGAAGGACAAAAGAACAGGTGATACCACAGTTGGGGAAGGGGAACCAACTTGTTCTTTGACCAGCAGTGCTCTCCTGTGCCAATGTGGTCATTTCATTCCTGAGCACCCCATGAAGAACTGGTGCTCCTTGGAGGAGTGGCCAGCCCTGGGTCTGAATAGGACATTGGTGCCATGGGCCTAGAACTTAAGTGGTAAGCACAACCTCTGGGTCCTATTGAAAAGAACACAGGAGCCAACGCCAAGGAGCTCTCACAGGACAAGGCTGGGAAAGTGTGAGACAGAAATCCGTTAAAGTATGTGCCTTAAAGATACTTAATAATCATCGTTCACCCGTGTTTTTAATTGTTTTGCCAACTGGTATAGAAGTAACCCTTGTGCTGCCTTTGGTTTCTGCTCTTTCTCTCTCCCTTTGGTTATTTTTACCATTGTCTCTGAGATAAGGTCTCGCTTCGTAGCCCAGACTGGCCTTGAGTTCCAGGTCCTTAGCCTACTGGGTGTGCCAGAACACCTAGCTCTGCCTTCTTCTAAATCAAGCAGCAGGTGAGGTCTTACTGAGGTCTTACATCATCAGTTCCTTTATTGGGAGGAAGGTGGGGGTGACTTCACACTACAGTCTTTCTGCAGGTGAGATTGCCAGTCAACATTACAAACAATAGATCTGCAGGACATGGTGGCGAAGGCCTTTAATCATAGCACTTGAGAGGCAGAGACAGGAGGATCTTTGGGAGTTTGAGGCCAGCTTGGTCTACAGAGTGAGTTCCAGAAACAGCTGTTAAACAAAGAAGCCTTGTCTGTTGGAGATTGGGGTAGGTGGGTGGAGGGGAACCCAACATGGATGGACAGACTCCTCAATAGAAACTGAGTCAAGTTTAGGTCATAAACACTTGCCCTTGTCTTCAGTTTTATATTGCTACAAATTCAGTATTTGAGGCATACTTTGTTGCATTCATTCTATTTTATTTTAGGAAGTAGTCTTGGGGCTTCAGTTTCTTTGAAGTAGAAGGGCTTAGAGTAGGGAATAATGTGTAAATGCTCTCAACTGTGTGTATAAGGAAAGCCTCAAGGAGTAAGCCAGAAAGAAGATTCGAGAGTCTTGAGTAAACCGTGGAAAACAATTGAGGAAGACATCTGATGTTAACTTAAAATGTCCACACACATGCACGTGCTCACACAAGTGAATACAGATATATCCATGTACATACATACACATGAAAAAAAGAAAACCAACTGTATATATATGTGTGTGTGTGTAGCATGTTTTTGTTATTTATCTAATTATATTACTTGGCTAGTTTTGCAATACATGTGTGTGTGTGTATCCCTAGAATATGCTGACTTAGATTCTTGTGGGTCAGCTACCCAGTAGTGGGTATCTCTAGATCATATGGTAGTTCCATTTTTTGTTTGTTTGTTTGTTTGTTTATGTGTCTATAAGCTCACATATATATGAAGGGAAGCCAGAAGAGGGCAGTAAGTGTTCTCTGTTATGCTTTGCCTATTCTTTTGAGTTAGGAGCTCTCCCTGAACCTTTCATTTTCTTGGCTAGGCTGGAAGCCAGCAAGCCCCAGCAATGTTCCTACCTCCACCTTCCTTGGAGTCAGAGTTACAGGTGTACAGAGTTACAGGCCTAGCTTGTTCTATGGGAGCTGATGTCCAAACTCCAGTCCTTGTGAGTTTGCAGCAAGTGCTCTTAACCACTCCAGCCCTTCTTTTTTTAGTTGCTTGAAGACTCCACTGAGGCTCCATAGTGGCCTCCCTGCTTTATATTCCCATCAGCAATGTACAATACTCCACCCCTCCTTAATGATAGCAATTCCAACCTGGAATAAGTCAAATCTCACTGTAGACTTACATTTATTTTATTTTATTATTTTCGAGACAGGGTTTCTCTATAGCTTTGAAGGCTGTCCTGGAACTCACTTAGTAGGCCAGGCTGGCTTCAAACTCACAGAGATCCACATGTCTCTGCCTCCAGAGTGCTGGGATTAGAGGTTTCCACCACCGTCCAGCAGAAAAAAAATTTTTATGTATACAGTGTTCTGCCTGAATGTATGCCTGCAGGCCAGAAGAGGGCACCAGATCTCATTACAGATGGTTGTGAGTCACTATGTGGTTGCTGGGAATTGAACTCAGGACCTCCGGAAGAACAGCTAGTGTTCTTAACCACTGAGCCATCTCATTTTTCTGATGGCTAGGGGTGTTGAGCATTTTTTTGCCCACTTACTGGCCATGTGTGCCTCTTGTTTTGAGAACTATCTGCTCATTTGCCCATGTACTATTTAGATTATTTGTGTGTATGTGTTTAATTTACATGTTCTAGACATTGATCCCCTCTTGGTAGACTGTCTCTTTACTCTGAGAATTGTTTCCTGATGCTGTGTGAAGCTTTTTTAATTCCTTGCAACTCCATTTGTTATTCTTGCTCGTATTCTCTGGGCTGTCAGTGTCCTTTCAGAAAACTGTTGCCATGACTGTACCCTGAAATGTTTCCCCTGTACTTCTTCCAGCAATTTCAAAATTTTTGGTCTGGTACTAAGATCTTTGTACTATTTCTGATTTCTGGGCTACCTGAGGCCAGAAAGGTTTTGTTTTTATCTTATGTGTATTAATGCCTGTGTGTATGTAAGTGCACCTTGTGTGTCCTCCGAGGAGAGGAGAGAAGACATTAGATGCCCCAGAACTGGAGTTACAGACAACTGTGACCTGCCATTTGGCTGTTGGGAACCAAACCCAGGTGCTCTGGAAGAGCAGCAAGGGCTTTTAACCTTTGAGCCATTTCCAGCCCCCTGAATTGATTTTTATATAGGGAGAGATATAGACATGATTTATACAATGACATTTTTATTTAGACAGTGTCTCAGGTAGCCCAGGCTGGCCTTGAACTCCTGATTTTCCTGCCTCAGCCTCCCAAGAACTACAGGTATGTGTTAGTGTTTCCTCTGAAATAACAAATTCTTTCCATGACTTTCTAGAGAAAGAAGATCTGGAAAACACCAAGGTCAGCTCTCCACTGGCTTCTGCCTCTGATCCAGAACCCCAGCCCTCACCCTACAGGTAGGGACAAACAACTGCTTTGGATAAATGCCTCTGGAAGCTTTGTTCCCTGAGGATAAAAGAACTGGTGAGCAAAGTAGGCAGTGACTTTAAGGGGTTAAACAAATTGCAGGTTTTTTTTTTTTTTTTTTTTTTTTTTTTTTGTGTGTGTGTGTGTGTGTGTGTATTTCCAGGTTAAACCATTATGATAGTCTTTAGGTTGTCATTCTTTTTTCTATATATTTTAAAAAAAGATTTATTTATTATGTATACAACATTCTGCCTCCATGTATCCCTGCAGGCCAGAAGAGGACACCAGATCTCATTACAGATGGTTGTGAGCCACCATGTGGTTGCTGGGAATTGAACTCAGGACCTCTGGAAGAGCAGTCAGTGCTCTTAACCTCTGAGCCTTCTCTCTGGCCCTCTTTTTTTTTTTCTGTATTATCTATTTCTTTTTATCTTATGTGTATGTGTGAGTGCCTTCATGTATGTATGTGTACCATATGTGTGTTTAGTGCCTATAGGGGCCGGAAGAGGGACTCGCATCCTCTGGAGCTAGAGTTGTAGGTAGTTGTGAGCTGCCTGACCTGGGTGCTGGTGCCCAGACTGAGCCGAACCATCTCTCCTGCCCTTAGGCTGTCATTCTGAATTTCCTTCTATTTCATCACTTTCACTGGTATGTATGTATGTATGTATGTATGTATGTATGTATGTATATGTATAGCAGAAAGGAAGAATTTTACTGAGTTTTAGTGTGAGAGGAAGGCATGAATCACTAGTGAAATGCAGAAGTCTGCCTTCAGTATCATACATCTAGTTGCTCAGTTCCTATACTGCACTGTCTGGTAGAACCAGACAGTGGTCTCCATGTCCCATGCAAACCGTGCTGGGAATAAAAAGGGGCATTAAGGTATTTTTTAAACATCTCATACTCCTTGAGTTGTATTCTTTGTTCTTTGTTCTATTGCATATGACATAATTTATAATGCAGTTGGTGATATAATAAATAAACATGCTTTATTTGACTGTTTCTCAACAATAGACAAATTGATGTTTTATTAAATCTGTTTGCTAAGTACTGTGGTTTAAACTGTATTATCTCTTCAATCCTTATAACCCTAATGAAATAGGTACCTTCCCTGCTGTTAAAAGTGAAATAGTAAAGTCCTGCACTTGGTGCAGGTTCCCATAGCTATAGCTTATTGTCATAACTGAGAGTAGAAGGTTTAAGTTCTGTGCTTAAAAAGGCTGTGTTATATACAGAAATCTTCCTCAAGGTTTTTTCCCTTTTATGTAAATGGATGTTTTGCCTGCATGTATACCTGTGCACCATAAGCATGCCTGATGCTCAGAGGCAAGAAGAGGGTATTGGAGGCCCTAGGACTGGAGTTACAGATAGGTTTGAGCCACCGTGTGAATTCTGGGACTCAAACCTGGGTCCTCTGTGAGAGCAGCCAGTGCTCTTAATCTCTGAGCCATCTCAAGGTTTTGATGACAATAATTCATGTTCTTGACATTTCCTAAGGTGAGGGACTTCATCTTCCTGCCACCGTCTCCTTGTACACATATTGTAGAGGCTTTAAAGGATGGGTCTATAGCACAGAACTGTTTTATCCTCCTAAAAGTCAGTTTCTCCAGTAAGAAACAGAGCATTCTTAGACAAAATGATTTAATCTCAAAGTTTTGTTTATGGATTTAGTGAGGAAAGACGCTCCAGTGCACATGATCCCAGAAGCCTAGCACCTGCTTTGTGTCTGTTGGAAATTGAACAACACAGCTTTCTAGCTTTTCTAGTGAGGCTGACTGTTTGGCCAGGTTTTCCCATCCTTCAGGCTAGTGTTCCTGCTCTGGGGCAGTATAAACCAGAAGACTTAATTGACTTACAAGTTTTTTTGTTTGTTTGTTTTGACATGGCCTACCACTAGCATCGACCGACTGGCCACTTCTCTTTTCAAAAATACCCTTTGCTAATTCTCTAGAGCATAAAATGCTAATGTGAATATTAAATTCATGTGGCTATTACAAGCCTCCTTTAAAATATTTTTAATTGGTACTAGAAAGATGACTTAGTTGCTTGCTCTATAATCAAGAGGACCAGAGTTTAGATCCCAGCACCCACAACAGTCTGGGCATTTCTGCAAATACCTGTAACCCTAGCTCCAAGAGAAGCAACGATAGGAGGATCTACTGGGGCCTCCTGGTTCCCAGCCTAGTTGAAATGTGAGTCCCAGCTTCAGGGAGAGACTCTGCTTCAAAGGAACAGAGAGAGTCTGGAGGAGGTCTTCTGACACTCTCTGGCCTCTACACACACACAAGTATGTGCACCTGCACAACACATGCTTCTTGTACTTACATGGACCACACACATGAATAAACAAACACATACATACATAAAACAAAAGCTTAAAATATTTTATATGCAAAACTGTGTCTGTTCCAAGTAGCACACACAAAGGCAGGGAAGAGGCTTGCTGGTTTTAGATGTCACATATAGTAACACTGGGTCCAGTAATCCTGATGACCTCTGATAGTCTCAGCTTTCCCAATATTACAAATGATAGTGTGATCCAAATGTCTGTTCTTTTCAAACAGGAACTAGTATGACTTTTAATACTTCAACAAGTAATATGGAGATAACTATTATTTATTCATTCAATAGACATTTGTTGAACATCTGTTATACCCGGGATACTTGTAGGTACCAAAGACACTGAAGATGAACACAATAGTCCAGGGTCCTGTTGTTAACAGATCTTACATCCTGGGAGGACGGCAGGCAGAAAACAAGTGTGTAACATGTTTCATCAGTGGCCTTCTCCTGTGACAATTGTATTATTATTATTAATACAGGCAGACGCTATGGCGAGCACAAAGCTCCCAAGCAGAAGTGTGCTTGAGTACTGAGGTGTAGCAAAGATCCAAGCAGTCACTGTTGGTGAGTGACCTGGGCAAAGTGGAAATCTAGAAGATATTCAGAGGGCCTGGGAGTTCCATATTCAGGGTTGGTTTGAGGTGTCAGGGAGTAAGACCCAGTTCCCAGCATGCAGTTTGCCTCCTAGTGAAGGGATGACAAGAAACCAAAGTGGACTGGAGTTTCTGGGTTTGTAACTATGTAACTAGATGATTTTCTGCAAATCTGGTTTAGACTTATCACCATTCTCAGTTGCTCTGATGTGGTCTGGCATGACTTAGGTATTCTAAAAGATGGTTATCTTTATTTGAAGAAGAGATAGTCTATAAGTTAAAAATGAATTTTCTTATTCTGCCAAGGAAAACAATGATACTGATAACCTAAAAGCAGGGCTTTCAGATGTTTACACTTTGAATGATTACTGAAGACCTCAAAGAATTTTTTTATTCACTACATTAGAGCTAAGTGTGATGGCTGCTACCCTAGCATTCAGGAGGCTGAGGCAGTAGGATCAACTACAGGTAGGAGGTCAGTGTGGGCTACAGAGTAAAACATTGCCTTAAAAGACCTCCACATTTTTATTTTTTAATTTTCTTTTTTAAAATTAATTTTTATTTAAATTAAAGACAATCTTATTGTACATACCAATCCCAGTTCCCTCTCCCTCCTGCCCTCCCATCCCCCCATCCCATCCCCCATCCCCATCTCAGGGAGGGTGAGGCCACCCATGGGGGATCATCAAAGTCTGTCACATCACTGGGGCAGGACCTCAGCCCTCCCCCTTGTATCTAGACTGAGAGGGTATTAACACAAAATATCCAAATTTTTAAAAATTGTATTAAAAATTAAGGCTGAAAATTATGTTATTTTACTCATTTGAAAACAATAATTGGCTTACTACACATACTATAAATAATGTCTTTAATGAAACAATCAACTTCTAAAGCAAAGATAGCACAGTAAGAATATAAATCCCTTTAATGTCTGGTGAAATAAAAAACAATTGAATTTCCACCTCTGCTTCTTGATTCACTCTACAATAGTGTCACATGTCATGGAGTCTCTGAGAAATTCCACTGCCTACTTCAGAAAATGCAGAAAAGAAAATGGTATTTTAGTAGTAGTCTGGAAGGGTTTTAAAGTGTCAGGCACCCCTGAAGGGTCCTATGTCCTACAGGGGTCCCCAGACCATATGTTTATAACTCCTGCTTTAAAAATAAAATCCCCGTCACCTTTTATTGGCAATAGATTCTCAGAAGGTCTGGGGGATTGTGCTTCTGCCCTGCTCTTTGCTCATTATCTTAGTTAGGCTCGCTGAAGCCAGGGGATGTGGAAGGCAGCGTAACTCATCCCCTGTTCCATGAACTTTTCCTAGGGAGACAGACATGAGCAAACCCAGCTACTCACCTCAGGTAGGACACCAAGGACACACTCAGTTCTACCCAAGTGTAGCTTGGTGAGCCACTGCGTTTAATTGGAACGTGAAGCATGGACAACTTATGGATGGCTGCGTCACTGGAGAAGAAGTCTCACCACCTCCCAGCGTTTGTTAATTTCCTGTTTATCCTTGTGATTAATCAGAAGACACTTTTTGTTCAGTGGCCAGTTTCTGGCCTAGGCAACCTCATCTCTGTGTGACTTGTGTAGAACCAACTGGGGATCCAAACTGTTTATTGAAATTCTGGTTGGAACAAATAGTGAGAGAAGAATACAACTAGACCCATAGAAGAAGAGAGCAGCTGGGCTGCAAAGATGGCTCAGTGGTTAAGCGTGCTTGGTACACAGTCATGGAGACTGGAGTTTGGTTCCCAGCAGTGGTGTAACAAGCCAGGCATCCTGCAATTGCTTTAATTCCTGCTCTCGGGGATCTGATGCCCTCTTCTGGTCTCCATGTGAGCACAGGTGCCCTGGTGTACACACATTCTCACATTCTCACATTCTCACATTCTCTCTCTCTCTCTCTCTCTCTCTCTCTCTCTCACACACACACACACACACACAGGTTTTAAAAAGAAGAGCACAGAATGGTAATTACCAGGAGTTGGTTGTCACACAGTGGAGTGGGAATTGCTGGCACAGTAGGATTATGTTAATTAGCCTCATTTGATCATTTCACAGTATCTACATATATCACAGCATCATACGGTATGCAGCAGACATGCACATTTTAAATCTGTCAATTAAATAAATAAAACATAGCAACAAAGAAGACCAGACCCTGACTGAGTCCATCTGATGGCTGAGCTGTGTTTACTGTGGCTCATGAGCCCAGGGACTGGCTTTGTCTGTTGCTGTGCCCCTACTGTGAGCCAGTCAGCTCTGGGCAGTGGTCAGCTGAAGTGACATGGACCTAAATACAGAAATCAGGAGGGGTGGGGTGTCTTTTGAATGTTGATTTATTTCAGAGTTCCTCAGGAATGAATGTGCTTCCTCAGACCCCTTGAACTGACATGTTTTCTTCTTCTGAGAGGCCACAGATGGTATCTCCAGCGAGTAAGGATACCGAGGAAGATCTACAGAAAGCGGCTGGTGCTTCAGAGGGTCAGGCTCCGGGGGAGCAGGAGTTGCTGCCAGCAGGCCAGGCTCAGGTGCACAGTGAGGTAGGGGAGTATTCGGGCTCTCTTAAGAAAATGGGAGCTCCTGGTACCCAACTTAGGCACATAGTGGATGGGTTGGGGTTCTGAGATAGTAGCTCTCAGAATTCTCTGTCGCTCTCAGCAGGCATGTCCAACCTTTTGACATTGTGACATGTCATCATCTATAAAGTTCATGCTTGAGACCTGCACTATTGAGTTACAGAAAAATTTTTTTTTGAAACTTCGATGTTTTAAGTAACTTTGGGCTTCATGAGCCCAAAGTCAAATGCCCAGGGGACATGAGTTGGACACCCCTGTGGGGCATCTCAATTTTAATTATTTGGAGAATTAATTATCTGTCTCTCTCACACAGCCTGTCATTGTGTTAGCATACAAAAAAATGAAGTGTCAGAATAGATGTCTCATGTTCTCTAAAATCTTGATGTGAGCAGCCTGAAGTCATTGACTGTTTTAGCTGGACTATTCTTTTTTTTTTATAATTTATTTATTATGTATACAGTATTCTTTCTGCATGTATACCTGCATGCCAGAAGAGGGCACCAGATCTCATTATAGATGGCTGTGAGCCACCATGTGGTTGCTGGGAATTGAACTCAGGACCTCTGGAAGAGCAGCCAGGGCTCTTAACCTCTGAGCCATCTCTCCAGCCCCTTAGCTGGACTATTCTTATGAAGGTCTATTCTGTATTTTTGTAAAGAGTCTTAGGAGTGGTGTTAGTATCTAGTGATTCCTTTGACACAGAGGCAGAGCAGGCTGGGATGGTTTGTGTTATTATTTTCATTGGTAATGATGTAATAATTAGAATTTGTGTCAATAAAGACATTAAACATTTTACCTTTTGCATAATGTTTGGTAATTTATATGAATTTTTGTCTACAAACTTCATTTACTGCTGCTCATACTCTTGTGAGATGAACACCACTGTGTCCCCATTTAGCAGTAGTGGAAACTAAGGCTAAAAGCTTTACTAAGACTGTGCTGCTAAATAAGTTGCAAATTAAATCCACCCGTGTAAAAGGAAGGGTTTCCGGTAAGCACGATGGCCAGGGTCTGGTTCGATTTACTTAGCTGTGTGGATAAGAATGGAAGGGCTTGGCTTCAAAACGGGTCTTGTGAGAACACAGCCTGGGAGAGTTACAAACTTGATTTACTTGCACAAGTACAATTCCAGCCTCTTAACTGGCTTGCTGACTCACTGACATGCTCTCTCCTGTGGACAGTAGGGATAGATTTCTTGTTGAGTTGCCTACCAGCTGGGGAAGAAGCAGGAAATAAAGGCATAATGCATGAAACGGGAACACAATGTAGTGGTGTGGAGGGAAACCCCTCCAGAGTGATTGCAGACGTCTGTGTGGGTTAGGGAGGGCTTTTTGTATCAAATGCCATTTGTTATTCTTTTATGCAAGCCACATAGATATCAGGCAGCAGATGTACTGTTCAAATGGAAGTCCTATGGCTGGTTTAAAATGAAATTGCAATTATTAAGAGGTCATTGTGGGGCCAGAGAGATGGTTTCCTGGTTCAGCAGTTAAGAGCACTTGCTGCTTTTCCAGAGTCCCTGAGTTTGGTTCTCAGCACTCATGCCAAGTGGTCACATCTGCCTGTAACTGTAGCTCCAAGGTAGCCCATGTCCTTTTTTGTCCTCTGCAGGTACCATTTATACATGACACACACACACACACACACACACACACACACACACACACACACACACACACACACACACACAGTCTGAAAGACTATTGCTAGTAAAATACAGGGGGAGACAATTTATAGCCTGAGGTGTGAATAAGGGAGAAAGGGAGACATCGGATACAGAGGAATGGAAAGAGCTTGTAAGGACGAGAAGAAAATCAGAAACCACATACTCTCTGTGATTCTTTCGGTGAATGCGGTGGCTGACAGTGATATAAAAGTGATCCTTGAGTGAAGTGGCCTTTGATATAGAAGGCATCCTTGTAGCTGGGAAAGTGTGGCAGAGCGGGAGCGTATAGCCAACCTCCAAGTGGGAGTGTCAGGAGATGAGCCACTGGGAGGTGCAGTAAAGGCTGAGACAAGAGCAAGGCATAACCCAGAAACCCTTCTGATGTTGGCCCATAGCAAGCTCTGAGGATATTTGTGGGGAAGATTTTGCAGAGGTTCTGGAGGAGAAAAATCTTTTCTAGAGTTGTGAGACAGAGCTAAGGAATTTTTAGGGGACATTTTGGTAATGTTAAAAAGTAGAATTTTGGGGTAACTTGTACTGGGTGGAAACAAGGAGTGTTGATTAGCACATTAACTTCTGGTATCAGGGAAGAGTGGGGCATCCTGCATTTGGAAAAAGGCTGATTGGAATCAAGCCCTATAACCAGAATTCTGTTGTGCAGATGGCCAAGTACCAAGCTCCACAACGGCCAGGAGACATGGTCATGATCCAGTCTGAGCACACTGGAGCTGTAGATGTCCTTTCAGCAGATTTGGAATCTGCAGATCTTCTGGGGGATCACAGGAAAGGTGAGACCTTTGCAATCATAGAAGAGAGCTTTTTCATGTCTAATAGGTGCTTGAAGGACAGAAGACAGATGGAAGGACAGACAAAGTTGTGAAAGGAAGTAAGGAAGCCAGTTAGAAAGAATGTAGTATGTTAACCTTCCTAGCAAAAAGCAGGTCCAGGAGCGTTTCCCCACTTCTCGGTAGTAAGCTGTCTGTCCTTTCAGTCTCTCCGCCTCTGATGGCGCCTCCGTGCATCTGGACCTTTGCCAAAGTGAAGGAATTCAAAAGCAAGCTGGGCAAAGAGAAGAACAGCCGCCTGGTGGTGAAGCGCGGCGAAGTAGTCACCATCCGGGTCCCCACCCATCCCGAGGGAAAGCGCGTCTGCTGGGAATTTGCAACTGATGACTATGATATTGGTTTTGGAGTTTATTTTGACTGGACCCCAGTGACCAGCACTGATATAACCGTGCAGGTCAGTGATTCCAGCGAGGATGAGGATGATGAAGAGGAAGAAGAGGAGGAGCTAGAAGGTAAATTTAATTTTAATTCCATTTGCTCAACCCAATTGCTAGGGGCTGCTTTGCAGATTAAAGCATTTCTCCTCCCCATCAGAAGCCCAGCATTGCAAGCTGATGGGGTTGGTACTGATGCTTTGATGGAAAGCCCGCCTCCCCCCATCACCCTGGTCCCGCTCTTCCTTTCTCTCTCGATTTGAACAAGTACAGTTATTTCCCCATTCTCTCTGTGTGTATGGGCAGCAGGGTTTTTCAGATCACATTGGAACCTGAGATTATATTTTCTCTCTGTCTGTGTTGGAATATTTTTGATTTCGAGCCACACTCACTGCTTATAATAAGCTAGAGATACCCCTCCCTTCTTTCCTCCACACTGCCATTGCTGGCAGAATACAAATTCTTTGCTTCATGTTACGAGTAGTGTTCTCTGCTCCATTCCTTTTAAAAAAAATTTGTTTGCTTTTGTTTTTCAAGATAGGTTTTCTCTGTTTAGCCCTGGCTGTCCTGGAAATTGTTCTGTAGACCAGGCTGGCGTTGAACTTACAGAGATTCACCCCCCCCCACCTCCTAAGTGCTGGGATTAAAGGTGTGCACCACCAGCACCTGGCTTTAAACTTTTTTATTATCATATTTTATGTGCATGTTTTGCCTGCTTGTATGTCTGTGCACTGTGTATAAGCCTGGTGCCTGTAGAGTCCAGAAGAGGGAGTCAGATCTCCTGGAACTGGAGTTACAGATAGTTGTGAACCAAGATGTGGGAATCAAACCTGGATCCTCTGGAAGAGCAGCCAGTACTCTTAACCATTGAGCCACTGCTCCAGCCCCTCTCTGCTCCGTTCTTATTATTTGTTGTGTCTACTCATGATGGGACATATAGGGAGGAATCTAGTTCTAAGCGTTTGTAGTATCCCATGGCTTTATATATGATCACAAATCATTCTTTTGACTTGTTTTTTTCAAGTCTACCAGGAAATCTATGTGTATTTAGGGAAGGGGAGGGACCTTTTCTCTTATTTGCTATTTTTCAGGATGCCAAGGGGAAGGTTTTAGAGTCACCCTGTTCAGTGTGTTTGTTTATATTTCCTATTTCTATTAGCTATTCCTTTCCAGGTTTGCTCTCTAAATAGCTTTTCCTTTTGGGAACCAGGTGCATCTAAGGTTATCAGGTTGCATCATGGCTTCTCAGAGGAAGTACTACTGCTTACTGAGACTCATGGCCTTTGGGCTACTGAATGCCAGTTTCATTCTGATGTCATGTTGATGACCAGTAAGATGTGTGGACTTTTGTAGTGCCTGAGGGAGGACAATGGAGTCTGCACTTGAGAAGTGCTTGTCTCACCTTCAGGCAGGATGTATTCAGGCTACAAAATCTTATCTATACTCTGCCCTTTCTCTCCTGCAGAACCCGTCCCTGTGGGAGATGTGGAGAGAGGCTCCAGAAGTTCTCTACGGGGTCGCTATGGGGAGGTCATGCCTGTGTACCGGAGGGACAGCCACCGAGACGTGCAAGCTGGCAGCCATGACTACCCTGGGGAGGGCATCTACTTGCTCAAGTTTGACAACTCCTACTCCCTGCTCCGCAACAAGACTCTGTACTTCCACATCTATTACACTAGCTGAAGGATGCTAGGCTAGGGCAGGCTGTGTTTGCTGGCTGAAGCAGGCTGCCAGCTGGTGCCTCTTGTCTGTGAGCAAGGGCCTAAAGTTCGTGCCCTGCCTGGCATGCCTGGCTCTTGACCCTGTGTAGCTTTTCCCCTTTCTTGGCTTCTGCAGGTGGTGGTGTAGTGCTCCTGTCCTGTGGTCCCTGACTCTTACTCTTGTTGTTTCAGACTCCAGCAAAAACCCTCTCAGAAGGCCGCTAGCAGACAAAGGCCTAAAATGAAGTAGAGGATGTCTTTTATTGATTCACGCTGGTAGAGCTTGTCATTCAGGTTGCCGCTCACTCTTCTCCCGAGCCTGCAATGCCGATGTACTTAGCAGCGCCTACCCTCTTACATTTTTCGAGGTGCCAGAAGAGGGAAAAGCACATTGTCTATGAAAGAGCCCAATACTTTGGATGGAGAATGCTCCATCCAGCCTCTCAGCACTGCCATATTCCTGCCTGCTGGGCATTCTTAGTCTCTAGCTCAGGCTGAGAGCCCTCACTGCCTTGGATGGATATTATTATTCCTGATGAGTAGACCTTCCTCCTTCCTCTGTACCAAGTCTCTGTTTCTGCCATGTAGCAAGAACTTCCAAGCAATGGCAAGCTGTGATCAGTGTCCTAAGATCTACTGGGGCAAAAGTGGCCTCCATTACTTCCTGTCTGCAGAGCTATCTCCCTTACTAAGGGTGCTGGGAGTTGATGAAGAAGGGGTGGAGGCAGGCACTGAATTATCTCAGAAGCTGTCTTTTTGGAAGTCAAGTACCAGTGGTTGTTCCGTGGCACACCTCCTACCCCCCTTTAGGCTAGGGGTGTTACTTAGAAAATTTGCTTTGGAACCAAATACAGTGAAACCCAATCAGATTTGTAGTGATTCTGGGTTTGTGTTTTTTACATTGAGGATGTAAACGTTTGGTTTTCATAGTCCTTGGGGAAAGTAATCATGGAATTTTGCTGTTGCTGCTGACTGTGTGTGCTTCTTACCTGACCAAAGCCTGCGGGGACAGCCCTCTCAGTCTGTTCATTCTGAGGCTCTGGAGCCACACAGTGTTGTCATACTGCAGTGGGTGGCCACAGAGCACCGGTTGCTTGGGCTTCAGGTGGAACGGACAAACAATGAGGCATGGACCTCTGCAGTCATCTGCACCTCTTTGTTTCTTACTGTGTTGTCTGTCATTCTTCTGAATTTTGAATAATTAGGTTATTTATTGCTTTATTTATGTTTTTTTAAAGCACATTTCAGTTTGCCTTTGAAGCAGTTCCCATCTGTTTCCCATGAAGTTTTCCATCTGCTCTGAGCCATTAAGGCGGCCCCTTTTAATGGTGTTAAAGATGGTTTTAGGGCTTGGAAAATGATTGTGTATGTCCTTCCTGCATGCCAGTCCTGTGATGCCTTGGGAAGAGTCTGCTCTTTCAGAGAATGCTAGTCTATGTGTAGGTCCATCTCAGCACTCCCAGAGAGGAATGGGTGTGATGGATGCCCCTGCACTGGAGATTGACTTAAGGAACTGACTAGAGAGTCAGTGGTAGCCAAGTACCACGATTATCGGATGTCAAAGTCCTTTTCCTCCTCTGACACCCTCCTCATGATGTTTCCTTTGACACATTTCTTTATTGTGTGGTTGCAGGAGTGATCACTCCAAGAGCAGGGTCTTACCAGTAGGTCTGTGATCAGGGACAAAGGGAATGCATCCTGCACCTTGGTAAACCTGAAAGCTAACTGCAGGGTTATGGATTACCATAGCCTCTTGGCCACTAATCAGCACCATACCTCCATTATTTCATCATTGCCTTTGTGTTTTCTAGGGAATTATACTGGCAAAATCCACATCCAAGAAATTAGTAAAGTATTTGGGCAGAAACAAACTTTCTGGCCATCATGGCATCAGACAGATGAATTGACATAGAATCATGTTTTCACTGGTTGAGTGTAATCTGTAGAAAAGCTATTGAGGTATCTTCAAGTCAGTGTCGGTCCCACTTGTCCTGTTTTCCTATCACCAACTCCTAGCCTGCTCTCAGAATGGCACTGTCAGGCCCCAGTAGCAAGACCCCAGGGCTCCCCACAGTATTTAGGCTTTGCTGTGTCTTGTCTTTGGTTCTTTTCTGGAGGTCATGGTGGCTTATTTTCTTGGCGCTCCAGTTCTCTTGTACCAGGGAAGTCTGTGGGCTTCTCATCCCTCTAATGTGCCTGTCACTGGCTAGTCATTCTGCGACAGTTACTTCTTACTGGTTTTTCCTCAGCAGGGTTTCTTTGTCTCATGAACATAAAATAGCTAAGAGAAGATATGTCTACTGTATGATGAATTCACTATTCTACACTAAATTTTTGCAATGAGAACTTGAGAGACAAAGTATTATTTTCTGAAAACACAGGTAATTACAGAGAACACATACCTCACGGGTTCTAAGAATTGCCCTTTCCTTGGTCCGTCCCTGTTCAAGTTGCAACAACCAAATAATGAAATAAATTGTCTGTGTTTATCCTCACCCTGCTCTCTAAAGCACAAATAAAACTATGCAGTTGAAAGAAAGGATTTTGTTAGAGGGCAGATTGAGATTCTTTACACAAAAATGGCTGAATTCTTAAGGTTCTTTAGTGCATCTTATTTTGTTACTTCGTTAAGACACAGGACTTTTAAAAAGACATATCTAACATGCTATTTCTTCCAACATCTTATTATAAAAAATTTCAGCTAACAAAAAAGCATACACTTACATGCCACATGTATTTTTAAATTACAAACTGCCAGTTTTTAAACAAAGAGTGTACCGTTTAGTTCCCTTTGACATGGGCTGCCTAAAAGGTCTTCTCAGAAATGGCTGTTGGCCTCCGTCTTTCAGACAGCTAGCTAAATGTCCTTTACTTTGACTGTAACCTCAGTCGAAGGCTTTCCTCTCTAAGTGCATGTCGATGTGAAGGTGACTGTGTAGCTGCATCGAAAGCCTTCCCTCTCACCTGTCACTTGCTGACACACCCTTAGGACGCTCACATGCCAAGGCACTCTTCAGATAACACACAGAGATAGGTAGCAGCTTGAGAGTAGACTATTCCTAGTTATTTTCCTTATGGATGGATTCATGCACTTTAAAAAGATTTTATTTGGTATCTAGGAAAAATGGACTTTTAAAGAAGTGTATATTGTCTCATTATATGAATACAGACAAGTCAATCTGTAACTGTTTTATATTTGTAGGATTAGATGTCATTGTGGAGTTTATAATATATGCATTTTGATTTAGGTGAGTTCTACTCAGTTCCTTCTTTGAGAGAACTGGACAAAACCCAAATGCTAAAGTTTGTGATTGTTTATTTCTGTTTAAGGAGCACTCTGCCAGAAGTGTTCCTTCAACATCAGAGTCCGTGGTTCTGAGATGTGGGATTGAATGACCCTACTATTTATGTAGAAGTTTTTTTTAGTAGACAGAGGGGGTGGGGCGCAAATTAAACAACTTTGTGCTGCTTCAGAACTGCTTTTAAATGGGCAGCAAAGGGTGAAAAAAGGATAGAATAGAGGAGGGGAGAGCGAACACACTTATTTGGTATGTCCCAGAATTCATTTAGTGCTTCAGTGGCACTTTGCTCGTTGGAACTGTTTTGTAAACTGGAAGCCTTACTGCTGGTTCTCCTTGTGCTCAGTGGAGACTCCTGCAGCCCACTTTGCCATCTGTCAACAGGGTCATCTAGACGAATTTTTGAGTAGGTCTCCTCTGCTAAGTGTAACCACGACCTGAGGATTGGTGTTCTGTCTTCATCCTTTGAGGCTTAAGAGAGACAGCAGGATGAGAGAAGGCCACGAGTCAGTTCCACTTGTGGTGCCAAAGCCACGGTGTGGTTGTGAATGTGTCCCTGCAGGCATAATTCATGTGCACTTTGTCCACCACCACAAAGCCTACAACCATGTGAGTACTGGGGTAGCAAGCAGGTCTACAGGCCGGATAGCATCACCACCTCAAACCACACTTCTCTATCAGGGCTTCTGTTTGGAGCATCCACATTGACCTCCATCCTTCCTTTTTCCATATGAGCAGACGTGTAGAATGCCTACACTTTGGGAAAGGGGCAGCATGGGTCCCTTCAGAGTCTTACTGTTTGAAAAGGTAAGCTTTCATCTGAGGAAGGGAATTGGTGTCACTGCTGCTGTACGGGTCCTTGGTTAAGGGATGTGTCGTGTAAAAAGCAAGTCACTGTAGTCACTGTGTGCTTGTGCTCAGGGAGCTATCAGTCCTTTGGGGAGTAGAAAATGAGCATCAAAACAGTCCTAAGCTGGGTATCTTGATTTCCAGTGACCTACCTAGCACTCCTGGTGGTATATGTGGGGGACACTCATACAAGAACTTCTTGGATATATGTGTATCTGATGCTGGTCGGTGACGGCCTTTTGCTTTGTATATAATTTGTATAGCACCTGTGGGCATTCTCAGAGAACATCCAGTTATCTAGGGTGAACTGTGATCCAAAATCAAAAGCATCGTGTGGCCAGATTGCAGTCACTGTCCCCTCTAGACGTAGCATTGCCTTCTTGGATCAAGAAGGCTAACCAGGGCCTTCTGTTTGAACCATGGTCTCAAAGCGAAGGAAATACAATCAATGATACAAAGCCTGGTAGGGAATTGATAATTTGGCTCACTTACAAATAGTCATTCTTCATGAACAAAGTATAGACAGGACACTGGCTGTGAAATTGTAGGGCTGGTCCCTGGTTTGAATCCATGATTCGATTTTTAGCATTTGGAACACAGGCATGGCTCTTCATTCTAAGCTACAATAAAAAATGGTGTCCCAGAGACCTAGAAATACACACTGCTTTATGAAAGTTCAGTTTCTTGTCATTTTAATTGGGTAGCTTTTTTTACTTATCTGGGGGTAAAATTGTGTATGTGAAATGACTTATGGAAACAGAGTATATTTTCTGAAGTTCTGACAGAGGATTATGAAGGATTCTGAAGTTTGGAGTTGCAATGGTGTATAGTATTACAGAAGAGCCCTTAATTCACTGTCAATTTAAGGGAGTCCTCCAAAACTCATCATCACTCAGGGTTGAAATGCCTAGCCTGTAATGTCTCCTTGCTGTTGTTATTGTTCATTCTTAGGTTCAGGCCAGGACTCATCTAGAAAACATTATCTTAATTCCTTCTCTCATATCCTAAGCAGTACATTTTATTAAGACATTTTATGTTAAAAGTACATCTTGTGTCCGGTTCTGAGATTATTGTCCCATAAGTGAATTAGCTTTCATTTAATTAGTCTGGGTTGTTTCCATTTAGCCATATTAAAGAACAAGCCAGTCTGGAAAAAGCAGTCCCATGATGCATGACTTTGGTATATCCATGTGCCCTTAATAATGGGAAGTGTTTTGAAACACACGGAAGAAATGCTTGATGCTTTGTAATAAGTGATCGACTCTAGAGAGCAGAGTGGATAAGCATAGCGGGGGAAACCAGGAGGTGCTTGGAGATTTCCTAACCGAGATGCCATTTGCTTATACATCCAAAGGGCTACTTTGGAGCCATCATCTAGATTCATCAGTGGTTTAAAGGTGACTGTTTTTCTTTCCTTACTGTTGAGTATCATATACTGCTGCTATGGTCACCAAAAGTCTGGGAGGGAAACTATATCACAGTCTTGTCTTTTTTTTCTTCAAAATACAAAAAAAAAAAAAAAAAAAATCCAAACTAATCAGCTATTATAGTCAACTCGTTTTACATGTCATTCTGTCATGAGAAATGCTGTCAACATGTATCATTTGCACATGAAGAACTCTGTACCAATTGTGACTTAGTTCTTCGTTCTGTTGAGTGGCTTTTCTTTTGTCACACTGTGTATTTTCACCTCATGGCACTGAATGTGTTGCTGTGATACATGGGTGGATCCTGAGCCATGCTTAAACGGCCTACTTCTGATGTTTTTATATTATGTGACAGTTTTGTGAAATGCTTTTTTTTTTTTTGCATTTTTGTCTTCTTTTCCAAGTTTTGAAACCTGTCATAAATAAACTTTTTCACTGTGCACCTAACATATTTGAATTCTCTCTTAATAAGCCTGACTGATACTCATTTGAAACTTCATCTTTTCTCTTCAGCTTAAGAGGAAAAGTATTGAGTGAACCCTTGTGAGTTCATCCATAATCTTCTAAGATTATAAAATTAAGAAAAATTGCGACTGAGATGAATGTATGTAAATTCCTGTTGGAGCAGATGATGAAAAGATGGTTCAAAGTTCTCATTAGGAGTACTTGCTGCTCTTGTAGAGGACCCAGGTTCAGTTCCCAGGACCCCGTGGTGGCTCACAACCATCTGGAACTTCAGTTCCAAAGGACATATTCTTTTCTAGCCTCCAGTAGCATTGTATACACATGGTACCTAGACATACATGCAACCAAAACACCCATGCACATAAAATAAAAATAAAATTTAAAATCTTTGGGCTTGGAGAGATGTGCAAGTGATTGAGCACCAGTTGGTCTTGCAGAGCACCCACGTTTGGATTCTGGCACAGCATGCTACCCCTGCCCTAAGGGTCCTGTGTCTTCCTCTGACCTCGTAAGGTACCAGGGATTCATATATATCAATGCAGACAAAACGCTCATATATGTGAAAATTTGAAATGTAAAAATTAATTCATGACAGAGCATTATGAAATGGGAGCTAGGTTTGGGGAAATTAGGTTTATAGCAATGATTGGTAAACAGAACACTGCTTCAAGTTTAAAATTATTTTAGCTTTTAAAATAGTTCACACCTGTCATATGGCAGCTCACAAATTGCAGCTCTTGGCATCGTAAGAGTATTCACAGGAGCTGGAGAGATGGCCCAGCGGTTAAGAGCACTGGCTGTTCTTCCAGAGGTCCTGAGTTCAATTCCCAGCAACCACATGGTGGCTCACAACCATCTGTAATGAGATCTGGTACACTCTGCTGGCATGCAGGGCAGGCACAAGACTGTATACATAATAAATAAATAAAATCTTTAAAAAGGAAAAGAATTCACAAATTAGAATGGTGCCTGATCTTGGAACCAAGAGCTAAGTGAGTGTTCTAGTTGGAGTATAATGAATATCATACAAATGTGTATCCACCTGCTTACTCAATACATTTACCTCTTCCTGTAATGGACATGTAAACTTTTTTTGGGGGGAAATTCTGCCTTTTTTTCTATGCTCCACACCCAATATTAGGGATTGAATTATTATTTGGTTTATTCTTGAACTTTTTCCTGTTTGCTTTACTCCTCCTGAAGTATTTGCTGAGACTCATTGCTCCCATGGGATTGGAACACCTTCCTCATGTAATCCGGTGTTGGACCACTCCAATGGTGTGTTCTTCCTCTGCTGTGGCTATGCTGGCCCCAGGAACTGTATTGGGTCCTTCTGTGGCCCCAGGCACACCAGACACACAAGTGTCTGCTGATTTTCACAAATCTGACAAATGAGATGGAAATAAAGGATTTTGGCCACTCGGCATTTTGAGAGAGGCCCCTTTTGAGAAATGCCCCTTACAAATGTGATGGTCATTGATGCGATTTGAATGTTTGTGACAACTCCAAAATTCACAGAGAGATGTAATTCCCAATGCATCAGTATTAAGAGGTGAGGCCTTTAGGAGATGATTTGGCATTAAAGGCTCTGCCTTAGTAAACAGGGTTTAGTATTTTATAAAGCAAATAGGAAGGAACTACTTTGGATCTTTTTTGTTCCTCTCAGCCAGGGATACAGCATCAATGGCACTATCCTGGAATCAGTAGACTTCACCTGATAGAGAACCACCTTCATCTTGGACTTTCTGTCCTCCAAAATTGACAGAAAATAAATTCTCTTTTCTTTTTTTATTTAAATTAGAAACAAGCTTGTTTTACATGTCAAACCCAGTTCCCTCTCCCTCCCCTCCTCCCCTGCCCCCCACTGGCACCCTATCCCATCCCCTTTCTGCTCTCCAAGGAGGGTGAGGCCTTCCATGGGGGAATCTTCAAAGTCTGTCATACCATTTGGAGCAGGACCTAGACCCTCCCCATGTGTCTAGCTCAGCTACTATTATAAAGGAAAGCACAGAAAATAATTTTCTATCCTTTATAAATTATCCAGTCTCAGATATGTTGTTATAGAGGTACAAACACACCAAGATAGTCTTGTGTTGGATGATAGATCTCACCCTTGAACTTAAGAATTTATTTGATGACTTGAGTTGGAAGAGTAGGTAGTTTAAAAAAAAACAACTCTGTTTAGAAACATAATTATTACTAAGCATTGTAGCCATCTGGCTTATCTGCTGGAGAAAGTGCACGCTATCTAGGGGAAACATTTGTACCTTTATGATCTTCTAGGACCTCCAAAGATGAACTACAGGGCAAAGGGGAAGGGCATATTCCAACTTAGCATACTGGTAGGGGGCAAGGCCAGGCTCAGGGCTTGATGAAGAATGAACAACCCCAGGGCTGGAGAGATGGCTTAGCAGTTAAGAGCACTGGGTGTTCTTCCAGAGGATTAAGTTTCAATTCCCAGCACCCACATGGCTACTCACAAATGTCTGTAACTCCAGTTCCAGGGGATGCAACATCCTCATACAGACATACATGCAGGCAAAACACCAATGCACATAAAAAATTAAAATAAATTAATAAATACTGAGTGGCCCAGGGTTTCTGGTTTAGTGTTTGATCTGGTGAGTTTCTTATGGAGATACCAGGTAGGTCTTACCCATCCAGATCTAGAATAATTTAGGAAAAGGTTCCATATGGCAGAAGGGCAGGCCAGGTATGCCACGGAGCTCCCTCATTGCCATATCTACCTTCCTTTACTTCCCTCTGGCTTTGTTGAGACAAAAGCTGTCTGGCGAGAAAGAATGGTCATCCCAGAGCTCAGAGCCCATGGAATCTAAAGGAAAGGCCACAAAGGAGGGAACAGAATGAGGAAAGAAGTGCCCTGGGACTGAGCTGGAAAAAAGTTGAGAACAATGCTTCTACTCAAACAAGACACACAGACGTCAGTTTCCTGTTTAACCTCAGCAGCACAGGAGAAATTAAACAGCAGGTTTGGATGACAAAAGGTCATTTTGATTTCCACTGCACACTACCTCAGTCTTCAACATTGCCAGGTATTGGGACTTGCCCTTCCTAGGGCAGCAAGTGATGAAGTGTCACCCAGGTAATCTGAGCTGGAATTGGTCAAGCTGTCTACACTGCACATGAAGGAGGCCATTTCTCATTTCCAGAGTCATGCACATTGGATTTCATCAAAGGGCCTGATCCTGGGACTAGTTTGGAGGTGGGTTCTCCTTAGGATGAGTAACTGGGTGGGAAGGGCCTGCTAGCCCTCTCCTGTCAGTGCTGGTGCAGGCATGTCACAGGAGTGCAGTGCTTTGCTCTAGGAACTCAGCTGGTCACTAGACACTCTGTGCTTATTAACTCGTCCCTCCCCAGATCCAGTCTAGTTCTCTCCAGCAGGCTGTGCTTGCTTCTCTCACTTGCCTTTGGGTGTCAGGAGCCAAGCCTGCCACAGGAAGAGCAAAAGGCTAACAGACTTTCTAACTACGGAGTCCAGATGTGGTTTCTGGTTAGTGGGAAAGCTCAGCCCTACGGAACATGTTAGAGGCCTGCTTTCAACTAACTATGACTAAACTTAGTGTAAATGTTTTCTGGAGTCAAGTTTAATAAGAGTAGATAAGGAGGAGTTCAGGCTTCCCTGTGCCACTTAGGTAAATCTGCCAGGCATTTTTAACCAGCATCTTTACGTCATCTTCATGGCTGCCCCATGACAGATAGCAGGGGTCTTAGTTTCTTCTCTGTTGCTCTGTTAAAAAATACCCCGACAAAAGCGACATAAAGGAAAAAAGGTTTATTTTTCACTCATAGTTCCAGGTTACAGTCCACAATGGCAGGGAAGTCACAGCATCAGTGGGAGTGGCTGATCACACTGCATCCACAGTCAAGAGAAGTCAGCCTACACAACAGTGCTCAGCTCTTTCCCTCCTCTTATAGGCTCTGGGACCCTCCACCATCCATGATGGTCTTCCCACTGCAACATTACCAATATAACCCCCACACGTTCCTAAAGGCCCTTCTTCCAGGTGACTAGGTTTTTTCAAGTTGACAGCATTAGCCATTATAGCAGGTCATGTGTCTGCCCACACTCAATCCTAACATATGGCAGATGAGAGGATTAAGGAAGGATGAAGTTGAAGGGGAGATGTATCCTACTAATTTCATTTCTCTAGAGAAAACTCTAATACTGGGAGCCTCAAAGGAATGCCATGGACTCCCAAGAGTTTCTGCTACTTCTTGAGGGAAGAGGTCAAGTTCAAGTCCTCTGCTACAACTCACTCTTTTTTGAGCCTGTTCAGCTAACCCAGCATGTGAGCCCCGTTCCCTTCCCTGTACCAGTGGGGAATGGTTTGGGAGCTATGCCCTCAGCTCAGCAGGTGTATCTGGCTGTCGACAGGGGTGAGACACTTGGAAAGCCTCTAGGGCCAGCAGGGCTTTGTTGATGTGACTGATGGTAGGGTAGGGGCTGAGGTCCACCTTGAACCTGTGGCAGAGAAACATTCATAAGCCAGGGTTTCCAAAGACACTGCCATGGGCAGTGGGGAAAGCGGAGGCAGGGCTGAAGAGGTCCAGAGGTTGCAGGGCAAGGCCAGAAAGCAGTCCTGCCACCTGTCCCATCACCCACATTACCCTTTTTGTAGGGGAGGGAATGCACTGCACATGTCTATATCCTAAATAGCAAGCATGACCTGTCCAGCAGGCCAATGGAGGGAACTCGAAGAGCTCACTTCTAAGAAGACACTCCACATTTGGGTACAGGAAGCAGGTATTCTTGGGGGTGTTTCCCTTAGATAAGCCACCTCCTCTTAGGAAAAAGAGCTGTCTATACAGAACCACTCAGGCTCCAGTGGGCATGGTAGAGACATTTCAGTGATTCATCTGCCATGTCTATGCTAAGCCAAGGCAGCAGGCGTGGCTCCCCGGCAGTTAAAGAAGGGTTCACATGAGATAGTGGATGCAGAGGCCCTGACAGGAGGGGGACATGAAGGAAGGTGGCAGAGCTTTCTCTTACCTTTCAGCATTTGCCACTTGGGGCACTAAGCACACATCAGCCATGGACACCTGAAAGAAGGCCAGGGGAGTTGGCACAAGGATAATCACCCCAGACTTACTGGCAAGGCTCACTGCATCCACTGCTGACTGTACCAGGGCTGCCAATCCAACTTCCTATCTGCTTCCAGTTTTTCAAACATCCCTATCACCCACCCACTCTCTCCTCTGGAGCTGTCCCTGTCCCCTGGAGCTGTAGCACTTCTCCCATGCCATGCTCTAGTTTCCGTGGCAACCAACCCTGTGGTAGCCAGAGAAGGCCTGATTGCGTTGGTGGTGGTCAGTGTGCTTGTTGAAGCCACCACCACTACGGACTTAGTGAGGACTCCCAGCAGAGAAGGAACCATGAAACCAGACTACCACGGGTCCAATGCCTTAGTTTGCAGTTGTCAAGGGTTCCTTAATCCTACAGTCTCTGGCTTCGAAGGAAGGGAGACATTTAGTCTAACCCAGCTGATGCCTGGACCACCTCACCGGCTTAGAAGTATGCTCTTCTGGCTTGGATACCTCACATTACCTCTAGGGCAGGGGTTCCCAACCTTCCCAATGCTGCAACCCTTTAACACAGTTCCTCATGCTGTGCTGACCCCAACCATAAAGTTATTTCACTGCTAGTTTATAACTGTAATTTTGCTACTGTTCTGAATCGGAATGTAAATACCTGATATCTAGGATATCTGATATGCGAACCTGTGTGAGAAAGGGTTAACTGAACCCCAAAGGGTTCACTGCCCACAGGTTGAGAGCCACTGCTCTAGAGGCAGTAGAGGAGTGAGCTGAGGTGTTTCCACACACTAACTGCCCAGAGCAGAGGTTTGGACCAAGAGGCTGGTTCCAGGTCCCCCTTCAGGTATCTCCTTAGGATAAAGAGATGACTGGGTCTAAGTGGGAGAATGACAGTCTGGGGTCAGCACGAAGGCCACAGTGGGCAGGTCTGGGGACACTTACCTCATCTCCTACACAGTACTTCCCTGCTGTGCTCTGCAGAATCTGCTCCAGAGCTGTGGGGAGGCCACATGGATAACAGTTACATCCTCTCAGGGCTTGGCTGTGGCCTCGCCATAGCTATGGAATAGGCGGACATTTCAGTGATAGGCTAGGGCATGGGGCAGAGTCTGGTGTAGGCGATGACAGCCAGGACTAAGAATAATGTTTTCCATGGTTTCTCTGTCTATTCTCAGAACAGACAAGACTTGCAGCTGGCCAAGGCAACAGCTCTCACAGACAGCCTAGCATTCTGAGGACAGGCACTATTGGCTGGGGTGCTCAGTGAAATAGAGGTTGGGCACCAACAAACACTGTGGGACTATTGGCCCCCAGGTCTGGGGTTCACAGAAATTCTGGAGCTTAAAGCTATCCTTGAGGACCTACCCAGCCTACCACCTTCCTGTCCATGGTCCTCTCACCCACCCCACTGTCAAGATCAAAGCAGCCTTTGAAAGTGGTTCAGATGCCCAGAGCCACGTGTGTGAGGGGCATTTCTCTGAGAAGTTGCTTTGACAGCTCAGAAGAGTAAGAACTCACCATTAAAGCCAGAAGTGATAGCCCTCTGTGCCCAAGGCATCTGGTTCTCCTGTCCCACTTGCTTCAGGACAGACAGGTTCTGTACAGCTCAAGAGAACAAAAAAGAAATGATTGCTCTGGAAGCCAGCTTGAGTCTGTCCCTTTGAGGCTTGTCCCTCTGTCAAGCCTCTGCATGGAAGCTCAGTGTCCGTCTGCTCTAAATGTTCACCTGTCCCACTCGCCTCTGGGCTACACAGGACCTTCCTTCCATCAGGTCTGTGAAGTTGGAAGTAGCCACCTTCTTAGGCTGCCCCAGTTGTCCCAAGCATTCTGAAAGCAATGTGGTTTTTGGTAGCAATATGCAAGAGTAGGGACATTGGATGATGGCATGACCGACAGATGCAGCCACAAGCCAAGGCCTGTTACTCTTGCACCCAATACTCTCCCCTACTTGGTCTCTTGAAAAGAGACTGTGTGACACTGGGGGCAGGTGGGGGGAACAGGACAGTCCCAAGGGACACGTCAGTTTGGGACTGGGGTGAGGCAGGTGTGTAGGTGTGTTGGACTAGCTTCTAGTGATTATGACTAAGGTGCAATCCCCATTGTTAAAAACAGCAAGATGTGGGGGCGGGCTGGAGAGATGGCTCAGAGGTTGAGAGCACTGACTGCTCTTCCAGAGGTCCTGAGTTCAATTCCTAGCAACCACATGGTGGCTCACAAACCATCTATAAAGAGATCTGATTCCCTCTTCTGACCTGCAGGCATACATGCAGGCAGAACATTGTATACATAATAAATAAATTAAAAAAAAAACACAGCAAGATGTCACAGGAGTCGAGGCACAGGTACACAAGGGTCTGAGCTTGGTCCTTGCTTGATACTACTTAGCTACATCACCCTGCAAAGTCACTGCTCCTTTTTTAGAGCCATTACCTTACAAAGTAGAAGTTGGCACAGTTAAATGGTTTTAATACTTGCCTTTCTACTTTACAGGTAAATACTTACTTTAAAAACAAACAAACAAAAAACCTCATAAGAACCCCAATATTGGCATACTCTAGAGTTAGGGGTTTAGGTCTAGACTCAGGAAAACAGCAGATATAGCAATAAAGCAATTTACATGGACTTTCTTGGTTTCTCAGTGGTTATGAAAAGTTCTGTTTACATTATGCTGATCTACTGAACATACAGAGTCGCTATGCCTGGAAATGTATCTTAATTTTAAAATAATTTATTACTAAATACACTAATGATGAAAAATCAGTAGAAAATGACAATAGACCTGCTTAATGAAGGGCTGCTATAACTCTTCAACTTGTAACAATCAAATAAAAATCTAAAATGTGATTATCTGTGAAACACAGTAAAGCAAAGTATGGTAAAGCAAGGCCTATCTGCGTATATGACACAGAGAAGATGAGCAGGCGCTGCCCAGGATGGAGCTGGAGGCTGTACCTAGGCCTGCTACCCTGCCTCTTTCCCCCGCCTCAAACATGTCTATGCTACTAGGTCTAGGAGTAGAGTTGGAAACCTACACTGATGAAAGGTTTCTGGGATTCCTGCCCACTTCTGCCATGTGGGCTAGGTCAAGGCCCCTGCGAGTTTTTCTTTGTTCCCCTGCTTCCCCCACCTACCTCACGGTGGTGGCTCAATCACAGTGAGTATGGAAGGGATGAGTGACAGTGTACAAGGGTGCAGATGTAATAGGGCCTAACCTGAATGGGCTGGATGCCACTAGCGATGAGGTCAGAAATCATGCGCACAATGGCTTTTTTCTTTGGGTCCTGAGGCAGGAGACGTGGGGTGGGCCGAGTTTCTTCCAGGTACTCCATGATGGCCAGCTGTCCAGAGGGAACATTGAGGCAGGGAGAGGGCTTGGGATCCTTGGACCCCAAGAGGGCAAAGGCCAGCAAACTACCCTTTCCCAGTGGTACCACTACCTCCTTCGCCCTCCTCAACTGAAGCATGGCAAAGGTCCTTTGGGGGACCTTGGTGAACTTGGTTCTCCATGTGCTCAACCTTCCTCTCTCTTTCCCTCTACCATGCACTCATTGAGCCCCTATTATGCTTCGGTTTGGCCTCTTGTGGGTTAGGAAGAGATGTCAGGTCCTTTCACTCACAGCCCTGCCACTCCCAAGCCCTCTACTCACTGACTGGCCAATGGTGATTCCGTCGATCTTCAGGATTGGCACTTGTTTCATGGGATTCAGGGTCTGAAATTCCTCTGAGAACTGTGGAGACAAGGCCATGGAGGACTAGGTGCCCTATCTTAACTTGCCTAGAGCAGGCCCAAGCAAGTAGGAACACTGTAGGCTTACCACCAATCCATATTTCTCATCTTGGAGAAGAACTTGACTCCTAAGGCCAGGCTAATCTCTGGGGATTCACACAGTATCCTAGACCCCTAAAGTACAAGTTTCACCCCAATGGTTTTAGCTGTCAAGCCTCCCCCCTCCCCCCATTCGAGATAGGGTTTCTCTGTGTAACCCTGTCTGTGCTGGAACTCAGAGATCTAGCTGCCTCAGCCTGTAAAGGCATGTGCCACCACTGCCCACCTTCTTCCTGTACCCTTTAATGTGGCCACTAAGTCAGCTCCTACCTCGGTCATCCATTGAGAGGGTCTAGTACAGGGAAAAGTCCCTTTATCACCTATCCTCATAAAGTCAGGCACTGATCTCAGTACCCTGATCCCTTCTCATGGCTCCCATTGCTTCTCAGGAGAACCAGCAGCAGCCTCCTCAGTTACAAGAACCACTAAACACAGGTTTCCGTCCAGCGCACAGCCAGTGCTCCATCCACCTGGTACCTCTTCAAGGTCCAATTCTCATATTGTGGGCCTGGGACAGCTTCCTTACCTGTTGCCCCCCATCCTTTATGAGGTTGATGGGCACTATTTCATAGTCAATGCCTTTCAGTGCCAGAGCTAGGAGAGACCAGAGCGGAGTTAGGGGATGACTTCTGGTTAGACTTTCAAAGACATTCCTCCAAGGGCAACGCCAGGAGCCTCCTCCCTGCTGGTCAGCTCTACTTTGGAATGAAAGTAATTTAGCCTGAAAGAGGCTCTACAAAGACAGCACTAATACTGCTTTGGCTCCCGGCTCAGTCATGGTAGTGCCTCTGGGGTCCAGGACTGTGGATAGGTGACAGTCACTGATGATGGCTCTGCAGTTAGGGCAAGACTGGAGATGGCTGCCTAGGTGCAAATCCTACCTCATTCAATTGTTAGGTGTATGGCCTTGGGCAAGTAACTTAATGAGTTTCTTTGCCTCGGTTTCCCTAGTGTGACAAGCAGCACTGTAGTAGCTGAAAGTGAGGGATATGGCTAGGAGTTTAACTTACTGGAAGGATATGAGCTTTGCATGGTCAAGGCTCTTTGTTCAATTGCTGGTGCCAAATCAAAGCAAATGAACATGGACTTGAGCCAGACTACATGGTTCAAACTTCAGGTTTTCCTCTTAGCAGCTGCATGATGGAGGGAAGATTACTTAACCTTTGTGCCTTGTCTCGTTTGCACAATGGGGACACTTACAGTCCCTCCTTCCCATGATCATCGAGGTGAAAAGGGAGTCAAGCACACAAAAACACTGGGCACAAGAGTTCTTTGGTACACAGTGCTATGGCAGTGACCTTTGCCAGCAGTGTGCTCACTGGAGGAGTGAAGTGTCAGACTCGGCCTAAAGCAGAGAGCTCTAGGTCCTGCTCTCCCGAAGTCTGTGGCCAACTCCAAACAGTTCTGTTTGATTAACCAGATCAAATAAGAACAGAGGGAGGCCAGCTGCTCCCCTGCGAGTTACCAGGGACCTCTGGATCTTGTGAACCTACTCTGAGCATGGTTGCTAAGGGGCCTTGGAGTGCAGCGGGACAGAGGTAGCACCACGGAGGGGGAAAACACCCCCCTCTTCCCACTCCCACAGTCCTCTTGTTGGACTTTTGGGGTGGAAGTGCCATTCAGAGATAGAGGCTCCAGGAGAACAGGGATGCTGGTGAGTGGGAGGTGTATTATGTGTGTGGGTGAAGCCCTCTGCTACCCCACCCCTCCAGAAGCTAAGCTCTTACCTATTCGAACTCTCCATGAACAGGAGCTTCGGAAATAGGAATAGAGGACAGGCTGAGGAGAGAGAGAGGATGAGGGTGGACATTAACTTCGGCTTGGCTTTCTGGCCATAGGGGCCTGCTGGAAGCAGGCACAAGTTCCCCAGGCAAAAGGCCCCAAGCACTATTTCTTCCTATTGCATTAGTCAGGCATGTATCTTGACAACTCAGGCCTGACCTGGGTCCTAGTGCTGCTATGAGTTCCTGAGGTACAAGTGTCGCTCCAGAAGAAGCAGCTTTTGAGTGAGTGCTAGCCTTACCTTGCCAGTCATAGTGCTGTTGCCTCCCAAGGAAAGTCTTCTCTCAGAGAGCTGTGAGGCAGAGGGGGAGGAGCCCAAAGGGGTGGGTCCCAGGAGCCAATGGGAAAGCAGGCTAACAGGCACCAGAGGATCCTGGACTCTGGTCAGAAATGGCATCTTTTCAACTTGTGGGAGGTTTCTTTTATTCTTTTTTTTTTTTTTTTTAAGATTTATTTATTGCCGGGCATTGGTGGTTCACGCCTTTAATCCCAGCACTCAGGAGGCAGAGGCAGGTGGATCTCTGTGAGTTCCAGGCCAGCCTGGTCTCCAGAGCGAGTGCCAGGATAGGCTCCAAAGCTACACAGAGAAACCCTGTCTTGAAAATCCAAAAAAAAAAAAAAAATTATTTATTGTATATGAATGCTCTATCTGTATGTATGCCTTTATGCCAGAAGAGGGCATCAGATCCCACTATAGATGGTTGTGAGCCTCCATGTGGTTGCTGGGAATTGAACTCAGGACTTCTGGAAGAACAGCCAGTGCTCTTAACCTCTGAGCCATCTCTCCAGCCCAGTTTCTTCTATTTTTGGTTGCGGCAAGTTTGGCACGAGGGCATAGAGTGTAGACTGGCTCTGACGTAAAGTCTACAGTGAAATGGGTTCAAAGTGGGCAGACTCAAGAGTCCAGACCTGGATCAGGAAGCAGTGGTATATGACCTGAGACAAATCCCTGCTTTCTCTGTTCGTCAGCTCCTCTGCTTATAAAACAAAAGGCTGCCCTAAAATGATGACAGCAGTTCCTTTCACCCTCGTAGAGAGCAGCTTCTTATTTATTGCTGCTTTGCTATCACCTCGAAGCTGTCTACTCCCAGATGGCCTCATAAGAATAGGTGGCAGGGGCCGGGTGGTGGCACACACATCTTTAATCCCAGCACTAGGGAGGTAGAGGCAGATCCAGGAGATCTCTGAGTTTGAGATCAGTCTGGTCTACAAGAGCTAGTTCTAGGACAGGCTCCAAAGAGAAACCCTGTCTCGGGAAAGACAAAAAATAAGTGGCAGATGCGCCCATTTGCCACAAAGGTGAGATTGCAAGCTGGTGGTTCACAAGGGCCCTGTCTGGGTTTCACAGTATCCAATGGCTCCTCACTTATAAGTGTCCTACTTAATAACTTTCCAACCTTATAATGAGAAAGTGATATGCGCCTGGTTTAGAAACTGTACCTCAAATCTTGAATTTTGGTCTTTCCCCAGGCTGAGGGTGACATTTAGCTACAGCTTGGTGACTCAGGATTACTGAGACACTGACCCTGAGAGACTGACAAACATGATTAGAATTGGCGAAGAATGCCTTATGTAATGTGTGTTATACACCGACTGTACCAAGGGTGACCAAAGTCACGGTAGTTGCTACTACTCTCCTTATGGCCCTTAAGGAGGAAACCCAATCTCTTAGGCAATTTTTGTTCTTATCTAGTGGTAATTATACAGCATAGTCTTGTACTTCAGGTTATACCTTCAAAGACCTCCAAGAGATGCCTGGAATCATATACTACCCAAACCCTATATCTATTATTTTTTTCTTACACATTACCTTAGTTCCTTTTCCTGTTGCTATGATAAAATACTGTGATAAAGGCAGCCTATAGAAAAATGGTTTATTTTGGCTTATAACTCAAGATACAGTCCATCATGAGGAGAGGGGTGAATTAAGACAGTAGCCTGAAACAGCTGGTACCACCCCAGCCACAGCTGGAAACAGAACAATGAGTGAATGTGTGTTGTTGCTCAGCTAACTTCACCCTTTCATGGGCCCAGACCCAACCCAGTGTGTCACCTTCCCTTGTCAATTAATCTATTAATGATAACCCTTCACATATATGACCAGAGGATAGCCTGAGAAACTTTCTCACAAGTGTGTCTGAAGGCTGGTCTCCTATATGGTTTAGCTCCTGTCAAATTGACACCAACCACCACATACATACCAACATACATACCTAACTAAGGTTTGATTTATGAATTAGATACCATAAGAGATTACCAATAAAAATGAAATAGGATGATTTTAATAATTTACTATAATAAAATTGCACAGACCACTACTCCTGAGCTTTGTGGTCAAGGGTTGCTCACACAAGCACTGTACTATCTCCACAGCCTAGCCACTAACACATCTACTACATGGCTAATAGGTGGGTAGTGTAGATAGCATGGATGTACTAGACAAAGGGACAATTCACTGCCCTCTGCTGTGTGACAGTTCATCACCACTACTCGGAAAGGCTTGCCGTTTGGAACTTTGCCTCTGAACTTTTCCAGGTAACTGAGGTTTCCTTTAACAATGGTTGACCACAGATAAGGAAATCATGGGAAGAAAAATAACAGCTAGGCACCGACTGCAAACCATCCGGTAATATTTGCTCTTGCACAGCTCTACATTTTACTATCAGGTAGAACGTCCATTTAATCAGCGCACCTGGAAGACTTGTGTTTCCAACTCAAATACGCATTCTGATTAGTCTGGCAATTTTAAATTTACTTGCAGTTTTGCAGCTGGGGGTAGATTCAGCCCATGCTAGGCGCTACTACATCGGAGCTACATACCTCCCCAGCTGTTTTTATACCGTTTGGTATATGATTAAAATCCCGAAAATCGCTTCTGTATGTGGAAAATCTATACAATATTAACCTGATGCAGTGTCTGGTTGTACCATCTTCCCACACAACAGGCCTCAAATTTCATGCATGAGAGACTCAACAGAGTCCCTTATAAAACAGATTCTCAGCCCTGTCCCACCAATGGCTTAAACACAGCGGCTCTAGGATGGACGATTTAAACCAGGGAGGCTCCAGGCGAAGCTTGGACTTGGAAGGCCAAGGCAGGAGATTCGCGACTTCAAAGCCAGGCTGGACTACATAGCAAGACCTTGTTTCTTAAAACCAAAGCAACAAAACAAAGACAAAATTAAAACCCCGAGAAGCCAAGAAAAAGTGTCACATCTTCCCCTTGGTGCATGCCTGGACCAACACACCGGCCGAGGGGTGCACGCAGGGAATTGCAGACGGTCGTATGCACGCAGCAGGTAAGGGCACTAGTGGGCGCCACCCCGAACGCTGAGCCCCTTAGCATTCCCAGTTCAATCAGACCGACTCCTTAGCGCTCGGCGGCCAGCGCGCAGGTGCAGAGTGACCCGGCGCACAGCACGCCGGGAGTCGTTGTGGAGCCGTGCGAAGAGGCGCGCTCTCAGCACCACCCCCCCGCACCCCCCAGCTGTTCTCCGTGTGTCTAAGTAGCGACCCTCAACCCCGGAGGTGCGGCACAGACCTTCCCGGCTTGCATCTCGCACGTCGGCGGGCCAAGAAAGTCAGTTCTCGAGAAAAGGAGATGACTGAGGCCTAGCGGGGTCCAGATAGCGAGGGTTGGACTAAATGGGCTTCCCTCGGTCGTGTTGGCCCCGCCTCCCGCGCTGCTGGGAGTTGTAGTTCAAGAGCGCCCCGGGTCTCTCTATCTCTCTCTGTCCTTAACGTCCCTCCGCCTCCCGCAATGCTCTACGCCTCAGGCCGCTTCCTAGCGGTCCGGGCGGCCACCACACTTCCCGCCCCGCCCAGAGCCCGGGGCCCGGCGCTCCGCGGCAAGCGGAGGGAACTACAAATCCCAGGGCACCTCGAGACGCCCTCCTATGACTCCTTGACGGGGTTGCGGACAAGACCCAGCGCGCCTCCGGCCCGGAGGGTAATCCTCAGGAAGGGGAGGATGCCGCCGGCTATAGGCGGCGGCCTAGCGGGCTCCGAGCTGCGTCCCCGGAGGGGCCGCTGCGCGCCGCAGGCTGCCAGGGCCGTGGGCCGGGACGCGGCCCCCCAGGTTGCAGCACGGAGCCTTAAACGGCCTGCTTGGAGCTCGTGGCGCTTGGAGGCGGCAGGCCGGTGGGCCACGCTGGTTGTGGTGACTCTGCTGTCCTTCGCCACCCGCTTTCACCGGCTGGATCAGCCGGCGCACATCTGGTAAGTGGCAGAAGGGACTTGGCGGGCACCATGGCAACTGGGAGGGAGGGACGCCTCCCTGTGATTGGCCTGAGGGCACGAAGGGGGCGGGATTCACCGGAGGCAGGACAGGTCTGCGGTGCGAACTGAGGCGGGGGTCTTGAGGGGCGTGGGGTCGCTCCTTTATAAGTCCGGTCTCTGAGAAGAAAAGGTTTGCTCTGATGGGGGATAGTACGTCTCGGGATTTGCAGAAGAGGTTCTCACGTCTTCTAGACTACCTGGCTTTCAAATGGGGGCATTCGGAAAATAAGTAAATTCCTAAGAAAATAGTAAATTCATAGTACATATTTTCCCAAGGCCTGCTTTTCAAAGAAAAAAATCCTAAAAGAATTTTTAATTCTATAGAATAAAGACAATTTGGGTATCAAGGGATGGTGGCACAGATTCCGGGCAACAGGTCTGGTATGGTCCTCTGAGAATAGAATTTCTAGAAGGCTTTATTTTGTATGATAACAAATGCTGACTTGAGGCTGGGTTAAATTTCATTTTCTAAGCCCACAGAGTAACTTGGTATTTAGCTGGAAGGAAAGTTATATTTTCTATATCTCACCAAACAGAATCTTAGTGTAGACGGTGTCACAAATGGAACTTACTGGCAAAAAGGCAAGCAAAGCAAACACTCTCTCAGGGCCACTCTTCTTGGAAAGCAGTAGATTAGCTGTGAAACACTGCTGTTTAATGCCTGCTGGGAAATGCAACTACTGGGTTAGACTCAGAGGACTTTAGCACAAGGAGCAGAATGGATATCTGCATCTTTGGAGTTAGGTTTCTTCACCTCCTGTCAAGTCCCACTGGATGAAATGACATGCCCAAAGAGATGACTGCACCTGCAGTGGGTTGCATAAGAACCAAGAAATGACAAGTTTGGGGAATCTGTTTTATCACAAGCCATAAGTAACGGTGTTCTAGCAGGAGACATTGCCATATCTCTGATGTTTGTTTGTTGCAAGCACAGCCCTAAGAAATGGCCCAGGTAAAATGCTGTCAGGGCATTCTAGGAACATTCTTGGCCCATGTGTGGATGTACAAGACATTGATAGAGGACTCTCTCTCCCAACAGGCTTTATTACCCCTCAGTCACACACTGCCTGGGCTTCTAGCAGATGTTTCATGTTACTATGCAACTCTGTTAGCCACCCTGGGTAGTGTGGCTGACACAGGAAGGGACCAAATGGTTCAGTTAGTCTTATACAGTATTTAATTATGCCTACTGCCAGTGAAACTCCAAGCATCAGGATGATGCCAGCCTTTGGTATTTACCTCAGCTGTGTCTTTCAGGGTCTTGGATTTAGCCTCCTATGAATAAGTCCTGGCTAAGGGACAAGCAAGTCTTATTTCAGACAGCATGAATGTAGTCTAAGGGCAGTCTACTACCCATTAAGACCCGAGTATAACAGTTTAGATTGATTATTTTTGGCATCATTGCCAATAATTACAACACTTCATTAAAATGGTGCACCTCCCATGTCTAACGGAGAGACATTCGGAGGCCCATTCCCTATATACCAACATATTACCTAAAGAGATGCAGGTCATTTGGTTCAGTTTTATTTGGATCATCATGTAATTTGGTTTAGGCCTCCACTGCATTGGTTTGGCTAAGCCCTGTAGGCCATATCATTGAGTATTTGAAGCCTCAGTGACTATATGAGTATGACTAAGGTCCCTAGTACTTTAGAGAAGAGTACATGATGCACTACATAAAGTGAGACAAACAGAAATATGTGCCATCTGTGCATTAGCACACATACCAGGGAGCTGCTTTTTGAGGAGTTGGTACTGATGTCATCAGCCACATCAGAGTAGCTCGAGACTGTCCATGTCCATTCCCATACGTTTTTCTGTTTCCAGCTACAGGTTGAGTTACTATCATCAGCTGCCACTGAATGTAGGTGATGCATCTGAATGTTGCCAGGCTTTGGGGTTTGACTTAGGGGACAAAGAGAGAATCGTTTCCATTTGCTGTACATCCCCAGAACTCTAATGTCTTTCTTCCTCAGGTGTTGAGGTTGTTTCTGTCCTATAACTGCACCCATGATGGTTGTGTGTCCAATGCCAGTTTCTATTTGCCTTTTCTCCCATTGTACCCTATTTATTTCCAGATATTTTTACCACAGGCATTGGTTGAAAACTCACAGAGACCTATTGTGTCTTCTGTCTGACACAGGTGGGCATTGTGGGGAGACTTGTACTCAGCTAAGTGACATTGTCTTTCTGTTCTAGGCCATTTGGCTCCAGTAAGACAATCCAGGAGATGAAATGAGAATTAGAGTATTGTCACCTTTCTTACCCTTCTCTGCTGATCTAGAGCGTCGTTAAGAAGAAAGACATACCATGGTCATGGAAACCTCAGCTTTCCTAAGCAGCTTTGTACAGCCCAACTCCTTTTCTCTGATAATTACCCTATAGTGGTTAGGATGTCTTTTTTCAGATAAACACAAACCAAACACAAGCCAGAGAGAGAGTGCCCTGAGGCAGCAGGCTGGGGAGCCCAGAAAGAGCGCTCCCATGTCTGTCACCTCCTTAAGAATTCCCCACACCTTCACAGGCGTAGTCAAGCATACCTATAGCCGGCTCCTAGGAGGTGGGGCCACAGTGTCTCCCTACAATTCCTCTTTTAGTCTAAAAGAGGATTAAAATTTAATTGTGTAAATCATCCAAAATTAACAATCATAAAGGTGAAATACAAGAAGATACAATAATCTGCTATTGCACGTCCTAACTATGTCTATTCCGGCTAAGCCCCAAAGTCATGTGGAAAGGGTGTCCAACTTGAACACCTCCTTCCAATCCCAACTCTAAACGATAAGAAAGTTATTCCTAACTAGGTTTACACTACCCTAATAGACAATAATGGGGAATGGGGGCGTAGCATCTTCTAAGTTACTTCCTGCTGAAACGGGACAATGGTAGCCTTTAGGGGTCCTGTGGGAAAAAAATGTTAGTATAGTAAAAGTCTCTAATGGGTTATCTCTAGTCCATGTTAGATGGGATTTGCTTGATTGAAGATCTAGGTTGAAATCCTCAACTTGATTGAAGTCAGTACTCGAGGCTCTGGTCGGAGTGTCAGTTGAAACGGAGTAAGTTGGATCTAGTGCAGTCGAAGAGGTATGGCCCAATTCTTTTTCCCCCGAGCATCCAGGGATTGTCGTCAGGAGGGTCTTCATTGGCTGTATGGGACTCAAATATAAGTATTAGCAGAGAAATGTTTGCTTGCATATATGTATGTATGCTGGGAAAGACAACCATGGGAAAATGACAATTATGAGAGGATGTAGGCCTTGAAAGAAAGAGCCAAGAAAAGACAAAAGATAGTCCTCAAATTCTTCATTTATTCTGTATTACATCAATTGGCCTCTTGATATAATACAGAAACTCTAAAATTTAGTTAAACAACATGCTTGAATTTTAGGGGAGAAAAGCCAAATCCAACTCTAAATCCAGCATTGATTTAATTGAATAGGGACTAGGAATTGAAGAGAAATAGAGTTATTTGAGGGACAGCTGTAAAGTTTACTGTATGGCACGCTCCTTTTGTTTGATGGTTATACCTACCTTCTTTTCTTTAAGTATCTACCCATGCAGTATCCTTTCACTTCTGGAGGTGAGTTTTCTGTGAAGATAAAAACTTCCCTTTCCTTTGGGAGGCTTTCATTTAGTTTATGAGATATACCTCAGCAAATACCTGTTAGTCATGCTTGTTGAGAGGGTTGTCTTTTTCAACTCGAATCTTGATCAATTTTGATGGTATCCAAAGTTTTTCTTCTCCTGTGGAAACAAATGCAAAACCCCTACCCCAATGTAACACATGTCCAGGCTTCCATACCGAGGTCAGTACATCTTTGAAGTACACTGGTTGATTCAGTTCAGCAGTTTTTTCCGTAGTCCAGTGTCTTTTCGCAGCTGTTTGTCCTTTGTCATTGGCATTAAGAAAGTTTAGTGTCAATAAAGCATTATGCAACCTATGGTTGGGGGGGGGTTTCGACTTACCAGCTTGCCTATGGAGCATCTCCTTAAGTGTTCTATTAGATCTTTCAACAACTGCTTGTCCTGTAGGATTGTGTGGTATACCTGTGACATGCTTTATGTTATAATATTTGAAGAACTGTTCCATTTTTGTGGAGACATATGCTGGAGCATTGTCAGTTTTTATCTGTGCAGGTATACCCATAACTGCCATCACCTCTAGCAGGTGTGTAATAACAGAATCAGCTTTTTCAGAGTTGAGAGAAGTAGCCCATTGGAATCCTGAGAATGTGTCAATGGTATGATGCACATATTTCAAATTTCCAAATTCTGTAAAGTGAAAGACATCCATCTGCTAGATCTCATTCCTCTGAATGCCTTTAGGATTACAGCCTGCTGGCAGCAGAGTTTGGTTATAAAAGGAACAAGTAGGACAGTTTCTCACTATCTCCTTGGCTTGTTGCCAAGTGATAGAGAAGTCCTTCTTTAAACCTTTGATATTTACATGATGTTTTTTACGAAATTCTGAGGCTTCTAGCCCAGTGCCAATTAATAAATGATCAATCTCATCATTGCCTTGTGCTAGTGGGCCTGGCAGACCCATATGGGATCTGATATGCATAATGTACAGTGGGTTACTTCTGTTTCTGATTGTTTCCTGTAATTTTAAGAACAACGAGGTTAGTTCAGTATTATCAGGGACGAATTCTACAGTCTCTATGTGTAAGACGACTCTCTCTGCATATTGGGAATCAGTAACTATGTTAAGAGGTTCTGTGAAATCCATAAGCACCATGAGAATTGCATATAATTCTGCCTTCTGTACAGATGTGTATGGACTTTGATTACTTTACTTACCTCACCTGCTTTATAACCAGCCTTACCTGATTTGTTAGCATCAGTGTAGAAGGTAAGAATTCCAGAAATGGGAGTTTGTCTTACAATGTGTGGAAGAATCCAGACTGTCTTTTTTATGAATTTAATTCTGTCAGTTTTGAGATAGTTGTTACTCATTGTTCCCAAAAAGTTGGTAAGAGCTATTTGCCAATATTAATTATCCTTCTGTAAGGAGGAAATTTCATCATTAGTTAAAGGTACTATAATTTCTGCTGGATCTTTTCCAGTCAAGCTGACGAAGTCTTAATTTGCCCTTTAAAATCAAATCAGAAATCTTTTCTGTATACGTCTTTAACTTTTTATTCTGTTTATGTGACAGAAATATCCATTCTGATATCGTGTCCTCCCTCTGCATCAGAATTCCAGAAGGATATTCTCTGGATGGCAAGATGACCAGAATGCAGTCTAAATCAAGGTTTATCCGATCTACATGCGCATCCAATATTCTGTTTTCTACCCATTGTAGTTCTTTTTCTGCCTTGGCAGATAATATTCGTGGACTCTTTAGGTCCTTATCACCTTTCAGTGCCATTTTTAAATGTTTTAAGTCATGACCTTCTACCCCAATAATTGTCTGTAATTGAGAAATTTCTTCTAGTAGCTTCTGAAGACTATTAAGAGTTTGATAACGATCCCTCCTGATTTGCATCTTCTGTGGCCTAATTCTTTGTAGGTCTATCTTATATCCTAAATAGTTAATAGAATCTCCTCTTTGTATCTTTTCCAGGGCTATTTGTAACCCCCATCTAGGCAGAACTTCCTTCACCATGTCAAACATACGTTCCAAAGTTTCCTTATTAGAATCCGATAAAAGAATATCATACATGTAATGATAAACAAGAGATTGTGGAAATTTTTTATGAATTATTTCCAAAGGTTGTTGCACAAAGTGTTGATACAAAGTAGGACTATTTAGCATCCCCTGAAGTAAAACTTTCCATTGATATCTCCGAACTGGCTGTGAGTTATTAAGAGTTGGTACAGTAAATGCGAATTTCTCTCTGTCACTTTCTTGTAATGGTATAGTGAAAAAGCAGTCTTTCAGGTCAATTACTATGATTGGCCATCCTTTAGATATTAAGGAAGGCAGTGGCATTCCAGGCTGTAGAGAGCCCATAGGTTGAATTACCTTATTTATGGCTCTCAGGTCTGTCAGCATTCTCCTGTTACCTGACTTCTTCTTGATAACAAATACAGGAGAATTCCAAGGGCTGGTAGACTCCTCTATGTGACCAGCCTCCAGCTGTTCCTGTACTAACCTTTTTAGAGCCTCTAGCTTCTCAGAGGTCAAAGGCCATTGCCCTATCCAGACAGGTTCATCTGTAAGCCATTTTAGTGGCAGGGCCTTTGGTCCCTCTGAAGGTCTATCATTTGTATTTAGTTTCCGTACAGCCTGGATAGTTGGTAACCATTTTCCATAACATTTTACCTGATCCTTCCTACTATCCAGCGATTTTCTATAATTCGTATCTGACATTGGAGGGATGTTAATTTGAGTATTCCATTGCTGTAAGAGATCACGACACCAGAGGTTATTAATAGCTATATTTGCTAAGAAGGTTTCAGTCTCCCTTTCTGTCTGTCCGGTCCAATACAGACCACCGAGCAAACACTCTGTTGAACCCTAGATAGTGTCCCAATACCCAAAAATTGTACATTGGCTTCCCTGAGAGGCCAATCCTTTGGCCAGGACTTGTGGGTAATGATAGTAACATCAGCGCCTGTGTCCAGTATCCTGTTAATAATTGTATCATTAATTTTTACCTGTAAGTGAGGTTGCCTGCCCTTGATTGAGGTCTGCCAAAATATGTGCTTTTCGTCCTGTCCCAGCTGGTAGTCAAGAGGAGATGAATCTTGGTGGGGATGAGTCCATAGACCAGACTGTTTTCTAAAGTGTGTAGGCCAGGAGAAGGTGATGGGGGCAGTCAGAAACCTTTTTAGTTGGTTTCTGAGGAAACTATCCAATCCTTGACAATATCAGTTGTTTATGGATGGTGGGAGCATGGTTTGTCTGTTCATTATCTTGACTGTTGGCCCATTGTTTGACGACCATTGTGACAAAAAGGTGTACCACTGTCAGACTAGATGGTTTGGAAAGCTGATAAAATGACATTAATTGTAAGGACCACAGTGATTTATTCAGAGTCATTGAGCCAGAGCTGCAGCCTTTCTGTAACTTGAAAAGGTAACAGCAGCAGTGAGGTACTGATAAGGACATCAGTGGAGTCTTGACAAACTTAATGTCTTAGGAGCAGGTAGTCAGTGCCCTATGCAATGTAGATAACTTACTACTCAAAGCAAGTAGGCCAGCTTTTGGCAGGAGCCTGGTGTAGCAATTTTTTCTTGTTAGACTATCTTTGGACTCCCAGCCCACATAATGACCTGGAAATTTATTATTAATTATGAAAGTTTGGCCTTACCTTAGGCTTTCCCTCAAATAGCTCTTATAACTTAATTAATCCATATTTTAAAAATCTGTGTTCTGCCACCTGGTTTGGTTACTTCTTAGTATGACACATCCAACTTGCTACAGATCTGCTGGTGAAATGTCATGCCTAGATCCCTCCTCCCAGTCCCCCCCATCTCTCTGTCTCTTTATCTCAGTGTCTCTCTCTCTCTGCCCCCCCTCCAGAAGTCCTGCCTTTTCTCTCCTGCCTAACTATTGGCCATTTAGCTCTTTATTAAACCAATCAGAAGGTGCCTTAGGCAGAGGCACTTCTTTACAGTGTAAACAAATATTCTGTCACAGCCAGGGATACCATGGCAGCTTCTGCTTCAGAGACCTATGGGCCTTTAAAATTTTGTGCTCAGTTAGTTCATGATACTGCATGTGTTTTCACACCCAGTGCAGTACAGGCAGGGCTGGATGGTGTATGATTAGGATCCTTAAGTGTAGCTAGTTATATCAGACTACATCCTGTATGATGTATGGGTATCTTCATGAGTAAGCAGGACTACTCCATCAGCGAGCAGACAGTTTCTAGATCCCTGGAGAGTGTCTTGAGTCTCTCAGTTCAGTCTTCTAAGTGATACGTCAGACACTTCAACTTGATTGCAGTCAGGCAGCCAGAATTGTTGTTTTAGTTAGGGTTACTATTGCTGTGCTGAAACACCATTACCACACAAACTTGAGGAGGAGAGGGTTTATTTGGCTTATACTTCTACTCCACTGTCCATCATCAAAAGAAGTCAGGACAGGAACTCAAGCAGCGGAGGAACCTGTAGACAGGAGCTGATGTAGAGGCCAGGGAGGGGTGCTGCTCACTGGCTTGCTCTTTGTGGTTTGCTCAGCAGCTTTCTTATTATAGAACCCAGAATCACCAGCCCAGGGGATGGCACCGTCCACAATGGGCTCAGTCCTCCCACATCAATCACTAGTTAAGAAATATCCTACAGGCTTGCCTAGAGCCCGATGTTATGGTAACATTTTCTTAATTGAGGCTCCCTCCTCTCAGATGACTAGCTTGTGTCAAGTTGACAGAAAACTATTGAGCACAGTTGTCTTTAGGGCAAAATGGCTGCTGCCATTCAGTGGGTATCAGCTTTTTACTTAGCTTAACCTTCAGAGAACCAGGGATGGGCACTGTAAAGCAGATCTGTGAGTCATGGGCCCCACTGAACTAGTGGCTGTACTTCAGAGTGGAATAGGAAATGGTTTCTCCCAAAGGGGACACCTGCTGCTTTATGTAGAACTGAGCAACCTCCTGGGCCAGGTTGACTGTCTTCTTGTCTACACCCACTTGTTGAATCAGCCTTTTGTTAGTTATAAACTCCAAGGTAACCTATTCCAAAGTGGAAGTAGAGGGCCAGAGAGTCCTGAGACTTTTGTGGCTTAGGTACCCTATCAACAAGAGGTTAATAACTGGCCTTTTAGAAGAGTGTACTTAGTACCTGTGTTCAGCAGGTGGCACTGTTATGCTGGTGACTAGTTTCATAGTATTCTAGCAGTCCTTAATGGGTGTGTGTGCACCTTGCGCTTTTGTGTATTTGTATGTATGGGGGGGGGTGACTGTGTACTTGCATGTATGTGTGTGTGCATGTGTGTGTATGTGTGTGCATGTGTGTATGTGCAGTGTGCATAGAAGTTGATACTGAATGACTGAATGTCTTCCTTTGTCTCCACCTTACTTTTTTAGAGAGGGGCTCTTTCTGTACTGGAGCTGACCAGTGGGCTCAGTACTGACATAATGGGCACTCTACCACACCTGGTTTTGTTTGTATGGTTTCTGGGAATCCAAGCTCAGGTCCTCCTGTTTACAAAACTCTTTAGCACCTCCACAGCTTTCTCTTTAAAGCTGGATTCCCTTTCCTTTTTCTGGGATTTCTTTCCCCTGGACCACTAGGAGGGAGCAGGGCTACCTCTCTGCACACAACAGTCCTTTGAAGGAGACAGCCCCCTCTGATACTTTTTGAGATCAATACAAGCTGTACATTCAGCAGTGGGTACCCAACAACAGTACACTGAAATGGTCCCATGATTCCTACCCACAAGGTACTTTAATTACTGAAAACTTGGCTCAGACCTAATCAGTTAAACTTGGCTTCTTTCCCCCTTGAACTAATGAGCTTAATCTGGTACCACCCAGAGAACATGCTATTTCACTGGGTATGGGAAATACTGACTAGAGAGGTAGAAAACTTTCCTCACTGACTTGACACCACTCCTTCCCCAGGGTCCTTACCTCTGTCCACCGAGCCCCTGGGCTTAGAGGCCCTTTGTCTTTTAGCTCTGTACATACTGCAGTCCTTAGTGCCTTTGGTAATCCCCATATTCCCCCTCTGCCTGGCCCCCATGGGTCTGGGTAGGAGGAGATGGGGCCTCAATGCACAAGAGCTCTGAGTTTAGGTCTCTTTCCGCCCTGGAGTTCCCTAGCACACTAAGAGGAATGTGTATGGTCTTCAGTCTGCTTGGGGACATGTGACCTTCCTCTTTAAAGCAGCTGAAGATAATGACAAGAGGTATCAAAGCATTTGGGGCTCTGCACCAGTGAACAAGGCACGTGTACTTTGGCCTTGAGCATACATCTTACCCAAGGATCTTCCAGTGGTTTTTATTTATTTGGTTTTGTTTTGCTTTTTGAGACAAGGTCTTGCTGTGTAGACCAGACTGGCCTCAAAGTTTTTAGCCATCCTTCTGTCTCAGCCTCCTGAGTGCTAAACTTAACAATGTATTAATTAATTTTTTCAATGCTGTGACCCAATACCTGAGAGGAACCACTTCAGGGAGAGGAGGTTTATTGGGCTCATTAGTTTTAGAGGATACATCCAGGCCATCATGGTGACTAGAGTGGCTTACTCTACAGTGGTGGGAGGCTGAGGCCAAAGCACCTCATATCTTGGTGGACCAGGGCGCAGAGCACTAAACCAAAAAGCAGAAACTGGTACCAAAGGTCCCAGCTACCAGCCGTGCCCCATGCCCCAAAGTTTCCATAATCTCTCAAACAGCACTACCAGTTGTTCAAACACATGTGCTGATGAGGGGCATTTCACATTTAACTCTCATTGTAATGTTGAATAACAGGGTAATGATGGGCTGAGGATGTAGGTTAATGGGAAAGCACTTGTTTGTTGTTCATAGGCCCAGGGTTTGCTCTCTTAATAGTGCAGGGGTTGGGGGATAAAGGAAGGAATAGCAGAATAGCAGGGTCCTTACTGCTGCCCTACTTTTTTCATTGAGCTTGTTTACTAAGTAGAACATTGCAGACAGTGCTTTTCTTGTTGCCCACTGCTTCACTTGGGTAAGAACATTCACCACCAGGTTTCAGGAAGTCTTCTCTTGTATTTGTATCTAACTCAGCCCATGAGGACCCTTATCCCTTCTTGTTCAGAAAGCTAGGTATGTCACCAACCTTGTGTTGACAGGGTCTTGGATATGTTTTAGTGTGTTTGCAAACTGAGAATTTAACCTGCTGCTGTTTTAAGGGTGGCAGTAGAAGAAAACTCCTAAATCAGTGACAAGGGAATATATTTCTCATAGCACAGCAAAGAGTGCAGATGAGTCAGGCCCGGGCATTCTTGGCATACTCTACAAGGGCTGTAAGAGTCTGAGAGAGCCGTAGACGCTTTTCCTGACACAAGTAGTAACATCCAAGAGGAGAGTGTATGTTACTGCTGATTTTATTTGAGAAACTTTTAAAATAAAAATCCCATGTCCTTCTGTTTCCAAATAGACTTCAAGACTAACAGAAAATGTTGGGACAGTTCAGTGTCTAGTATGTGTAATAGAATTCTAAGTCTACAAGGTTCCTTTGCTTGCATTACCTGAGTTGCACCCTAATACCTCCCTGGGAGGAGCATGAAGAGCATGGCTTTGTCATGTCGTGACATTAGTAGCTGATGGAGCTGGCAACAACTCTCCTTTCTGTGGTCTGTTTGCTTTACTCTACCCTGAAGTTAATTCTCTCTTTAACATCGTCATCTTACTGTCAGTACCTCATTGTGTCCTTGGCTGATGCAGCAGCTTTAGTCTTCTACCCATCTGCTGGGCCCCGTGAATTTAAAATAATAATCGAGACCTGAACATTCTTTGGAAAAAGCATGAGTATGTGATAGGGAAGTAATGGCTATTCATGGAGGCTGACCTGGGGCATAGTCACTGGAAAGCCAGCTTCTTTTGAGCTACAGAAAGAAAATATCAAACAGCTAGGCTCTGCTGGATGGGGTGGTTGCCTTGTAAACCCTTCCTGCAGGGCATTAAAAGGCTGATGTGGTTGTGGCAGAACAAGACTTCACATTGGGTTGGAAAGTTAAATATTAGATTCACATATGTACTTGCAAAAGAACATAGGCTAGGCATGGGGTTTGGAAATCTCTTAGTGAGGAAATTTGGCTTCTGTAGACAGCTGGTCATTATAACAGGTCAGGCAGATCTGAGGCAGCAGGTTGATGGACAACACCTGGCTTGGCTCTTGCATTGGCCTAACAGTGTAGCCATGTGCATTCTAAGACTCAGTGGCCTCGGAGTGAGAAGTTAGCAGACTGGGAAGGCATGGCCTTGCAACCCCTTTCCATGCCACAGGGAAAACACTGCTGCTTCCAAGTCAATTGATAGGAACTCAAGATACAGAAGACAACTACATTTCATTTACATTTACATGGTAACTGCTTGTAACTGTTTGTTAACTTCTCTCATTGTTGAGATCTAGGTTGATAGCCAGCTTTAAAGGTTTTCCTCAAACCACTATGTCCAAAGTTTTGTTTTTAAGCCAACCTGCATATGACATGCTTGAAACTCATGACCGTTGGTGTTAATTGTAACTTTACCTATGGTTTATTAAATTTTTATGTTTTTCCTTTAGTTGGGATGAGACTCACTTTGGAAAAATGGGAAGTTACTATATCAACCGCACGTTTTTCTTTGATGTACACCCACCTCTGGGAAAGGTAAGCAGTGTGATAATTAATAATCTCTTATCTGGGCAGATGGCTTCTAAGAGCTGGAGCTAACTGTTAGGTGTGGACTTAATTCTTAGACTTCAGAATTTCCTCAGAATTCCATGACCAGGTACTATGATAGAAAATCTTTGGTGTTTTTAGGGGTTCTCTGGGTTCAGAAGATGGTCTTCTCAGGATGGAGAAGACCATCCATCAACTGATGGATGGATAAGCAAATGTGTATCCTTACAGCAGAATAGTATTCACCCATATAGAAGAAGAATGTTCAGATACAAGGAGGTTTCTTCCCAGGATGATGAAATGTTCTAGAATTACATAGTGATGATTGCACAACCTTGTAGATATATTTAAAACTACTTTTAAAATCATTAATTTTTGATATGTGAACTTTTTTCAATTTTATAAAAGAAAATAGAAGTATAATATACTACATAAAGGAAACATAACTTAGAGGAGCGTAATCTATAAAAATTAAACTTTTTCCTTCTCTTGATTCCCAATATACATATTGACCTTGTTCCCTAGCATTTTACAATTAGAAATTCTGCCAATTAAATTTTCTTTTTACTCTTTTAAAAACAACTTTCCCCCTGAGAAGACAAAATGGATAGTTTTAGTATTCACAAAAGCCTTTCTTCCTAACTGTAGACTCAGATCTTCAGATCTTGGAGTACTGGCATGGGCAGGGAGGATTAATGATATCGGTCTGTCAGGTTGACCCAAGGAAGCATGACCACCTAGGCTGAGGACTGGGGACAGAACCCCCAGGGAGGGTGTGTAGCCCAATTTACAGTTAGTTCTGAGCCTAGGAAAGGGCAGAAAAGCCCTGCCTTTTCCTGTCTGCTTTTTCACAGTAGAGACAAGCAGCTGTGCCTAGACCTGTGAAGCTCAGAGCAGCTGGGTAGCTCTCTCCTTCCCTCTCTGCCTGCTTCCCTGGGGCAATGCCTGTCTTTGCACTCTCTTTCTCATTCCTGCCCCTTATTCCATATGTGTAACTCCTTGGCTACTTTCCTCCCTCTTCATTGTGATTTGGAGCCTCTTCTTTTGGTAGAAGGCCAGTCTCCCAGGAGTGAGAATGCCCAGGACCTTCCCCAAGAGCTGTCATGTTTCATTTCCTAACAAATGAAGGAAAGAAAGCTTCATGTGGGAGCCCTTCACTGACCCCACCTTTCAAATTATGGAGTGTTTTCCTCCCTAAATGTTCAGTCTGCACTATTCCCAAGAACTTAGCTGTGGCACAAGAGAGGATTTGTTTCAAGCAGCAAGCAAGCTCTTTAGACAAAAGACTTTTTACTCTGCAGCAGCTGCAGGACAGAATGTTACACTGGCACTTCTGTGGCCGGTTGTCAAGGGAAACTGAAGGCTATGCATGCAGCTGGAGAGAACAGGGGACAGGGGAATCTTTTTTCTAAGCATTTCATCTTTGTGTTCATCCCTCTCTCCTCAGATGCTGATCGGTCTTGCTGGCTACCTGAGTGGATATGATGGTACCTTTTTGTTCCAGAAGCCTGGGGACAGTTACGAGCACCACAGCTATATGGGAATGAGAGGAGTAAGGCTTCCTGCTTTATAGAGACTGACTAATCCCTGGGACCACACCCACTCAGAAATGATACAGTTGGAAGCAGCAAGTGTAGATGAAGGGACTTTTCTGAGTGGGGAGAGGAGGATGATTGAATGCACCGATAAAGTAGAACTCTGGAAGTGAGTTGGGAAGGAAAGAAGGAGAGGCCACAAATAGCACAGAGGTTGCTCCTGAGCCGTGAACACTACAGCCTGTCAGCCCATGCTTGGGTTGTGTGTCTGCCAACCTTCCCTTCAGATTATGGCATCTTCACACTGTCTCCAGGTTCCTACTTCCTTCCTCACAAAGGAAGTAGGGCACTTACAAGTCTCTCTCTCAGGGAGGCTGCATGCCTATTCCAGTCCCTCTGCTCCCCAATTCCCAGCATCAGCTTAATGGAACATGGCAGAGCCTAAACACCCAACTCCCTGGGAGCAACCTAATGAGACCTGTGGAAGCTGGCCTCCAGCCTGAGTTCTCCAAGCACTTGGCTTTCACAGGTTAGATTAGGTGACCATATGCTTTCTGAGGCTAATCACTGGATGGTCTGTACAGTCCTGCATGCCATATTAAACAGGGAGTGCCCTGCCTCTAAGGTCACACTTCCAAGTGACTTTTTTTTTTTTTTTGCCACATGGTCTTACTATGCAGCCTAGCTGTCCTGGAATTCACTATGCAGACCAGGCTGCCTTCGAACTTACAGAGATCTGTCTGCTTCTGCCTCTCAAGTGTTGGAATTAAAGGCTTATGCCACCACACCCAGATCTCTCAAGAAATTATTTTCTTTCTAATGACTCTTGAACACCACAGAGTATACACAATACTTACCATAGACTTGCTGTGGAATTGGAAAGGACAAATAGTTTCATGCATTCTCTTCACACTAGGCCACGTTACTTCCCGTTAATAAAAGTGATGGCTCAAAGGGAAGAGTTTCCCATTACCCTGGCCTTGTCTGTTTACTGCTCATGGACAGACAAAGGAAATAGAAGAGGGCTGTTGATTAAAGAAAGAATCAAACCCCCAAATCCTCCATCTCTTGAAGTGTCAGTCAAGTCATTTTTCCCACATCAAAATGCACTCTGTAGATGAAGAGTGGTTTCTGGTACCCCCAAAGCAAAGAACCAGGGAAACCTTACACGAATATCAGTAGAAGTCTCAAAGATATTAAGATGCCTCAAAGAAGTCTGTCCAGCTTATACCCATAGCTTTATGCTAGATACTAATGTTGGTGAAGTGCTTTGTATGTTAGTAAGCCTTGAATTCATGTACTCTTTGGCCTGAGCCTGTGAGGTAGGAGCTCTGGCCTTTCCCATTGCAATGATGGCAGGCTGACACAGGAGACAGCTGGCTGTGATGGGCAGCCATGCCTCTTCCTGTAAATGTCACTGATGTCATGCCAAGGTTCCGAGGGGCATGCCCATGGCTGTATGTGGTTCTTCACTGTGACACTTCCCTTGTGGACTCCAGGTGATTTTAAATCGCCTATACCATGCTTTTTTTTTGTCAGGGTTCTCCATTTTAGACATTAATATGCCAGGTCAGCTGAGTATTTGACAGCTTCTGTCTTCTTCCGTAGTTTTGTGCTTTCCTGGGTTCCTGGCTGATCCCTTTTGCCTACCTCACCGTACTGGATCTGTCCAAGTCCTTCCCAGCAGCACTGCTCACTGCCGCCCTTCTCACCTTTGGTAAGTTGTCTTCACCTGTGTGCTTTGGGAAATGGGCGTGACAGCATGTGGGTGGTTGGAAATCAATACATTCAAGTGTCACATCTGTGAAGTCACTTCTTTTGTTGTTGTTGTTCTGTTTTTTGTTTTTTTGTTTTGTTTGTTTGTTTTTTCTTTTTTTTTTGAGAGAGGATTTCTCCATGTTCTGGTACTTGCTCTGTGGACCAGGCTGGCCTGGAACTCTCAGAGATTCTCCTGCCTCTGCCTCCTGAGTGATCACCACTGTCCAACCTAGTTCTTAATTAAAGATTGGGAAGCAGGGCCTACAGGTGGCACTGGTACTGCTTCTTATCATTGGGCTCTGCTGTGCCCCAAGCTGAATCCTCCTCCATGCTGATAATCCAGTGGAGATGAGTGGTCACCTAGTCATGATTGCCGGATGCTTGCTTGCAGTGAAGAGAGATGGACTGTTTCCTGCTGTTAGAGTGTTTGGTTTTCAGAGATCTCTCTGCATTTTGAGCAGGAAGTTCTGTTTTTCAGACACAGGATGCCTCACTCTGTCCCAGTACATTCTCCTTGACCCTATCCTGATGTTCTTCATCATGGCTGCCATGCTGAGCATGGTCAAGTACAACTCCTGTGCTGACAGGTCAGAAATACCATCTCGGTGGGCTGGGGAAGGTGGGGGGAACCATGGCAGCCCAGAAGTTTGATTGTGGCAGGGCCTGTTGGGGTATTTGCGGGACTTGCATTCAAGCTTAGTTTATGAGGAGCATGCTTTCCGTTTGTTTTTTTAGATAATGAAAAATTTCTAAATGTTTCCTCTGATAGATGCTTTTAGTTTTACTTTTAACAAAATGAGAAATTGTTGATTGTCAAGAGGTGCTGATATTTAAAGTCAGTATGTAACTGGGGAGGAGCTTATGGGCCTTATGGAGGAGTCCTGATGCTGCCTCCTCACTGTGCCTTATAAGCTGTCCCTCAGTACCATTGCTGGTTTAAGGAGCTCTGGGATATGCCATCCTTCACATCCCCCACCCTGGAGGGGAGACACCATTGTAAACACTGCCTCAGCGGTGCTGTCTCACGGCCTCTAGGCTTGTGTCCAGTCTGACCTAATGATGAATTGTCCACACAAGCCAGTTCTAAAGCTTGTCTGGATTTTGGTTTATTTCCAGGATTTCCCTATTTTTTGGATCCTTCTCCTACCTCCAAGGGAGTAGAGTAGGTCATTCCATATATTCTAAATACCATGTTCAAAATTCAAAAGAGCTGGTATATCCTAGGCTGCCCCCAAAAGCAATGTGTTTTTACCCATATAATGATAGTCTACTCCCTCCCCAGCTAGTGACTACCAGCCTACTCTGGGTTTGGGTTATCTTCTGCTTCTTCCACATCCATTTCCATCTACCCCCTCCCCCTGTTTTTTAAGGAGAAAAATAAAAGGGCTTCATAAGTTTGGCAAGCCTCCACCATTGAGCTATACCCACCTCCCATTTCTTGAATACATAGCATGTGCCAGGTACCATACCAGGAGAGAGAGGCAGAGGAATAAAAGATGTTGCCTTTAAGGAGTTGTCATTCTGGCAGGGCAAGTGCCAGATCATTAGAAAATCGACTATAGTGTACTGGGTGCTGTTAGGACAGCAAACCCATAAGGAGCATCAACATAATAGCTGATTGCCTGGCTTGAACTGCCCTCCAGCACTTGCTAGCTACATTGCTTGGCCTATCTGTGCCTTTATTTCCTTATGTGTAAACAGAGGCTAATGAGTTCTACCTTAAGGGGTTTGATGAGGATTAGAAGGATAGGATTCAACACCTGGAATGGTGCCTGACATGAAATGAACAGTTAATAAATGCTGGCTTTGGCAGGCTCAGAGGTGACACAAAGAATAAGTCTGACTTGAATCCAGAGAACTTTTCTGGGATTTTCCTTTTATGTCTACCTGACTTGTCACTTGTGAAGTGTAAGTCTCTATGTAAGATGCCCTATGCTTAGCCAGGAACAGCATGGAGCCTCCCCAGAACAATGTGCTACTTTCTTTCACACCGTCTTTCCTGTAGTTTGAGGGCCTTCACAGAGCACAGCCTACTTGGAGCCCTGCCATGGTTCCCTGAGGTTAAGAACCTGGAGGCTTAGGGTACAGCACAGCCGTCTGGGCACTGCCCCACTGCTGCTCTTGATTTCCCATTTGGTTCTAGCTACCAGACTGAACTGTGTCTTATTGCTTTCCAGGCCTTTCTCTGCCCCCTGGTGGTTCTGGCTCAGCCTGACTGGCATTAGTCTCGCTGGTGCTTTAGGGGTCAAGTTTGTTGGCCTCTTTATCATCCTGCAAGTGGGACTGAATACCATTTCAGACCTTTGGCACCTGCTTGGAGACCTCAGCCTTTCACTGGTGAGAACTCAAGTGCTTTTGGATGTCTTTGTTCCATAGTGCTGCCCCATCGGCCTTTTTCTACTTGTCCTGTGAGTGGAGGAAGTAGCTGTGCACTGTGCTGTGTGTTGTGAGCCATAGCCGGACTGGACAGGCACAGCATTTGTAGACAGCATTCAGGGAGTGGGCATGACTAAGGGGCTGGAGTAGTATAAGAGAGTAAATGGAGTAACTGCCTTGCAATTCTCTCTCATTGTTGCCCCTCCCTACCTCCTTTAATTTGTTTTAAGTCACCCAGCCAAAGGATTCTGTCCAGCTGGATTCGTGCCAAGTCCACAAGGGCATAAGAGCTTAGGTCAAATGAATGGGATGACTCTAAACTTCTGAATTCACAATTTCTTTTCCTGACTCAGGATTTCCATATTTGGAAGTCAGTCTACACTGTTAGGATTTTTTTTTTTTTAAATGACATTAGTAAATCAAGGGCTGATTCAGTGCCAAGCACTGTACAAAATGGTTTGCTTTCATTATCTAATTATTAAAATCCTATGTGGTAAGTGGTCATTACCACTCACTGATTTTACGAATGAAAAATGTGAAACCTAGAGAGATAACTTTCCCAAGGTCCTACAGGTATTAGAGGTAGTAAGGGGGCAATTTATGACTCAAGCTTGGGTTAGGCCAGCTCCAGGGCTCAACTACCAAATTTCCAACATGTTTATTCATTCAGAAAATATATAGGGACCATTTACTAAACGCAGAATGTTGGGAATGTACTGGTAACTACATTATCCCTGTCCTCTTGAACCTATGGACGGGGGAGAGGAAGAGAGAGCTTTTACAGTCCTTTGACAGCAGAGGGGAGACCCCAAAATTTAGGTGCTCCAGGGAGGCCTGTGAGGAAGTTGAGGCTTGAGGTTAAGGCCAACAATAGTTTGCCATGTAATAAGGGGCTGGCACAGTCAGTACAGGGAGTCTTGGGAAACTTCAGAGAGTTCAGTGAACTGGAGGCCACTGTTGAACAACAGTCTCACCTTTACAGTGGTCATGGGTGCAGTGCCTGGAAGGACATCAGAGAGTTGACCCACGTTAATCCTTTGTGTGTGTGTGTGTGTGTGTGTGTGTGTGTGTGTGTGTGTGTGTGTGTGTGTGTGTGTGTGGTGTGTGTGTATGTGTGTTGGAAGGTAATATAGAAAGGCCTAGGGTTTTCCACCCATTATTCTTTCCAGTGTGACTCATACTATAGTACAATGACATTTCATATACCCACCACCTGTGGTGGCTTCTTGTTTGCAGGTGACTGTGGGGAAGCACCTGACTGCTCGAATCCTGTGCCTCATAGTTCTGCCTTTGGTGCTCTATGTGACCATTTTTGCTGTTCATGTCATGGTACTGAATAAAAGGTACAGCCAGAACTTTTCCAATCTCCTGCTTCTGGTCTTTCTTTGGCACCTAAGCCTATGTAGCCATGTGAGGTTAGGAAAGAAGGAACTCTCCCCTGCCCCCTTGTGTTCTCTTCTGCATATCCCAAGGCTCAGAACATCCAGCCTTGAAGGAGCCAGAGAGTTCCCTAAGCGCCTAAATGTCCCCATCTCCATCAGATGCCTTTCACTTTAGCAAGGATGATACCAGGGTTGCAGTGGAACTAGAGGTACTGATAACCATGAGAGACATCCTCATTTCACAAGTAGCAACTAAGTGCCAAGAACTGGGTTTAGCATTATGCATAATCTCATTTAGCTGTCATTATTGGTGAGTTATTTGGGCTTTTAAAACATCTCCTGTTGGGCTGGAGAGATGGCTCAGAGGTTAAGAGCAGTGGCTGCTCTTTCAGAGGTCCTGAGTTCAGTTCCCAGCAACCACTTGGTGGCTCACAGCCATCCGTTATGAGATCTGGTGCCCTCTTCTGGTGTGCAGATATACATGGAAGCAGAATGTTGTATACATAATAAATAAATAAAATCTTTAAAAAAATCCATCTATTTAATAAATACAAATCAAGGCTAAATAAGGTTAGGGATATTGCCCAAGTCAGCCTGATAGTTAAGTGGCAGAAATGAAATTGAAATTTGGATTGTAGTTTCTCCAACTCCATTATCCATGTTTGTTTCATGAAACCACCCTGCCATTCAGATTTTCAAGTCTCCTTTTAAATCATCTAAGGGTTTCTGGGAAATAGCAGCTTTTAGTCTCTTAACTTGCTTGACTCTCTTCTGCTTCTCCTTTCCCCACAGTGGTCCTGGTGATGGCTTCTTCAGTTCTTCCTTTCAAGCCCGGCTTTCAGGAAACAGCCTTCACAATGCTTCTATCCCCGAATGTGAGTGCTTGGCAGAGGGGTTTTTCCTGGGAGTTGACTTGAAAAAAGCAAGTCTGAAGCTTTGGTTTTTTAAGCCTATATATAGTATACTGGGAAAAAACCCAGTATTATAGTGTAAATACTCAAGAGTCCATTACTATAGTACTCAAAATAACTTCTTTATAGCTTCCAAAGCTAGCTCTGTAAGAAGGCCATTTCAAGAGAATCTGGTCATAGAGCAAGGCCTCTAGGGGCAGTTGTAGGCTGTCATAGTGTTCTGATAGTTTTATGCATATACTTATTCTCAGGGAGTAATTAGCAGGTATTCACCCTCCAAATATAGTGTGATGTGAAGGACCTCCATTCATGTGTTAAGTACATAAAAGAACCGGGCTTAGTGGCCTTTAATCCCAGCAGAAGCAAGTAGAGCTCTGTGAGTTTGAGGCCAGGCTGGTTTACATAGTGAGTTCCAGGACAGCCAGAGCTACATAGACCCTGTCTCTAAAAGAAAAAGAGAAAAGAGATGGAATGCAGTACTGGGGACTGAAGCACATGCTGAGTCAGTGCTAGGAGGCAGTTCAAGGGGATCCCATATACATGCATATAAAGGTGTGCCTTGGAGTTGGACCTAGAAGGATGAGTATAGTTCAGTAGGTGTTGAAGAGCAAGAGGTCATATTAGGCAAGAAGGGATGGCACATTCAAAGTTAAGGGCAGGGTAAAACTCAAGTCACAGGTTATTAGATTCATAGTCTGGAATCATAAGTTAGAAAAGAGTTGGGATCTAGATGATGAGATTTGAGATGCTTGAGTAAGGTATTGGAGACCACATGGAGGTTTCTAAGGAGGCAGGCAGCTAGGAATGCTGTGCATTGTGGAGTTAGCATGACTGGAAAGAAGTACGAGATGTCTAGGAGGGTGGGGGCATCCACTGGGAAGTCATTGCAGGGCTGTACCCAAGGATCCCTAAGGATCAGGGACAGCCAAGGGCATACCCAAGGAGGACCCGACAGGAGAGGAAAAAAGGTGTCACTGCCCTGAGTGCAAGATTGCCATTTTGTTCTCTTACTGTATCTAGTACCAGGAACACCGTGGCCTCCACAGGCTGTGAAAGGAATGAGAACTTGGAAAGCAAGAGAAAGCACTGGTTTGGAGGGGCAGTAATGTGGAGTTAGTCCTTAGGGAGCTTTGAACTGAAACTTGTTCGGTGGAGTTTAGGAGACATTTTGGAGGTGAGATACGGATGCTGTGGTAGTGACTGCATGAGAACTGGGAAGAGAACAAAACAGGTTACAAGAGAATACAAGAGAAAGGAATGAGAAGATCTAAGGAGGAGCAGTCTGAGAGAGAGTATAATCTGAAGCAAAAGTGATCAGTGGTGGGCAGAAGGGAGCTCCCTCTTGAGTTGCTTCCATTGGAGTGAGAAGGCAGCTGGAACTCCAGCTTTAGGCAGGCCTGGGCCCCATGACCTCTAAGCAGATGTTTGAGGCTTGTGACTTGCAGCTACCGCCCACCCACAAGGCAGGGGCAGCCTGTCATATATCTGATGCCTCTTTTCCTCCAGACCTGGCTTACGGCTCTGTAATCACTGTGAAGAATCTCCGGATGGCCATTGGCTACCTGCACTCCCATAGGCACCTCTACCCTGAGGGCATTGGTGCTTTCCAGCAGCAGGTGGGTAAGCTTTTGTGTGCTTGTCCTTTCAACTGTTCTTGTAACTGAACCTGTCATTCACTTTCTTGCTTAGCATCATTAATTTGCCTGCTTTTTCTTGATTGCAGTATTCTCCTTGCTCCTTCTCTTCCTTCCTTAGACTTACGTTAGCTTCTTTGGGTTTCAGCTCAGAGGTCTTTGGGTTTCAGCTCTGTCTATCTCATGACCCCCCCCCCCACACACACACAATTGGTAACCCTCTGCCCTTTACCAGAGGCTTTCTTAGCATTCTGCCTGCCTCTGGGGAACCCATTTCATAAGGAATTGTGAGAGCTTACTTCTCCCATCCTTTTGCCTGATCTTGCAAGGCTCATATGCCTAGCACAGTTCCTGGCCTTGGAGGGTGACGAGGAAAGATAGAGTTATGACTACAGACTTGGGAACCAGACTGGATTCCTCAGGTTTGAATCCATACAGGCTTGACTCTGTACAAATGTCTTAATCGTCGTGTGGTTTACGCTCCGGATCACAGGGGAAATGAGTAATGCTCCTCTCCACTATAGGGTTGTTAAGAAAATAGAATGAGAGGACATACGTAAAGGGCACACTTTAACTGAGCTTTAAAAATTTTGACTTTAGACTCTTCTTTAGCGATTCTGATTTAATTGATTAAGGGTGGGTCCCAAGGACTGTTCCCTTTTGCTTTAGTTTAAATTGTTTAGATCCATGCTAATGTATAGTCAGGAGTGAAAACCATAAGTGGCCATTCCATGAGGATGCCTTGCTTCAGGTTTCATGTAGAGGATAGTAAATTGACAGATCTGTGACTACACTGTGCAAAAGGAGAGGAAGGTCAAGTTCTGGAAGACACTGTACAGCTGGTACTGTGTGCCTGGACCCTGGAGGCTGATAGTGGTCCTGTGTGCATGACATTGGGTCAAGGGACAAGGTTGTCAGGCTTTGACTCTCAGACTGTCTCTTTAGCTGTAATCTGAAGTCATTGGACTAAAAGCCATCTGGTCCCCCTCTGCCTTGAAGCTTAGTGCCTTAGTGATGTCTCTAGGTCTCAGTTTTAGAATGTTTTAAGATGATTAACATCTATAAAATAAAATTGGGAAGTTTAGAAAAGTATAAAAAAGGAAACCAAAGCTACCTATAATCTGAAGATCTGCAATTTTCAGATATTTTGAAAAATAGCATTCCACTATAACTGGGTACTTCAGTTCCTAGGAGACCTGTATAAAAACTCCACTGTGGAAACAAATGTTTCTGTGGGAATGGGCCAGGGGCTACACTTCGATAAAGAGACAATTTTCCTGGGAGAATTTTGATAACGGTTCTTCTAAAACCAGAAACCATTCCCTCCATACATGCACAGGACCCACAGGACCTTGACATCTGTGAACAAGTCCCAGGTAGATAGACTGAATCTAGCTTTGATGAATCAAAATGTTTTAGCCTTTTATGTATTCTTAATATCATTTTTTTTCTGAGAAACAAAGAAAAACCACTCAAACTCAAATAATAGCCATAGTACATGCAGAGTGATTTTCTCCCCATAAATGTTAGTTCCAACTTCTTTTTGCAAGTAAATTAGTCATGTTGTGTCCAGTTGAAGTTATAAAAATTCAGAAGAAATGCATGTATTTCTGTTGTTTCTCTGTGTGTTTACATATCTAGCAAAGGTGTATATTTTTAGTCTGTCCTCTCCTTGCTCCCCACGCCATTAGCTGTGTCATTGAGCAAATATCCTAGGCTGTCCCCTATTTGTGGGGAAATAGCACCTACAGGAGAGAGCTCTGACAGTGAATGATCAGGGTGAGACTTGCCTGGTGCTCAGAATAGTGCCTGGTGATTCACAGTAGCCACTCTGAGTGGGAGCATCTCATGATCCTCTTTGCATGCTGCTTAAAAAACAATGTTTTTACTTGTGTATAATATTCTATCCCATGTATACAGTATCAAGACACTATTTCTCTGTGTAGCCCTGGCTGTCCTGGAACTCACTCTCTAGACCAGGCTTGCCTCGAACTCAGAGATCCACCTGCCTCTGCCTCCCAAACACTGGGATTAAAGGTGTGGGCCACCACCACCTGGCTTATCTTAGAGTTTTAACCCAAAGCCATAAACTGATTTTTTTAAGAATTGTGTGTACATGCATGTGAATGTCTATAATGTAGTGATTGATCTAAAAGTAAAAACCTGGAAACAGTGTGAACATCTAGGATAAGATACTTATGGAGCATTTTAGTGTCATTTACCAACATATTAAGAAAAAATAATAGCTTTTTTTGTAAGTGTGCATGGATGTAGGTTCACAGGCGTGCCTGTGTGTGTGGAGGACAGAGATCAATGTCAGGTGCCTTCCATAATCACTTTCCACCTTTTTTTTTTTTTTTTTTTTTTTTTTTTTTTTTTTTTTTTTTGAGAAAGTCTCTCTTACTTAACCTGGACTCACTGGTTTAGTTAAACTGGCTAGCCAGCAAGGCCCAGGTATGACATGTCCTTTCTCTACTTCCCCAGTGATAGGATTCTGAGAACACCAGCCTTTTCTTACATTTGTGCTGGGATCAAATATGAGGATGTCTGTGCAGCAAGCACCTTAACCAATTCAGGTGTATTTCCCTATCGTGGCCCAGCTTATCGCTTTTTTTTGTTTTTGTTTTTTTTAAATGATTTGTGTTTATTTTGTGTGCATTGGTGTTTTGCCTGCATGTGTGTCTGTGTAAGGGTGTTGGATCCTCTGGAACTGGAATTACAGACAGTTGTGAGCTGCCATGAGGGTGTCGGGAATTGAACCTGGGTTTTCTGGAAGAACAACCACTGCTCTTAACTGCTGAGCCCCAAGGCATTGTCTTAATCATTTTTAAATATGCTAAATCTACTGCTTCTGTGCTGGAGATTTAACACACAGTATAATGGTCCTCCCTCAAGACAGCTGACATTTTATTGACAAGATACAAAAAGAAGAAAGAAAGAGATAAAAAGTTCTTGAGGGGTAGGACCTCTGAATTCTGATAAATGGAGAAAATCTCATTCAGGAGTGCTGCTTCTGAGCTTCACTGGGAAAGGTGTCCTCCTAAGTTGGTGACTGGGGACCCTGAAAGATGTTCAAGTGGTGTCAGTTTGTTGGGGATTGTGCCTGGCCAGCTGTGCTGATCATAATGACCCCCACTTCTTCCCTCTGCTTAGGTTACCACCTATTTGCATAAGGACTACAACAACCTGTGGATTATCAAGAAACATAATACAAACACAGGTAATGTGGCAGAGACTGAAGTTCTTGTGCTGTTGTTCACCAAGTCCCCTTCACTTTTCTCACGATACTGGGCTCCTGAATACCTTTGATATCTTTACTGATCTCAGGTATCCTTTTAAACACTGTTGAGCTCCTGTTGTGTTCCAAAGACAGAAAATATAGAGGATGAGCAGTGAGTGAAACAGAGCAGGGCCAGGACTCAGTTTTCATCCAGGAAGAGGTTATGTAAGCCCACCCTAGAGGCTGCTAGGTAGTGCTATCTGAGGTTACCTGGGAGTTGCTTTCATTTCCAAACCCAGATGTTGTCCTGAATGATAGAGTGCTGTTCTTTTTTGTCTCTAGGCTGAGTTACTTGATAATCCAAGCCTTTGCCAGCCCTGTGCCTGGGCCTAGCTAGTGCTTGCTTAACAAACATGCATGCACGCACACACGCATGTACACATGTGTATACACACACACACACACACACACACACACACACACACACAAACTAGCTGGGCTCTCTGGTTTTAGGACTAAGCAAGAGGTACTTCCTTTCCTTGGAAGGCAACCTGTAAACAACTTTCTGTTGTAGCTATAAGAGGGCAATTATCACCTCAGCCCATCCTCACTGGTGATATCTGAACCCCAGGCATTTTCTGTGGCTGCTCAGCAAATAACACCTGCCTGAGCTGGCATTAGCCAGCTGCTCCAAATCTCGAAAAGTGGACAAATTTTCATCTAAACTCCCTTTATTTTCCTTGCCATCTCCTCACATTGTTGCTTTAGACTAAAACCAGACACACAACAGCTGTCTCTCCTGCTGCCTTATTTTTGTGCTCAGTAATGTAAATTACCCCCCCTTGAGTGAGTCTGTGATGTTGCTATTGCTTTTGTGATGTGATTATGCTTTTGATACAGCAAGCCAAACTAAGTGGTCTGTCAAAATGAAGTTTGAGGAAAACTGGGTGTACGTCTAAGTCATTTGAACTTGCCTGGTTTCTACTGTGGCTTCTAAGCTAAGATGGTTGCATTTCACCTAAGCAGCTAAAGATTTTCTGGGAACTTTGTAGTCTAAGATCTTAGTGTTCTTGTTTGCTGTGAAGGCCTCTCACCCTAATCCATACCAAGTCAAACTTCCTTCCCTGTTTACAAGGCAGCATAGCAACGGGTGTCTATGCAGGTGGATCTCACGGCCAATAATTTGCATTAGCAAATTTAGCTTTCCTGACCTTGATTGTTTATAGAATCTTGGCATCTCAGTGCTGGTGACAGACTTTTACAAGGGTGCCTTCTGCCTTGCTGTGACGGCTGCCAGCTACTTTTCTATGCAGCTACCTTTCTAGATCATGACCAGTTTTGACTTCTAGATGCCTAGGAAGGAGCCCTTTTCTCTCAGCATTTCATTGTTTTTTTTTTTTTTTTATCTCATGCTTAGGAAGTCTATTAACAGAGATAAAATTTGATTTAAAAAGAGCTGGGCAATTGCATGGACCTAATTTTGTAAAAATTGTATTACTCACTAAAGAGATTTTCATTGTTTAGTCTCCCACCTAAAGTTCCAGTGGAGGCCTCAGTACTTGCCAGACAAAGATTGTATTGCCAGTCTTGCATAATGACCAGTCTAGCTCTACTTGTTTACACCGCCATTTGTTACCACATCTTTTATGTCACAGACTCTTTGCTGCATGGATTATTCTTTGGTGATTCTTTTGTATGCATTCCTTTATCCTGCCTGTCCACTTGACAGAATTCCCTACTCCTTGAGAATCTTCCAAGCACTACTTCTGGGATGCTCTTTGCTCAGCCTTTGAGGTGACTGGAAATCTAACCTTTTGGTACTGTCAGCTCACATCACACAACACTGTAACTGTTTCCAACAGTTGTCTCTAGTTTAGTATTCGAGTGACTCACTTGATAGCCACATTTGTTTCTTTTTGGCAGATCCCCTAGATCCTTCATTCCCAGTGGAGTTTGTCAGACATGGAGACATCATTCGACTAGAACACAAAGAGTAAGTGAACCTGCTGTTGTTGAAATTGAATGGTAGAGCAGAGAGCTGAGGCTCAAGCAATGGAGCCAGGTTTATGTGTGGGGTAAGAAATCCATGTGTGAGTAGTGAGCTAGCCTTTGCCTGCTGCTTTTGGCTTTGAGGAGCCATGATCTTTAAGGATACCTTTCAATGTCCCTTCTCCTATTAATCCGGTTGGGTGACAGTAAGATCACTACTACAATTTTTGAGCCAAATTTGAAGCAAGCTTTATTAAATACTGGCCAGGATGGTGGATGGTAGCCAGGTTCATACCTGGGATTCCCAGAGAATGTCCTCGAAGTATGTTAGTCTAGTACTTATAAAGGCAAAATCCACTTCCCGCCTTTGTCCAATCCAGGGCAAGCATACGTCCTGACGTACTTCCTGCCTAAGTACCTCCCACCTCTGTGTGATCAAATACATCCTGTGCAGTTGGGGAAACCAACCTTGTTTTCAGAAATGAAAATATGTGCTTATTATCTTACATGAACAATAGCCCCCAGCATTCCAGAAAGTTATCTTACCTTTGGCAAGTGGGGCTTATAGGTTAGAGAAAATTTTGTTTTATGAATCTCTTTAAAGCACAGTAATTTAAACTTAAAACATAACTTTAGCCCCACCCCCACCCCACCCTCAAGGAAAGGATATTTGATAGCCCAAAGCTGCATTTTGGATAGATAACTTTTAGAACATGCTAAGCAGCTAAGCATCTATTCTGAGAGTGGCACACTAGTCTGTCTCACTGTGTATTCATTGGAATGAATGGAAACACCAGTATGATAAAAACAAAACAAAACAAAAACCAAACAAACAAAAAAAACTGCTTAAAAGTATGAAAAGGCTGACAAGATATTAGAATTACTAGACAAAAATCCAAGCCACTCTACAGGGCACAGTGGCAGCTTGGGTGGGTGGGTGGGGTGCTGCTTCGGGTCTCCTCTCCGTCCCAGTAGCCTCAAACAGCTACTCAGGCTCCTACTCCAGGTCCCCCACAGGGTCCCAGCATCAGTTTAGCTACTCCCCAGGGCAGCAGACTTACCCCCAGGATTCTCCAAGGACATCTACACCATTTGGATCAGGGCGTGGTAGAGAAAAAAAGAATGTCTAATGAGTTGGAAAGTTATTTTAAGCCTTCAATGCTTGAAGACCCTTGGGCTGACCTAGAACTAGTATCAGTCCTGGATATAAGCCAACAGTACAGCAATATGCAAACATTCACAGGGAAATAAAGAAAGATACTTTTCTTAAGTTTTCTGAAATTCAATTGGAATCTTTGTGTGTCAGGAACATCTTGGACAGAACTTATGCTTGTGTAAATGAGTTGAACCCAAAGATGATGACTTTGGAAAGTGATTAGCAGACCCTTGGGATATCTCTAACTTTGTCAATTGTTGTTGATGTTAGAAAAGATGATAGGATCATTTGCAGTATTTGGGTATCTGGGAGTACATACCACATTCAGAAGACCACAGTTTCCATATTTAACATTTCTAAAATAACAGACATTTGGGTTTTTTGTCCCCCAGTGGTTTAGAATAAAACATTTTTGTCTTCCTAAAAAATACATTTATTCATTTTTGTTTTGTGTGTGTGTACATGAGCCACAATGTGTGTGGAGGTCAGAGGACAATGTGCAGGAGTCATTTCTCTCCTTCAACCATGCAAGTGGGGACCAGGCATGAACCTTAGGTTCTCAGGCTTGGCAGCAGATGCCTTTACCTCACTACTCCAAGAGGAGGTTTTAAGTCAAAGTGACAAGTTTAGTATTAAGTGATCCTTCTCCAAGACTTAGAACCCAGAAGACTTGAGGCTAAGTGTGTATGTGTTCCACTCACTCTACCCCAAGAAAAATGACTTTGTAGGAATAGATTGTTGGTGGATGTGTAGGGAATCCTGGTTCCCAAGAAGGAACTTCCAGTTGATCTCCACCTGGGTCTGCAGCTCACAATCATGCCACATAGATGGGCTCAGTATCTTTAAGCCATGATTTAAATAAACATGAGCATAGACTGGTATGATCTCCTGTGTGCCTGCCTAGAAGCAAGGGTTAATCCTACCTTTGGAAATACATTGGAATCCATTCCTGTAAACAGTTTTTCAACAACATTGAATAATGCACAAAAGTGTATTACTCAAGGAAAAAACACAATGACCAAAAACAGACAAAATAATCATTAGCAGAAACAGCCTCAAAAGATGTACATAATGGATCACAGATAAAAGGTTTTGAAATGCCAGGAGAAAAATGAGAGCTAGGGAAAGAGAGAGAGAGACAGAGACAGAGACAGAGAGACAGTGTGTGTGTGTATGGAACTGGTATGTTTTTCTTGTTAGTTGGATTTTAGATACTTTAGATTCCTACTATTAAATAAATCTGATTTTGTCTCTAATTAATAGAATCATATTTAATTTTTACAAATTCCCCATAATTGTGTCATGAACATTTATTACTCATGAATAAAAGTAAGAGTTGTTATAAAAGCTAAGTACATCAAAACTAAATTAAATCCTTCCTCATTCCTTGCAAATCCTCATTAAAAAAAAAAAAAAAAAAGTTGTTGAGAATAGAATGTCAATGGGAATGGGGAAGTGTGCCTGACTTAAGAATATCCATTTCAATTGCTCATTTCTTCTCCCCAGACCTGCCTCCTTAGTCGGGAAAAGCTAAAGCTTCAAAGCTCCTAACCCTGTGAAGGCTGTCTGATGCTCCTCCTTGGGGCTTCCTGCCACCTAGCACTCTGCACACTCTCTCTCTCTCTGTCTTTCTTGCCCCGAGCTCCTCTCTTCCCTAGTCCCCAGAATAGTCCCTGTAAGTGAGGAGACACCACATTCTATGGTGTGTTGGGATTAGTAGTTCAGACTCTACTGTTTCCTACTCCTAACTGATGACTTAATAGTCTCAGTAAAAGAAGCAGCACACACATTTCTTTTCTTCAGATAGTGAATGGCTCTTCTCTTCTCCAACTTCTAGAACGACTCGGAACCTGCACAGTCACTATCATGAGGCCCCCCTGACCCGGAAGCACTATCAGGTCACTGGCTATGGCATAGTAAGTAAGACACTGGGGTTTGAGCAGGGTGTGTATAAAAAGTTGTGAGGTTTGGTTGTGAGGACACATCCTCTCCAGAATTTTAGAATGTTCTAAGAATTTGGAGGCTGCACAGAGATGAGTATTTATTTATTTATTTATTTATTTATTTATTTATTTGAGACATTGTCTCACTATGTAGTCCTGGCTGGCCTGGAAACTGCTGTGTAGACCAGGCTGGCCTCACACTTACAGAGATCCATCTGCCTCTGCCTCCCAAGTGCTGGGATGAAAGCTGTGTGCCATCATGCCTAGCTAGCACATAGACTTCTTTAGCATGCTATAACTGTTTAGCTCAGTTTGCTATGAGAAAGGCAGCCTACAAATTCTATTTTGCCTCTCTCCCTCTTCTTACAAAGTCACTGTGTACTTTATATAGTCTAATACCTATAAATGTCAGATAGGAATACTATGTGGATCTCTTAAATATCACACTGGAAGGCTGACAAGATGGCTCAATGGGTAAAGGCACTTGCCATGCAAGCTTGGTGACCTGAGTTCAACTCCTGGAACCCACATAAAGGTAGAAGGAGAAAACTAACTCTACAAGATTGCCCTTGATATCCACATGTGTACCATGGCATGTTCCTTCCCTCCCTGGTCATGCACGCATACACACAACCATAATACACTAAAAGGGAGGGAGGGAGGGAGGAGGAGGGAGGGAGGGAGGAAGGAAGGAAGGGAGGAAGGAAGGAAGGAAGGAAGGAAGGAAGGAAGGAAGGAAGGAAGGAAGGAAGGAAGGAAGGAAGGAAAGAAAAAAGAAAACAAGCCACCAACAACCTGGGAGAACTTCTCTTTTTTGCAGATTCCAAATTCTCAATGGTTTTATTTTACAGGTTTTTCCACTGCCATACAGAGGGCTATTACCACACAGCTTTGTATTTTGCTATCTCAGGGACACACACTTAATAGAATAAGTGCTCTGTAGGGGCTTGTGTCCTGAGAGTAACTGAAGCAGAGCAGCTGGTGAAAACTGTTGAGATGTACCCATCACTCTCTCTTCTAAGGCCTTGGGGCTTTATTAAAGAGTGTGGATTCCATAAAGTGAATTCCCTCAGCCTCTTTGCATTTCCTGAGTCCACATTATACTAAAGCCAAGACTCTGAAGTCCTCATCTGTCTTCCTGAGGGCCTCCCCTGAGAAAGATTAAACACAACCACCGTAATTTCCAAGGTGCAGTATCTAGGTCAGACCCATCTTGTTTGGATGAGAGTATCCAGATGTCCAAAATAACAGACACAAATGGCCCAGATCATCTTGTTGGCTTAGAGTGAGGTTTTAGTATGATTTATGGGCAAAATTGGCTGTCTAGAACTTAACACTCTGGTCCTATATAGTTAACATTTAGACTTCTCACTTCCAGATTCATACCTTGTGTATGTATTATATATGTATATATATGTATATACACACACACACACATATATACATATACATGTATTTGAACTTTATATACAAAATCATTTGATTTCAAATAAACATTTAATGTAAAAACAAATTTCTTTTAAACTGATTTTTACATCTATTGTACCATTCAAATGCTGTATCATCTTAGATGATTTCTTAAAATCTGTTATCAAGGGTACATGTAGAAAACCTTTTTTTATAAATAGAAACAAAGGGATTTTTCAGCTTTATTATACAATGACAAAAAAATTTACTCAGCAGAACTAATTCATTACTTTCTGGGAGATAGTAATATTTTTTGTACAAACAATGCTAGTCTTTTAAGCATCAATTGCATAACTGCTTAAGAAATGACATAAGCAATGATTCTATATCTACATCTTCCCTAAAATATTCTATTTTTTACATATGTGCATAGCTTTAGCTAATTAAAGCCCAAGAGAAATGCTTAGAACCCACTACCCAGAGACCAAATGGGAGTTCAATGAACTCAGAAGGAGCGATTCCCAGCTAGGGCATCTGTACCAGACTCTGCAGTTCCCTCTTCCCTGTATTTTAAACATAAAAACCCGTAACTAAGAACTTAACACTGGATGACAAATCACATGCACACTATTTAAATAGCCTCAGTGAAAGGCTTCGTAAAGACCAGCCAAATCAGTATTTACATTTATAAATCTCTGAAGACACCATGAGAAAGCTTGTGTTCCTTCACTAAACTGCATCTGATGGCAGTGGAATGAAATTACAACATTAAAAATTCCAGTATTTATAGCCTCATCGATCCCTTATAAAAAGAGTATGAAAATAGAATACCTTTAAAAGATAATAAAAAAGTGAGATGATGTTATTCAACCACAGTGCTTGGAATTAGAATAAAACTCTATTGGTGAGAAAACGAAACAAAACAAAACAACCTATTGGTACTTATTAATACACCAGTACTGAAACCGCTTTCTCTTGGAGAAAATCCAACTGCAATATTGACTCTAATAAGATTCAAGTCATGCATTCTGACTAGATGAAGCAAAAAGTTTCAACATAAATTCTTGTTTGTTATTTTCTGTCCATAATTTCCTACAGACAGCATACAGGCATGATTCATTTGATTGCCAGCAATAAGTCCATGCTTCATGACATAGAGATTCCACAGTTTCATTACTTCTCTCTTGCCTTCATTCACATCATACCCTGACTTTTTGTAATAGGGAGTTCCCAGCAATGTCACTCTCTTGGGATACTTTGTGGCCTTCTCATTCCCTTTCCTACATCAGTCATTGAGGTTGATTTACCCTTTGAAATAAGGTGGCATTTGAAAGGGTGACCATTTTCCTTTTTAACACTTTGTCTCTAACATCATCTGACTTTGGTGATTTTTTTTTCTTGGTTTATGTGGCAGAATGGGACAGGGGACTCAAATGATTTCTGGCGGATTGAAGTTGTAAACAGAAAATTTGGGAACCGGATCAAGGTACTGAGAAGTCGAATTCGCTTCATCCATTTGGTCACAGGTTGTGTCCTGGGATCTTCAGGAAAGATTCTGCCCAGGTGGTAAGTCTCTGGGGTCCTGATATTCTAATCTAGTTTACCTTTTCACACTACAAGGGGTATACCAGAAGCTTCAATCACCCTGTGGTTAGTGCTCACTTCACTTTTACTTTTTTTTTTGGTATCAGATGGAAGGTGAGAAGGCATCAGGGATGTTATGGTGCAGAGAACTCGAGTATAGCTTCGTATTTTATGTGCTTTGATAGTTGGACATTTCTATGCCTGCCTTTAGGTTAAAACTCTAGGCCTATGTCTCTTTGCAAAGTGGAAATAATGTATGCCAAGTGTACTGTTAGGATAGTTGTGGATAGTAAAAGTGTGAGTTTGAAAGGATTATGGCCATTGACTTATAAACAGAGAAGTCCCACAGATGTAAGAACAGTAGACACTGCTACACCTGGGGGCATTCCAAGTCTTCTGGGACATTTGTGACTATTTTTCTGGCAGGGGCTGGGAGCAGTTGGAAGTAACTTGCACTCCGTACCTAAAAGAAACTGCTAACTCCATCTGGAACATAGAAGAGCATATCAATCCCAAACGTGAGTTGAGGCCATGGCTGGCTCTGAAGGAGGAAGCACACTAGATTCCTTGTTTAGGAACACAAGCCTCATAGATTCTGTGATTCCATTTTATTGCTGTCGGTTTTGCTTTCTTCTCCCATTGCTCTCTTCATAAGTGTTGTCTCTGTCTACATATAGCTCCTTTTTCTTCTTGTCTATTTCCTCCTCAAATTTCTTATTCTGAAGTGACCAGTGACCTCCTCCAAGGCCATTTCAGGCCCCCAGCTTCTGTTCCTGCACCGTAGGAGACTCCAGGCCTCCAATGATTGTTGCAGATTGGTCTAATTGCCCTGTGTCAGTTACCTCCTCTCCCTACAACTAACCAGACTCTTCACAGAAGGCCACAGCCATATTGATCCCAAATTTCTGCTTCCAGGCACCTTTGATAGTACCACTTCAGTGTTAGCTTCAACTCAAAAAGCCTTTGGGTTCATTTCCCCACCCCACTCCAGCTTGTTCTTGATTTCTCAATACTTGCCATTCCATTCTTCTTAGTACCTGCTCTAGACCAACAGTGGATTAACTAGTTGAACAATTCTTTATTATGTCAGGAACCACATGGGTCTTGTGGATATATTGGTGAATGAGACAAATTTGGTTCCTAGTCTCATACAAACAGGAGGCCAGCTGCTGGGCCAGTGCCACAATGATGGGTGATGGGGTCAAGAGCCGCTAGAACACCAAGAGAAGTACCTAGATTGCCTAATGAGTGCTTAACATCAGTGACCCTCTGCACTGCTCTCTGTCTCAAATTAGTAGGAATACTGCACTCGGGCTCTGGCAAGGGTGTGGGTACTCAGTACAAACTGTGAGAACAATGTATGACAAAGCCTTTCTCTTGTCATTTCCCCCTAGTGCCAAACATCAGCCTGGATGTTCTGCAGCCCAGTTTTTCAGAGATCTTGCTGGAGTCCCACATGGTTATGATCCGGGTACTGTGAGCCCTTCTTATTCCTTCTAAATCTAAAGCTCTTGGAGAAGCTCCTGAACACCCACAGATTTAGAGCACAGAGCAATAGCCATGGTATAGATCCATGCACCCTTGTGGAAGATGTTGAAATGTTTCCCCTACTGGTTTACTAGAACTTCATTGGCATTTCTGGTATCACAGGATGAGGCGGTGATTTGATAAGGATAGTGATAGCAATTCCTGTCATTGTAGTTTCATTTCTATTACAAGTAGACAAACACCCTGATAAAAACTTCTGTCTTAATTAGGGTTTTGTTGATGCAAAGAGACTCCATGACCATGGCAACTCTTATAAAAGAAAACATTTAATTGTTTTCCTGGCTTACAGGTTCAGAGGTTTAGTCCATTATCATCATGTTGGAAAGCATGGCAGCACACAGGCAGACATGGTGCTGGATAAGGAGCCAGAGTTCTATATCTGGATTGGCAGACAGCAGGAAGAACGAATGACACTAGGCCTGGCTTGAACATCTGAAACCTCAAAGCACTCCCAGTAACACACTTCCTCCAGCAAGACCACACCTCCTAATACTGCCACTCCCTATGAGCCTAAGGGGACCATTTTCAATTCAACCTCCCAAGCAACTTAGATAGGGGAAGATTTATTTGGCTTACATTTCCTTAGCTTACAGTCCATCACTGAGGGAAGTGAAGGGGCAGAAACTTGAAAGGCTTGCTATTTCATACAGCATTACTTCTGACCATGGAGTGCACTTCACAGTACAGGAGGAAATATAGAGCCTAGCTGGTTCACAGGCCAGCGTATACTCAGTTAGCTTTCTTAGTTACGGACCACTTGCCTAGGAATGGCACCACCCATGGTAAACTGAGCCCTCCTACATCAATTAATCAAAAATAATATCTTACAGACATACCCACAGACCAACAAGAGCTAGATAATTGGGTCAAGTCTCTCTCCCAAGGTGATTATAGGCTATAGCAAGTTGATGTTGAAGCTAACCAGCACACCAGTGAACATTTATGCAGTTCCCACTATTTTGAGCACTGTATGTATATTAACTATTTAATATTCATTACAGTCCTGTGAAGATTATTGTCATTGACACTTTACAGGAAAGGAACTGAAGCACAGAGATATTAAGGGCACCCAGCTATATGTAAAGTAGATCTAGGCTTCAAAGGTAGGCTAGTGGTTTTCAGGATCAATTTCAATCAGTGTGACACTGCTACCTGAGTGGCAGTGCTCCTGAAAGCCACACATTACATTTCATGAAATTAGAGCCAGTTAGAATGAGAAGCTGCTGTGGGTTTATTTATATATGCATCATATAACCTTAGCCATGAGCCCTTAACTGTTCCTGTTCCTGGGCTAAAGCTATTTAGCATGGCTGATTCTTGTTTAATGATTCCCAAGACTCACTGTTTGCCCCTGTTATTGTTAGTAGCTGGCATCAAAATTCTAAAGTAAGCTGAGAAAGGAAATCTTTAAATGGAGAAGACTTTTGCCCATGGATGAAATTTGCCTGTGTAAATGGGAGAGACATTGCTACATTTGATGTCTGGTAGAAGACCTCTTTCCTCTTGAGGTGGGAACCTGAGTCCTATAGGAATGATGTTCAGAACCACAGTGTCTCAGGCCACAGAGGTAGCTGTCAGCCACCTACAGAGCTTCAAGGAGCTGTGGCATTTGTTGCTGTTCTTCTCTGAGCCACTGTCAAGTAGACTTACCTGGAAGTGATTATATAAGCAGTCCTTAGAAAACATAGTTGACTTATTTCATCAGAATAAACTTTTAAAATCCAGATTTTTGTCAGTTTTGCACATTGGAAGGGATAAGTTGACATGAAACAATCTCTGGGTCACTTCTTCTCTGACTCTGTGCTTGTAACTGTCACTGTGGCCCAATGACATAGCTCTTTTGAATATGTGTCTGTCACTCAGAGTATCAGTCTGGGTCTAAGTAGAATTTTAAGACTGAAGTGACTGTAGAATTTCATTTCTTGTTTCACTAAGAGGTAGAGACAAAGAAAAGGGCGTGTAAGAGATCTCAGTCTTCCAGAATTAGAGAGAACAGAGAGACAGTGAATCCAGACTGTAGACATGCAGATATTGGTGTGTATGCTGTGTCTATCTGTGAGTTGAGACCTGAGTGGAGCAAGCTCATGGCCTGGCAAAGTGAGGTGGAATGAACCATCTAGATTTATCTTACACACACACATCCTGTTGGGTAAAGATCTGCCTCCTCATCTCCTGCATTATAGAAATGCTAGATTTCTCTAAGTTAGGTGTAGTGAATAGGATTCCTATGACCTTCTAAGGCCTGATTTTGGACTAAATTGGACTTGTTTTAAAGGATTGGTTTCCCTCATCAATTTCTCCCAGGACCAGAACAGTTCATTCTTTATTCCAAGATCCTTTTGGATAGCTATGGTAATTGTGGTGGTTTGGATAAGAATGGCCCCCATAAGCTCATATATTTGAATGCTTAGTCACCAGAGAATGGCACAATTTGAAAAGATTAGGAGGTGTGACCTTGTTGGAAACTGGGGGTAGACTTTGAGGCTTACTTTATTTATTTATTTGTTAGTTAGTTAGTTTGTTTTCAAGGTGTGATTTTTCTGTTTCATCCTGGCTGTCCTGATACTCACTCTGTAGTCCAGCCTGACCCCAAACTCAGTGATCCATCTGCCTCTGCCTCCTGAGTGCTGGGATTAAAGGTATGTGCCACCACCACCCTGCTTAATGGTTTTGAAGTTTTAAAAAAGCCCATGCCAGGCCCCGGTGTGCTCCTTCCCTCCCTTTCTTTCTGTCCATCTGTCTGTCTGCCTGCCTGCCTGCCTGCCTGTCTCTGCCTGTGGATCAAATGTAGCTCTCTGCTACTGCTGCAGTACCATGCATGCTGCCATGCTTCCCATCATGATGATAATGGACTAAACCTCTGAAACTATAAGCAAGCCCAATTAATGCTTTCTTTTGTAAGAGTTGCCTTGGTCATATTATCTTTTCACAGCAATAGAACACTAAGATACAAGTTGGTACCAAGGACTAGATTGTAACTGTAACAAACCTGACCATACTCCTTGGTGGAATGTGGACTTTAGGATTTGGGATTAGCAAAGCAGTTGAACCCTTTAAGTGGGACTTAATGTGCCGTACTAGTAGGAGAATAGAAGACAGTGATGCTGAGAGCAATGTAAATTATAATAGCCCAACTCAAGAAATTTAAGAGGGGAAAAAATATTAGTAAGTGTCCTGGAGACCATTCTTGAGGTATTTTGGCAAAAAAAAAAAAAAAAAAAAGTGTCTGCTTTTTGCATTTATCCTAAAAATCTGCCTGAGGGTAAATTAGAGAGTTTTGGATTGGCATTGGAAGGGATTAACACAATGTACAGTTTGAGGAGAAAAGGAGCACCAGAAATTCAGTGTTCAAGGAGATAAAAAGTTTAAAGAAAAGCCTATTGCTAAATGGAGTAAAGGGGGTGGTGACCTCAGAATAGAATTCCACCTAGCTAAACTTGATACTTGTGAAAAGGAATTAAAGGAAAGCTTAAACAGTGAAGAAAACCATCAACAACAGAAAGCTGATGCAAATGTAATTAAACAAGGGGCCAGGTTCCAGCCCCCATCAAACACAATTTGGCAGCTTCTGCCATGTGGCTCTGGCTTTAGAGTCAAGGATACAGCAAGGGGATGTGGACAGTCCCTTCATGGCTAAGGGAAGCCACTGAAGCCAGACACCTGTCAGGGGTGTCCCAGCATAGAGGTACAGAAAGGCCATGTGTGAAGATAAAGCCTAGATTGACTTGGAAACTCCAAGATGTTAGAGATACCAGAGTCATGGGATATCTGCAGAGGAAAGTACAGACAAGGCATGGAACCAGGTGGAGAGAGAGAAGTGTTGTTGAGTCAACTATTGTTGTTTGTTTTTACTCCTTACTCTTTTGGTTTTTAACTCTTTTGAGGGGCCCACCACCCAGCTCCCAAATCACACATGGAGTCTTATCATTACTTAATTTGGCCTGTTGCTAACCAGCTTTTCTTAATGTAAATTAATCCATCTACCTTTTCCCTCTGGGCCTTTTCTTTTTCTATTCCTGTATACCTTTCTTTCCTTCTTACTCCGTATCTTGCTGTGTAGCTGGATGGCTGGTCCCTGTCATCCTCTTCTTCTTCTTTTGCTTTCCCTCTTCCTCGGTTCGCCTTCTATTTATACTCTCTATCTGACAGCTCCGTCTATTCTTGCTCCTGCCTCACTATTGGACCTTCAGCTCTTTATCAGGACCATCAGCTGTTTTAGATGGGCAAAGAATCACAGCTTCACAGAGTTAAACAAATGCAGCATAAACAAAAGTCACAAACCTGAAAATAATATTTCAACCACTTCAACAAATCTGAAAGGCACTGGAGATCTGGAGAATGCTTTAACATTAGATATGCAAGTGCAGAATTTGAAGCTTGCCATGTCGAGTTTAAGACTGGCTTTGCTCTGGCATTTCCTCACTATGCCCTGTTTCCTCCCTTTAGGAACGGTAATATATGTTCTGTACCAGTGTATGTTGAAGTATGTGGTCTGCTGTTTGATTTTGATTCTACAGAGGGTTACAGTTAAAAAATCGCCTGATTGCCATGAGTCTCAGAAGAGACTTTTAACTTTCAAAGTGTTGAGACTGTAATAGACTATGGGAACTATTGAAGTTGGACTGAATGCATTTTTTTTTTTTTTTTGCATTATGATATGTCTACAAGCCTGTGGAGGCCAGAGAGTAGGATGTGGTGATTTGAAAATGAATGGCCCCCATAGGCTCATATGTTTGAGTGCTTAGTCACTAGGGAATGGCATTATTTGAAAGGATTAGGAGTTGTGGCCCTGTTTGAGGAAGAGTGTTACTGAGGATGGGCTTTGAGGTTTCAAAAGCCCATGCCAGTCCCAGGTGGGCTCCCTCTGCCCCGTGCCCCATACCTCTCGGTCTGAGGATCAGGCCATGCTTCCTGCGTGATGGTAATGGACTAAGTCTCTGAGACAGTCAGCAGCCCCCAGTTAAATGCTTTCTTTCATGAGAGTTGCTGTGGTGGCAGTATCTTTTCACAGCAGTAGGACAGTGGTTCGGGGATGTGCAGCTGGTCCTTTGGGGACACATACATACACACATACACATTCCTCCCAGTGGCACTTTCTGAGAGCAACCCATTGCCAGACTGAGACAAACTAAACTATGCTCAAGCCCTCTCTTTGTTTAATTTGTCAGGCTCCTTGGTAGCAGGTCACTAAATATGACCTTCTAGATCTTTCTTGTATAAACAAGTAGCTCTCAGTTGAGGGTAGTTTTGCCTCTCTGGTGATATCTAGCAATACATGAAGACATTTTTGGCTAGCAGAGCTGAAGAATAGGGTATGGGGCCTCTGCTGGCCTTCTAATGAGTAGATATTGGGTGCTAAGCATAGGACAGCCCCACAACAAAGCTGTCCAGCCCAAAATGTTGGTAGCAGCAAGGCTGTGAAAGCTGGCCTACACAGCAGCTCACTCCTCTTCCTAGTGTGTGCTAAGGACGAGGGTGGCTCAGGCCTGGGAGCTAGTGTCTAGGATCCTAGATCTGTTCCTTCCTGTTTTAGCTAAGGCCTGGGTTTGCTATGTGAGACAAGTCACAAGATGTTCTTAGCTGGGTTCAAGTCCTTCAGACTACATTGAGTACTGGAAATGATTTCTGTCCCCAAAAAGATATATTCTTGGAGGGGGAAAAATCTTACCTCTCACAGGTATTTGTATAGTCCATAGACCCCTATATAATGTGGCTATTCTATTAAAATATTACAGAGGGCACTTAGAAAAGTAATAATCTGAAAGGCTCTTCCTGGTGAAGGGCAGTAAAGGAAAGCCATTGAAACACTAAGCTGAGGTAACCTTTTCTGAGGCTCTGTTTGAAATCAAATACCGATTTTATCCTCCACGCACTGGTTTTAGCCTTGTGGAGCACTGTCTGAGCACTGGTCTTAGCCATGTGGGCTGCGGCTGGTAGGAGTGGAGGCAGGTGGACAGAGCTGCAAATGGGAACCTGACTGCTCTGTGCCAGGGATGAGGAGTCCCTGGGGTTTCTCTTGGCACTTGGCTAGATATCAAATCGCTATGCCTCATGTCTGTACTAGCGAATTAGATCTCTTTCTTGACTAGCTTTTCTTTGCTGGCTTCTTACAGGGAAACAATGGCCTCAAACCCAAGGACAATGAGTTCACATCCAAACCCTGGCACTGGCCTATCAATTATCAGGTAGGGCCCAAGACCTGAGCTCCTCCAGGAAATAGAGCCATGAAAGAGACCACGGAATCTGTGAAGCTGGAGTATTTGTGGCAAGGGGAAGCCTCACCTGGGGGACTGCCTAGGAAAGCAGTTCATTTGCTGCCTGATTCTGACTCTCCCTTCCTATAGAGTTCATGTAGAATGTGCATTCTGAGCCTCCTGTACAGGATGCTTGTCTATGAAGGATGTGTAATGTATATAACTTCCTTTCCCTTGAATGTTGGTGGCTGGGGATGAGCTAAGCCTTGGATCAGCAGGGTGTCCTTTGTTCCACAGGGCCTGCACTTCTCAGGGGCCAATGACACAGACCTCAGAGTCTATCTGCTTGGCAACCCTGTGAGTATTCCAGTTCTGAATGCTTAGGCCCAAGCATTTGCCTTTAGAAGCTGCTGTCTGCTCATCCCCAGCTCTTCTTTATACAGGTGGTCTGGTGGCTGAATCTGGTGAGCATTGTCCTCTACCTTCTCTCTGGGAGCACCATTGCCATCGCTCTGCAGAGAGGGGTGCAGTTGCCAGCAGAGTTGGAAGGTCAGGGTCCCCGGGCTTTCCCTGCTCTGTCTTTTCAGCTGTCTTGGGCCTGCACTCTGGGGAGAGTTTGCCTGCTCTGGGGCTCCACTTTCCTCCCCCATTACACACACTTCCTCTTCTTAGCTCTGAAATCCCATAGTCAAGTGGTACCTTACACTGGGCTCAACATTTTGCATCTTCCCAGTACCCCTGTAGCAGAATGTCATCAGCTACAGCGAGACAAAGAGCTTGTCACAGGACACGTAGCTAGTGACGATGACACTGAGGTCACACCCAGCAAACTACCTTTGGATCCTTCACTTTCATACTGTAGCCAGAGAAGTCCCTTTTTCCTCCTCTGCCCCCTTTGTCCCATGGCCCTGTCCTCTAGTGGGGATACAGAGGTAGCTCGAGGCCACCACAGTGCTTGCCTTCTTGTTATTTTAGCTGCTGGGTATAGGTAACATCTAGGTACCCCACATACCCTTCTTTCCTTGCCAGCTCCCTGGCTGAACAGTCCCAGCTCCAGACACTCCCCCACTGACCTCACTGCTGGGGAATGTCTCTGAAAACAAAGAGGTGGGAAATGGAGACAGGGAAGACAGCTGTCTGGTTGGGGGGGGGGTCTCCTGCCAGATGCCTACATCAGGCCCCTGTGGGCATTCCTGCCAAACTGGGTGCTGACCAGGGACCCTGGAGATCTACTGGCTTTTCTCTTTCTAGTTGTCATGGGATTTGGGTAATCCACATGAGGAAAGGAAGGACTAGTGAGATGATGTGACCTACTCAGGGTCACACCAAGACAGGGTAGAGCTGGGCTGGAGCCCAGGCTCTGCCTCCACTGCCTCCTCATTGGGCTGTGCTGATTGGCTGCACAGGGCTGACCAGGGTGCTGCTTCGAGGAGGCGGCCAGCTGCTGCTGGGCTGGATACTCCATTACTTCCCCTTCTTCCTGATGGGCCGGATCCTCTACTTCCACCACTACTTCCCAGCCATGCTCTTTTCTACCATGTTGACAGGTCAGCACTGCCGCCTACCTGCCCTGAGGGGATAAGGCCTTGGGAGGCCAGGTGGGAAAGGAGGATGAGGCCACCCTGAGAAACTGAGGGCAGACCTACTGTGGTGCCTCCATCCTGTGGTCTCCCCAGGGGTTGTCCTGACGGACTGGTACAGGTCTCCTATTCTCCACAGGTATCCTGTGGGATACACTACTGAGGCTCTGTGCCTGGGGCTTGGCCTCTTATCCCCTGGGTAGCAGAATACATGTGATGGGAATCCTAAGCCTGCTTCTGGCAACTGCCTACAGGTATGTATCCCCTTACATTACCCTTTAGCTTGAGCTCTGGGTACATTTGAGGATCCCTGAGGTGCTTTTAAGGTCTTCCTATAGCTGGGCCACATCCCTGGGGGTTATGAATCTGTTGGGCCCAAATGGTCCTAATGTGTAGTTGGGTAGGAACAGCAAGGGCCTTGCTCCACTTTCTCCTTGCTAGTGGTTCCTAACTTTGACATCACCCAGCATAACTAGAAGGACACCCCTTTCTAATCACAGTGGCTCCTTGCTAAAACATCAGACAGTGGGATGAGAGGGAGGATATTAATCATAGGGCTGGGAATACAGGGGTATGACTCAAAATCTCTGTAAAGAGACTGATATTTGTCAAGTCCTCCTCTCTTCCTTCTGGAAAGTCTCAGAACCCCTGTCAAGAGTCCTTAGCCATCATAGTGGGGCCTGTGACCCATGAGCACATTCCTGCTGCAAAGGTTAAATTTACCTGTTGGCAAGCACTCTGAGCCATACATCCCATACATTCTGTTAGGCCTGTTGGGGAAAGTCATTCAGCCAGTATTGTCACAGTGTACTTGGATCGCGTTAGGAGATGGGTGGATGGATGGATGGATGGATGGATGGATGGATGGATGGATGGATGGACAGATGGACAGACAGACAGATTGGGTTATGTTGTGTGATAGGTTCCAGCAGGGGGAGTTGCAGTTAGAACTTCTCAGTGACGTTCTGAGATGCTGACTACCTTTCTCTCATTTTCATAGCTTCTACCTCTTCCACCCTCTGGCTTATGGGATGGTTGGTCCCCTAGCCCAGGAATCTGAGAGTCCAATGGCAGGACTAAGGTGGCTAGAATCATGGGAATTTTGAGGCCACTGCCAGGACCCCAGCCTGGATCCAGGTATTGTCCAGGGACACCCAGCTATGGAGCCAGATCCTGGGCCCTTCCAACTCCAGGGGAGCTGCCTGAGGAGCCTACAGCATTCTGCTACCCTCAGGACCAAACTCTGGGAAACAGACCTGGATTTAATACTAAAAGGAGCCACAGCCCTGTCTGCAGCACCTACACAGGACACTTTACCTACAGCACCACTTGGTGCCAGTTCCCTCCTGTGCAACACAAGGAAAGCGGGCGTGAGTGTGGGAGGGTGCATATGTTTAATCCCCTTGGAGTGTAGACCATCTAACTGGAGTGAAGTGTCTTAAATTCCAAGAAATGGTCCAAGGTTAACAGGATATTCTCTGGCATCTTTTTACATTGAATGTGGTTTCATTGGGGTTTATAAGGTCCATAAGAAATTCTTGGATCTCCAGGAGGGCTGAGTGCTGCCCCACCCCTCACAGTGTTACAAAGAAAGGCACAGCAGGTGGGACCACCAAAACTCTCCTCCCCTCCCACACTGGGGCGCTGGCCCTCTGCTATACCATAAGTCTTCTGTGGATACAGTGTTGCCCATGGTATGTACCTGGCACAAGCTGGCAGAGAAGTTGCCAGTCTGTGTTTGGCCTTCCTTGGGTTTTTAGTTCCCTGTTCTCTGAACTGGGTGGGTGGAACCCACCTCTTGGCTGCTATGTGCCCAGAGTCTGTTTCTCCCCCTTTCTCTGCAGCTGCCTGGCTCTGAGGACTAAGCCCTGCTGGCTGATAGAGCCAACAGCCGAGTCAGAGCAGAGATCTGTGGGGCTGAGCATCTACTGGGATGTGGGGTAAGGGACACTCAGCCTGTCTGGGCTGAGGTTCCTGCATGGCATTCCTGTTTTCACACTTCAGCCCTCCCTGCCATACCTTCTTTTGCCTCGTTGTCTTTGCTTCCCTTCTGACACTGCCTTATCAAGTCTTTTCCCCCAAAGACCAGAGCACCTGAAAAACAGCTTCTAGTGCCCACCACTTTCAGCCCAGAGCTGTTCTTCCATTTCCTTGCCCAAAGGGAGAAAGAAAATTTGGTCAGAACTAAAGCAACCCAAGACCAGTCCTTTAGTCTGCCTTCTTCCTTTCAGTTCAGAACAAAGTAATTATTTGATCCCAGAAGATTTTGATATTTCAAGGTTTAATGATGAATTTGCCACACTCCATCTTCTCAACAACTCTGACAGGGTCAGAGCTCTTTAAAGCATCTTCAGGAGGTGGTTGCCACGGAGACTGGAAATTGGTCTCAGGGACAGGCTGTGCTACCTGCAGAGTGGTGGAGAGGGAAGCTTCTGGACCCTGCTTGGACATTCAGCTGGAGCATCATTAATGTTAATAGAGGAAATGCAGCCCTGTCAAGAGCAAGGCAAGGTAGCTAATTAGATCTGAGGCCCACTGACCATCCTCTCCCATGGCTGCACTCTTTTGACTCCTCTCCTCCCCCCAGCAGGAAGTGCGGCTTGTGTGTGGAGTCTGAGCTGCCTGCCTAATTGCATTTCTGGCAGGGACTGCGGAGCTCTGCTCCCATTACCCTCCCCAACCTTTGCCTGCAGCACCAGGCAGAGCTTGTTCTGAGCCCAGTGGGGTACCATCTGGGTAGATTTTCCTGAGAGGGGATGCAGGAATCTGTGCTTGGCTCTTAACAAGGAGACCCATGGGGGTATTGGACAGGTGGCTGAATTTTCTTGTGTCTTATTTCTGGAGGCACTTATTAGAGGGAGCCCTGAAGTAACCAGGGGGTAGGAGAGCTCAGTGGGCTCCAGCATGCCCCTCCCCCTAATGTCACACTGAGGACAGAAGGCTTCTCTTGTTTCCAAGTGTGGGAAGAAGGGTGTTCCCCATCTACTCCCTCTTCTTCCATACCCAAACTGGCAGATGCTTATATGGGGAAAAGGCCACGTGGTGACATCACTGAATACTTGGATTCTATTTGGAAGATGGAGGGGCGGTGGGCTCTAGGGTGCTGCTTTGCATGTGGCCTGCAGCCCTCAGGAAGAGGCTGGCAGAGATGTGGTACATCTAAGGCTGCTGGCAAGGAAGAAGGTGTGCCAAGCAGCCTAACCCAGGCACCGTCTCAAACTACCACACTTTGTTCTTTCTTTTTTTCTTTTTTAAGTTTCCAGAGATAATCAGAGACCATTAATTTTGTAATAAATAGCTCTTGTTTTCAACACTAATTGTTCTTGTGCTTAATTGGATCTGACTTGCCCGTGAGAAAAATGTTTAAATGGCCAGAACCAACACGGTATCTCATGGCTGGGACCATTCTCATTCCAGCCGAGGCTCTGGGGAATGCCAAGGGAATGTGAGCCTTCCTGAGTACTTGCTTACTTGAGAGACAGTGGCTGTTGTTTCCATCACTGAAGCTAAGACCAGTAAGAAGCTGAGCCTTCTTTTTCTTGTTTAACTTCCCCAGACAGTATAGAAAGAAACAGGGCAACCATTTCCCCCTAATTCTGAGACAGCTATGTGTGTGACCCAGTGTGATGGCAAATTCCTATTCCAGTCAACAGAGGGCCCCATCCTGACATGGTCTTCTGTTGAAAATGCAAGCCATAAAGGATCCACCTTGCCCTGCAGGGCATGGTGCTGAAAACCTGACTGGGATGATGCAGAAATGAGGAAATAGCAGACACAGAAAAGCTGGAACTCATGAGTTTTGGTGGAGATGAACCAGCTACTTGCCTGGACCCTCAGTGTGTTCATACACAGCACGGGGAGGAGCTAGCTGGTCTCAGTCGGAGGTCTCTACCTGCTGGAAGAGACACCCTGAAGGAAGAATCTGGGGCCCAGCCTTGTGTAGACTCTGTCAACATTCCCACAGGCACCAGAGGAAGGCCTTTCCAATCCCCATGGGTCTGAGGCATTGAGGTCTTTTTGATAATACACATTCACTCAGGCCTTCATCTGCTCTTTATGTTCATTCATTGAGGGCTTCCTCCATTCTCTACAGAATATACAGAAGGTGACAGCTGACAATATTGGATTGAAGGTCAGGGCCAAGGGGATTAGTGCCTCTATGAGATCAGGTGTCTTCTGGACTACCTTGCAGTCCCCCTAAGGACTGTAAGGCAAGAGGCAGGCTGGTGAGAAAGATGGGTCATTCCCATCACTCAGGGTGACATCTGGAAGATGCCAGGGATGGGCAAATCAGAAGGGGACCAAATTCTCTGTGAGGGGCAATAGCTTAGTAAACATCTGGCTTTTGATTTTTGTTTTGTTTTTTGAGGCAGGGTTTCTCTGTGCAGCCCTGATTGTCCTGGAACTTGCTCCATAGACCAGGCTGACCTAGAATTTAGGGGTCAGCCTGCCTCAGTCTCCAGAGCACTGGGATTAAAGGCATGTGCCACCTGAGAGCCAGTTAACATCATTTTAATACATGTGACTTAGTCCTCCCAAAGACCCAGGGAAGCCACTGTTCTAGTTTCCATTGTACCCATGAGAAGTTATATTACTTACCTAAGGATCCACAGTTAGAATATCACGAGGCAGGACTTGGTGAAAGGGTGGTCTTTGGAGTTTCTCCAGCCCCAGCCAGTTCTGGGCTGGAAGTACCTGCCTGCAGCACCCTCGTGGCCCTGGACATTGGGATGAGGCTAGGCACAGCTGGGGGCAGGGGTTGTAGTTCAGCCTGATATTTTGTATGTTCTGTATAATGTACAGCTAAGACCAAGGGTTATTGGCTTCCCCCAGGGTTACCCAGACCAGTGGAGGTAACTATTTCATAGCAGTTTTCCCAAGGGGGCAAAACTAAGCCCTAGTTTATAGCATTTGCCATTTTCTGTGGTGCAAACACTTCCTCTGTGGCCAGTTCAAGGTACTGACTTGATGCCAGTGACTGAGGAGCTGGGAAGAGGTGCATAGTTAGCTCTAAGGCTGTATGAGCTAGCCCAGCACACTGACTCAGACCCAGTAACCTTGGCTCCGTCTGAATTATGGACATGGCTCTTGGTTGTGGTCTATTAATTTGAGGGAGGCAGTGGGGAGAGTGAGCCAGATGGTCAGAACTGAGGTCAAACTCTGGCCCTTCCATTTTGTTAACTGTGACTGGGCCAGCTAACTTCCTTGCCTCCCATTTCCTTAACTGTAAGGTGCTATGATAAACAGCATCTCCTTCACAGGGCTGTTAGGAGGGTACAGCTAATGGGCACAGTGTCTGAACACATACCCGGTCTGCTGGCTCTCTGAGGACATTAATGACACATTGACAACCCCGACTGGAGAACACTTGAACTGTCCTAGATTGTGACCTGGATATCCCACAGGGAGGAGAGGTGCTCTCTAGCCCCTCGATGCAGAATTCAGACCATCTGTGGTGGAGATACCTCTCCATGGCTTCTTAGGCTATGGCAGATGCTGGGGCCTCTCCCCAAGGGGAGCACACTTAGTCCTCTGTCACCTCTGGCTCCAGGATGACAAAGAATAGCTTTGGGTTTGGGTGCTGTTTCCTCTCATGAACTCTTCAGACTTCAGATGCAGTTGAGAGAAGAGACAACAAGGGTCCCGAGTGAGGACTTCCAGGAAGTCCAAGCTGGGTGCAGTGGAGGGTGTAGACAGGATAGATGGATTGCAGAAAACACTGTCCCTTTGTGCTCTTGCTCAGAGTCTCCTGAACTCGTTAGGACATGGGCTTTTTGCCAGGCTGCCCTACAGCCTTGCTGTCCCGCTCCAGTTCCAGGGACCCAGAGATAAACAGAGATGGAGAAGAGTGGAATAGGTTGTGCCCAAATGTCAATCTTAGGAGCTTGGTTGGATCAGGAGAGAAGGGCCCCTTTTAGAAGGCATGGGACTGAGCACAACTAGCACAGGATTGCCCATGGGGCTACAGTCTGTTGATAACCCAAGACCAAGGACACTGATTTATATCCATGCAACAAAAAACTCTGAAGACCTTGCTGCCCAAACCCTTACAGCACATCTGAGGATGCAGTTAGAGTCAACAGTAAAAGATAAAGGGAGGGTGCTCTCCAATACCTGAACCAGTGAAACTGGGCTGGGGTCAAAGAACTTCCATGCTTGAAAGAGAACAACATTGCTAACTGACAGGTGGCCAGCAGCACTCTGATGGCAAGCACAGGACTTAGCTTAGCCACTTTTAGAAAAGAGTATTGATTTATGTGTCTTTCTCAGGCACCCCAACTAATTGTTTGAGATAGTCTCTTACTGAACCTGGAGCTCACTGAACTGGCTAGCTAGCTCCAGAAACTCTGGTTTTCCACCTTCTCAGTGCTAGTATTACAGTCACCTGGCCTCTCCCTCCTACCTCCCTCTTTTTTTTTCTTTCCTTTGAGACAGTGTCTCTCTACATAGCCCTGACTGCCCTAAAACTCATTATGTAGACCAGACTGGCCTCCAAGTCACAGAGATCCACATGATTCTGCCTCCCCACTGCTGGGATTAAAGCTATGAACCATCATTTTCATTTTGTTTTTAATCTGAGTGCTGGGGTTCAAACCCAAAGATGCCCCCTGAACCATCTTCCAAGCCCTTGGTTTTGGAGGGTTTGGGGGTTTGTTCATGTGTTTTGGGTTTTTTGTCATGAGTTTCAGTAGATCGTGGAATGACAGACTATGACTTTAACTCCGTGCATTTCCAGTTATTCCCGAGAGGGATTCCATTCTTGGCTTGAGATAGTTATGACTTGGCTCTGTTCCTTAAACTGAGAGCCTTTGTAGGCCCAAAGTTGTTCAGGTGCCCCAGTCAGACCCAGGGCTTGAGCAGAGGACAGACAGACAGACCAATTTGGTGACCTGGGTCCAGCTAGCTGAACTCGGGGATTGTGAGCACAGACCATGAGCCCAGGAGAAGGCAAGCCCAAGAGATTTCCAGTGGGGAGGTGGAACTCACCTTGAACACTGGGCCTCCGGCCTCTTCCCTCAGAAACAGGATTATTTATTATTGAAGGGGAGTGAGGCAATCTATGTAGCCCAGGCTGGTTTCACCCTCTCTGTCTTCCTGCTCCAGTCTGTCTCTCAACACTAAGGTTGCATGCACATGCCACTAGGCCAGCAAAGTAGTAGCATTGCTAGCTTTCAAGAGTGAAACAAGCCCAGAGGCTGAACAATTTCTCTTAGGCTCTGAAGCCTGGACAATTCCCAGGCCTCGGGTCGTCCCTGCCTAAGGCGGGTACAGAGGGAGCGCTAAGCCTAGGGGGTGGGAACCACCGTAGCTTTAAAGGGCGGTTCTCTGGGAGCTTCGGGGCACAGGGCGCAGCTGCCCGAGCGGGGTCCCCGGAAGCGGCAGTGGGTGCGCATCCTTTCGGCTGGACCAGCGAAGGAGCGATTGTTGGCCCCCTCCCGACCAAGGCACTGGGCCTGGAACTCCCCCACCACCACCCCGCGTCGCCAGCACGGAGATGGCGCTGCACGTGAGGTGATTGCGCCCAAGCCCCGAGGGTCCCATCCCGGTTTCCCGCATCTCTCCGGAGAGATCATGGAGCTCCCAGAGCCCGAGCTGATCCGGCAGAGCTGGCAGGCGGTGAGCCGCAGCCCTCTGGAACATGGCACTGTCCTGTTCTCCAGGTGAGTGCTACCGGGCACGAGTGGAGGGGTGCCTGGCAGCAGTGGGCTTGAGATTGCTGGGCTTGTCGCCAGAGGAAGAGAAACGGGCCCGCTTGCAGTGGTGCTCCCGGGAGAGAGGGGTGTGTGTGTAGCGACAGGTGGTGCTGTCCCATCTGCTCTTCCCAGATAGCGGCTCCCACCCGAACTGATTGGGGGCCGGTGGGGTTCCTCACCCGCACCCACAGAGCAGGCGGGTAGATGCAGTGCTCCCTGCTCTACTCTGTGATATCTTAATGGGGAGTGACTGCAGGACTGCCCACAGGGGCCGGGCCAGTAGGAGGAGATGAGCCCCCGAAGGCCAGCTGGGGTGTGCAGGCACCTAGATCCGTGGGATGGACTCCCGTGCCCACCCATCCACCTTCGAGTAGGAGGCCACATCGTCCTGTCCCAGGAGAGCTCACACCCAGCCACCAGCAAGATGAACCCTTCTGAGGACAACACAGGCTTAGGACCAGAGGTGCTCCAGGAGAGGGGCGATAGGCGTCCAGTCTCACCACCAGTAAGAGAGGGAGAAGGAACAGGCCTAACAGGAGGAGAACGGCTGGTTTTAAGCCATCACCAAAGAGCCGCACTCCCCCTCTCATCGCAGATCCCTAGGCCAGTCCAAAACTTCGGAGCAAGACTTTTTGGCAAAACCTCTCCAAGATGGAAGGGGAATAAATTAATTTACACAAAAGAGTTACACAAAAATGCAAGCTCTTCCCAGTGAGGCTGACATTTTCTGGTTGGGCCAACTGTATTTTTTTTCAAACTCCCCCTCCCATCTTGCCCCCAACTCCCCTCCACCACCACCACCACACACACTCTGGTGCCCACTGTGGCTTTACTGTGTAACTTAGGCAGCTTGCTTAGACTCTCTGAGCTTCTGTTTTCTCTTCTGAACCCACTGCTTAAAAGTATGAGGGACACACAACCACAGTTAACTGACAAATGCTTAAAGCTCAGTAGTACATAGAGTGTGTACATGGCATCACCCATACAAGCCTCAGATCTGAGGGCATTGGGGAATTTTGATCCAAAAGGGAAATTTCCCCCTAGATTTTGGTTTGAGATTCCTGCCTGTCCCAAACCCAGCCCCTCAGTTGTTTAGGGAGGAGCTACCATCTGCCAGGTAATGAGAGAGGCTGGGGACAAGTGTCCTCTGGAGGGGACGTTGACTAAGCTGGCAGGGCCCAGTTAGGAATGTACCGTGGCTTTCTTCTGAGCAGTCAGGTTCTGCTGGGTCGATGCTCAGTGCTGATGACCGCTGCTCCCAACCCACAGGCTCTTCACCCTGGAACCCAGCCTGCTGCCTCTCTTCCAGTACAATGGCCGCCAGTTCTCCAGCCCTGAGGACTGTCTCTCCTCCCCAGAATTCCTGGACCACATTAGGAAGGTGAGGGAGGCAGAGCTATGAGGGCTCAGATCTGTAGAACATTGTCTTGGTTGGGAAGAAAGGACTTGATATAGGAAGCAGCTTACACACACACACACACACACACACACACACGCACGCACGCACGCACGCACGCACGCACGCACGCACGCACGCACGCACGCACGCACGCACACACACACACACACACACACACACACCATTCCCGCCTCGCTGGATTGGACCCAACCCTGTCCTCAAGCCAGCTGGACCCAGCCTGGTACATAGCTCTCAGTCTTGTCCTCTGGCTCCCGTGGCTTGTATGGGTGGATCTTGACCACTGGGAACTACCTGCCTATGAAAACTAGGCTGGGCTCATGATCTCCACAACACCTCAGTCTATTCTTGTCCCATGCAGGCAGTATTGTTCTACAGGTATGTCACAGGTTCTGAGATCCTCAAAAGAGAAGGGCTTCATGGGTGGAATTTCGGTAGTCCGAGCCACCACATACTGAGCGCCTACTGTATACAGACATTGGCTGCCTACCACATTTGATTCTGGACAACAGCATTCTAAAAGCCTCCTTGGTTGAGTAGCCTAGGTCCTAGGCTGTGGTGGTAAGCAGGTAGGTTTGTGCTGGACTCTCTGTGTCCTTGACAGGTGATGCTGGTAATTGATGCTGCAGTGACCAACGTGGAGGACCTGTCTTCACTGGAGGAGTACCTGGCCGGCTTGGGCAGGAAGCACCGGGCCGTGGGAGTGAGGCTCAGTTCCTTCTCGGTGGGTAGTGAGGTACTTTCTTGCCCCAGAGCTCCAGAGCTACGGCCACCACTCTCTCCCAGCCCCCCCCCCCCAATTAAAGTCTATTTGCTTCCCTCCACACCTCCAGTTCCTCAGACAACCAGAAATAACGGCCTGCTCTAGTTACTTGCCTGCACGTGACTAACACAGACCTGACCTCTCAGAGCCTCCGAGTTCTCTTTAATACAGCTTAACAACTATGAAGGCTTAACAACTATGATGCCAAGCGGCCCTTGGCATCAGTTAATTTGATCACCTGCCTACAGGTGTCAAACCATCTTGAAAGACCTCCCTTAAAGCAATTTCTGAGTTCTTGTGGCTAGACTTGATTCTTTCTCTGGAGTCTGGTTGGAGCTGTCTGTGTGGAGTCCACTGGGGCTAGGATGTCTAAGGCGACCTGTGAGCGTTTAAACCTTCCTCATGCTAGTTAAGTCTCAGCAAGGAAGGACTGCTACCAGGAAACAAAGCCCCAGCGGACAAGAGCTTATAAAACCTCTGCTGGCACCACTGTCACTAACGTCCCACTGGCCAGGACCAGTCACAAGGGATGGTCTTGATTGCCTCTCCATGTGGGCATTTTCACAGTTCCTGGTCCTTTGGGAATAGTCAATAATACATGAGGGATCAATAAACCTCATTTCACAATACATGAGGGATCAATAAACCTCATTTCACTTGATGAATAATAAGGCATACTGTGTGCAGCTGCTGCACTAAGAGGTTTTTGTTTTGTTTTGTTTTTAATAGAACCTGGGTTTTTGTCTTCCATTTTACTCACGAAGCAGTTGAGGTTCACGGGGTAGGGTAGACTGCTCTGGGTCATCCAGGCCGGGAGTGTTGGCCAGAATCTGAACTCACACCTACCTGGCTGCACAGTGTAGGCTTCTTAATCTCACTGCTACCTTGCAGGTGGGGAAAGCGTGGTCTGCAGGAACTGACTTGGTTGGGTCTGAGCGGACAGTTTACGGGCCAGGCATAGGCCCCTCTCATGTGGTGGTTGCAAAGACAGGAGTGGGGTGAAATGCTTTAGCCACTGTTTGAGGGAAAGGTGGGCATAGGGTGACACTCATGGTTACATGCAGGGCCTGCTTAAGAAGCATGAAGCCTGTGTGGGAGAGAAGAAAAGCCTGTGTACCCTTACTGGCCCAGGACCTCAGCTTTCTCACTTGGAAATGGAGTGATGCCTTCCTGCCTTCAGATGACCAAATACCGCTTGCTTCTGCAGACCGTGGGCGAGTCGCTGCTCTACATGCTGGAGAATTGCCTGGGTCCTGACTTCACACCAGCCACAAAGGCTGCCTGGAGCCAACTCTACGGAGCTGTGGTGCAAGCCATGAGCCGAGACTGGGATAGGGAGTAAGCAAAGAGCCAATGCCCTCACCTAGCTCTGTCTGTCTGTTGATCTGTCTATAGTAGCCTCAGCCCCTCCCCCAGGGCTGCCCTGTACCTTGGACCTCATCCCCTTGGCCATCCTAGAGAGGTGATGGGAGAGGGCTCTGTCTCAGCTTCTGGTCAACTGCAGAGAGGTGGTTTTTCCTTCCAGAGGAGACTTTGGGCTCCTCTCATCCCCATAGATGCCCCCCCCTGGTTAGCTCTCCCCATGAAGCAAAATAAAGCGTTTGGGCATGGGGGTTCTTCTCAGAGAAGCCTCAGCCAAGGTGAGGGTAAAGTGACTAAGCTTCTAGAGCCTCCCATCTCATCTCCTCAGACTCTCTGATGCTTTCCTGCCAGGCTGTTTACTTTCCAAAACTGAAGAGAAGGAGCAGCTTTAGTGTATCTGGGGACCTCAGGCAATGGGAACAGGGAAGATGGTGTTCTTCAGTGGCAATGGGCACCCTGGGTCTCAGCGGCTCAGATGTCCCATACAAAACTCCCTATGATCTTGGTTCAGCATTTCTGGTAGAAGCACACCAGTATTTTTTGTAGGAGGGGCAGGGAAACCAAGCTGGCCAGCCAGAATGGAGAGACTAGTAGGGCAAGGAGGAGTGACCTCATCCCACATGGCCCTGAGTTGTGGGGCTCTTCCTGACACCCTAGTCTAGCAGGGCTGAATCATGTCTCCCTGCTCTCTGATGCACACTCACCGCCCTCCAGCTGCTGGCTGCTAACCTGTGCCCGGGCAGGTGAGTGGGAGAAGATACAGTGGGAAAGGCCCTTGCTCTTGTCCCCAGCCACCCTCCCTTTCTTGCTCTGTGTTGCAGTTCTATAAGCTCACAAGAAATAAACATTTTCTGTGTGCTGACCCTCCAAGGCTGGTCTCTTTGTGGGCCTTGACCTGCGCCAGATGAAGCTCAGAACAGGATCAGGGGACAGGGTCAGCAGAGCCAAGGCCTGAGTGGTTGGAAAAGGAGAGGTCTGGAAAGGAAGGCCTGAGGCAATGGTGGTGGAGGAGAAACTGTGGGTCTTGGGTCCTGACTGGCTGTGAGGCCACCAAATCCAGTTCTTTTCTCTGGGCACACACTTGGACCAGCTTCCCTGGAGCAGGTGGGGCAGGGGGCAGTTCTAACAGTCTGTGTGGATATTGGGAGCACTTCCACACATGCCGTGCCCATCTTCAGATGTCCACATGTTCCCCAGGCTCAGTCATCCACCAGCCTAAAGCAGAGTTCACAGTGACCTTGAAGGTCACATGCTGAACACAAGCCGTCCCTCGGTTGCTGCTTAGAGAAGGTACCCACCACCAGCATTACTCATTTAAAACTTAATTTGACAGTGATATAAGCTTGTATTTGTGCTTGGGGCTGGTCAGTGCTGTAGTTTGAATCCGAAAGGAATAATTTGTCACAACTATTTTGAAGGCTGTGGGACCTTGAGAAGGTGGGATGTGGTTGATCACAGTGGCTCCAAGGGAGCTTTGAAGGTGCATGCCTGATCCCTGGTTCGGTTCCCACCCTTCGTGGTCTGCCAGGATGTGCAGAAGCACCATCATGCATACCCAATGCCATGAACTCTACAATGTCCTCCTGCCAGGATGGTCTGAGATCCTCTAAAATCACCAGATGGAATTAATATTTCCTCCTATGTTGTTTCTGTCAAGCATTTTGTCAGAGTACCATAACTATAAATAATAGTCACACAAGACACACGGCATACTTATTCCAAGGGTCTGGTGTGTGGGACCCCACACGCAGGCAAGTGGCTATGGATACAGCCTGGAACATGATGGAAGAGCACAGCATGAAAAGTGCCATCATGTGAGCAGGTCAATTAGTTCCCCCCCCCATAGGCTCCAGGACTCTGGAAGTGGGCCTGCAGCTGGCCTGGGAACAGAGACTGTCTTGGGGCAGCTGTCCTGTCTTGGTGCTTCTTCGTTTCAGTAGAGATGGGGGGCAGCTGGTGCCTGGGGGGTTGCATGCTGTCAGCTGGGCAGTCTTTTCTGTTCAGCCCAGATGGCAGGGCTTGGGGGCAGTGGGGCTGCAGACACTGATCAATATTGATCAGTAGCCTGCCGGAAATGCTGTCCCCACTGCTGCATGGGAAGCATTTCCTCCAGCCCCGCAGACTGCCATGGGACAGGATCTTGTCCCCTCCCAACCTGTCCTCCCCCATATGACCTAATGACAGTTATGACTCCGTTATCTGTGCTGGCCTAATGTTCCCAAGTGTTTGATGCCCACTCAGGTGACCAGGATGACCTGGCTTAGCAAAAGTCAAACACCCTTCTGTGTTGTGGGATGTTTGATCACACTGGGAAACTCCGAGACTGTGTTAATAAAACTAACTTTGGATCAGGGGGCAGAGCCAGCTACTAGTTGACAGGAATTAGAGATAGAGAGGATAGAGGAGCCAGGGATATTGATAGGGAGATGCACAGAAAGGAGTTGGAAGAGACTTAGAGATTCAAGGTCTTTTTGGTTTGGGACGAGTGGAGAGATGCTTCTCTGGCTGCGTCTCCAGCCAAAGGAAGGTCAGCATATTGCTTCTTGGCCCCTCTGAGCTAGCAGGTTTTCACTCCAAGTCTTCATTGGTGAATAGAACATTAGAGACTTAGTTAAAACCTACGTTTGGCGGCCATGGCTGAGCTGGTGCCGGTGGGACTAAGAATCCCTCCAAAGCCTTGGTCTGAGTAACAGGGTGCTGGCTGCGGAGCCATGGAGCACAGGCAGTAGTGAAACTATCAGTAGATTCAGGTGTAGCCACTAAGTCGATGGAAAAACAGCACTTCTCTGACCTATGTCTTGAGCCACCATCCATGGGTGCTTGACCTCAAATACACCACCATTCCATGTGTGTGTGTCTGTGAAAGGACTATGCCTCTTCCCTCTTCTCCAGCTCCCACCCTTTAGTTCCTTGGTTAGCAAAATTCTTCAAAAGAGTAGCCTTCTGGCTACGATGGTAGAGAATGGGAGCCTACCACAGTCAGATTTTGTCTCCACTCCCTGTTCTGATTGAAGCTGCCAGTGACTTCTGTCTTGCCCAATTCAGGGGTCATGTCTTGGTCTTTCACTAGCTGTTCTGCTCAGCAGCACTTAGAGTTGACCACTCCTTAATATTTAAACTTCTTATGGAAAAAAGCTAGCAGCTGCAAAACCCAGGAGTACCAAACCCACATGTACCCCATCTAGGGTCACCTCAAGGTCTCCCTTTCCCTGCTCTCTCTTTACTAAAGAGTTTTGGTTTGGTTTGGTTTTCTCAATATAACAGTCCTGGCTGTCCTGGAACTCACTCTGTAGACCAGGCTGGCCTCAAACTCACAGAGATCCGCCTGCCTCTGCCTTCCGAGTGCTGGGATCAAAGGTGTGCACCACCACCGCTCAGCTGCTCGAGTTCCTAAGGCAAGGCTCTGTGTCCTTTGCCTGCTGATCTTTCTTATGTATTTCTAGGTACTCTCTTCACACCTGAGCTAATGGATACCACAGCATCACTTCATCCCTGTCTGTATTCCAGTTCCCCTAATAATCTCAGAATCATCTTTTTTTATCTGGTCCATGCTTTGCATTTGGTTAAGTCTTTCAAGTCTTCCCCTCTACACCAGCTCCCCCCACACACACACACCTCCGGCTTCCTAGTTTCAAGGGAGAAAGCAGTATGACCTCTACTTGGCTGGTGTTTCATGGTTCTCTGTCATAATTCTGTCATGAGTGGTGAGCCCTGAGGCTCCCTCCTTCCTCACTGAACCTCTCCTGGTTCTTCAGGTCCTCATTGTAGCACCTTGCAGATTCTTCTCTCCTCCTTGTGTTGGCTCAACTTCCAGGCTTCCTCCTCACCTGTGTTTGCTCCCTTCACAGTCTTGGCCAGTGTCTTGCTTAAACATCATCCTAACTGACCCTGGGCCCCAGCCTAGCTTCCTTACCCAGCCAGTGGTGTCTCTAATGTAGTGTGATCAGAGGCAACATGCCCCAGACATCCCCTTCCCAGCCTTCTTTGTTTCCTGTATTATTACCACTGAGTTGTTCTGGCTAAGATCTTAGAGTTGCCCTGGCTTCTGGATTTCTCTCTGACCCACTTCTCTCCACACAGGACTCTTCAACCCTTGTGATGGCATATGACACCACTGTTGTTATCATCCCATGCCACAGAGTCCCAGTTGGAATGTCTGCTCCCTGCTGGTCTCAGTATATGAGAGTGTCCTTGGTTCCTGGGGCTTGGAGAGGGAAGGAGGAAGGCATGTTCAGGGTGTACAGAGGCCCCCAACTTGTGAGGTGAAAAGTTGTGAAGGTGGCTAGTAGTGATGATTTTACATCATAACAAATATTTAACAGTGTTTAACTGTGTACTTAAAAATGACTAAGATAGCAGGGAATGTGGAACACACCTATAATTCCTAGAGCTTGGAAGACTGAAGAGTTTGTGAAACCCACCTGGACTCAATTTAAAAAAATGTGTGTATCTTATAATCTGAAAAAAATGAAAATTACATAAGACAATCATGCCACCCTTCTGCTAGGATTCCCCTGGTAGCTCCCCACATCACCAGAGGAAAGTCTGGAGTCCTAATGGAGACCCACCAGGCCCTACTGCCATCTCAGAACCTGCCTTGGCCCTCTTCTCACTCACTCTGCTTCAACCATGCTGCCTCCTTTCTACCCTCTGAGTCCTGTGCTGTTCCCTGTAGACCCCCTACTCTTCCTGCGGCCTGTCCCCAGGAGCTCATTCTGAATCATGCAGAAATGCCTTCCTGCCTCCAGTCACTCCCTTCTCTCATCGTGTTCTGTTCTTTCTTCAAAGTACTTATCCCTGCCTGGCATCCTATTATGTAACCGGTTTGTTTATTGAGCTTGGAACCTTCTATTGCCTAGGAATGGGCAGGCTGTCATGAAAACCACTCTGGGCTATGTTTAGAGGAGAGAGAAGAGGCAATTCCTTAAACAGTTGCTGAAGTTGACAAAGTAGAAGGGACCCTGAGGTCTAGGATGTGGCTCTCGGAACCAAATAACAGTCATATTTATTGTAGAGTAAGAGCTGTATGACAGGATTTGTGCCCATCGCTTATTCTAGCCTGGGCTGATGAGAGTGAAGTCTATAAGAGTGTGTGGGGACTGAGGAGGGAATTGCTTTCCTCTGTGCCTGCTACACTCAGCTGGGCATTTCTGTAACAGAGGTGACCAGGTCCATCAAGGAGACTCCCACTTGGCACTGGGCCAGAGGCTTGGATGATGCTGGACTGCTGCTTGTCAAGGCCCAGGGGCTGGCAGAAGTTCAGAGTCAGTTTCTGCTGGGCAGAGCTGGGAGCTTGTCTTCTTGGAAGCCCAGCTCTCTCATGTCACAAGGCCCCCCACAGAGCGACCTAGAAGCCTGCAGCTGGACCAGCAAGGCTGTTCCTCAGGACAGTCCTAAGCTGCCTTTAGAGACACAGCAGTGGCAGAGTGGCCAAGAGCTTCCTCTACCCGTTCTATGTTTGAAGGCCTCCAGGCAGAGTTGCAAGGAGCCTCAGGCCTTCCTACTCTTCCCAGGCTGGTGATGCCCAGCGTGGCACTGGGTTGGGTGTTACACTGCCTTGTGGACACAGCCCAGTGGCTGGCATGCTAGGCCTTCCTGGCACCAAGCCTCACTCTTGCCTTGTTCTTAGTCCCACTCCCAGTCAGGTATATCCACCTTGTAGGCCCCCAGTCCTCCTTGCCTGCTAAGTAAGGAGATCCACCCCACCCCTCTGAGTACACCCCCACTTTGGGTCACAGAGCATTGTCCTCCAGCCTTTCTTCTGGTCTTTTTTGTGTCCATCTGACCAATATCCCCTGAAAGGGTGGTAGAATCAAGGAATGGCCCAATGTCTACAAGCTGGAGGCTTGTAGTGTCCAACAAGAGACCCCTGAGAGATGGCTGGCATAATAGTTCATGGGTTGTAGGCCCCTCTCTTGTAGCAGTTCTTGTAGCCTGCTAAGCAGTCATCAGGCCCTTCCCCTTTTGCCTTCTCAATACCATTCTCTCCCGAAGCAGCCTTGTAAGACATGTAAACACCTATTTCAAGGGGAGAGGGGACAGAAGGAGGGGGACTGGTCTCATTTCCTGACTCATGCTGCAGTGGGCTTTGAACCCATGCCCACAGGCAGATCAAGAGCTTAAGGAGATGGCTCTGTAATGGTGGTGACAGTGAACAGCTATCCCAAGATGGTTGTTCCCATAGGAAGCTGAGGGATGGAGGCCTTCTCTTCTCAACCTAGCCTGTCCTCCACCACCTGTCGATTCTGCTCTATACAGCCTGTCAAACTCAGGTCCTCTCTTCCTCTAGGGATGAAGTGCTAGCCCAGTGCCAGCCACATGAGCAAAGAAGACCAGAACTTAGGTTTCTCAGACCAGAGGCATGTCATCTGGCAGGGGACTGTTTTTTCCTCCTTGCCACAAGTGCAAGAGCTTCACTTAGGCCACATCTTATCCTGCCCAGGCCTATCTGACTGTCCCCCGACTCTGCCTGAAAGTCACTGTCTTTGTGGCCTACTTCTTTCCTCTATCTCCAGGTACAGGCAGGAGCCCTGTCTGTGGTTCTGCCTGGGGATGTCCACCTGAAATCTAGCCTATCTGCTGTCCTGGATCAGTCACCCACACACAGGCTCAGCACTTAGCCAGGTTGCTGTTGCTTCAATGATCTCTGGGTGGCACCCTCTTGCTGCATAGGAAGGAGGCAGAGTTGCTTTCTGCCTCTCCAACCAACTGGCAACAGTTATCAGGCCTTCCCTTGCTTCTATTCTTACCCTGCTAGAGAAGGGGCCAGGGAAGGCCTTGGGGAGAAGAGACAGCAATGGGCCCAGGATAAAAGTCATACAGTGAGGTATGGTGCCCTAGTCTGGTGACTCTGGGGTCATCCCTTAACAGCTCTGGCTCCTTCCAGGTGGAAAAGGCCCCGTTGGCCCAGAGGCAGAAGCACAGGCCAGCATTGATTAGGAGGACGTGTTTATTCAAGGCACGGTCATACATTAATAACATGAAGGTTCAGCATTCTGGCACATTCCTTTAGTGGTGGTGGCCATGGTTAGTCCACACCCCTCCAGAGCCCCCAGAGGATGCAATGCTACTGATAGGCACTTTGCTTCCAGAGGCAGCTTAGGGACAGGCAGGCAGGGGTGAGGCTGCTCCGAGCCCTCTAAGAGTCACCTCTGAAAGGCTCTGTGTCATCTGGGTCCCCTGCGAGCCATCTCTCTCCAGAAGAGATCAAAGAAGATGGACTGAGGGTGGCTTCGGGTGGCATGACAAACAATGGGCTGGTACAGCAGGTGCTGAGAAGGGCATATGCAAGATGAAGGAGCCTGGGCCCTGGCGACCTTGCAAAGCCAAGGTCCAGCCAGGTGGACAGCTCCTTGAAGAGCAGAGAGGAGTCTACCACTTGCCCAACACTCAAATCAGAACCAGGCTGCATTTGACCCACATTCAGAGAATGGAGCCCTCCAGCCATCCTGCCCTGTGGTCTGTAGGACCCCTTGTACCTATGCATCCATGGGTTGCAGTGGGTGGGAGTGGGAGGGAGGGCCAGCAGCAACAGACAGGGCTTCAGGGATCTAGGCAAGCTGTGCCCAGAGAAAAGGCCCTGGTCTTGGTTCTGGTTGTACTCCAAATCACTCCATACCAAATACACACTGTGGAGGTTGGACTGTCACTCTCCACTTTGGGCAGAGCTGGATGTTTGACCTCACCACTCTGCCATGAGAAAGTTCTTTCCCTGGTTGATGAAATCCCAGGGGTGAGGGCCTTGAGGTACTGGAGTGTACAAGGGCCTGGCTGTATATAATTCCCCTGTTATTCCAAGCTTGACAAGGAATGGAGGTAGCCTCACCCAGCTGACTCAAGCTCTCAAAGAAGATCACCATGCTAATGCTTGGGTCCAAGTCCTGGGGTGTGACATTACTTGCCCCTTCCTTGAGCAACTGTTTCTGCCCTGGAGTGAAGCTTGGAACTGTGGGGCTGGGAGGTGGGTGGTGACAGAGGTGGAGCAGAGGCAGGGCCAAGTGGTCTGTGTTCTGGGCAGCCATGTACCTAGGTGGAGACACTGAGGTAGAATGAGAATGGACCTACCTGCAGTGAATGGGTGGCAAAGAGGGCCTCAGATACCTGGGGAGGAGTTTCAGAGGCTCAAGGGTGGTTGAGGCTTCGTGGCAGTACTGATAATGCCCTGTCCTAAGAGGCAGAAGCTGGGACATTTCAGAAAGGGGCAGAGGTGCTGAGTCGCGGCATTGCAGAGGCTTGCTCCTCCAATTGGAGGCACATCTGGGAAAAACAGCTTGCCCACCAGTAGGGTCTTCTCCGTGGGGGATGCACCCATCACTCCTCCTCTACCTAACGCTGGCAGGACTGGGGTGACAGCGCTGTAAGAAGCATCTGTGACGTCTGAGCTAGTACCGCACTGGCGGCCAGGCAGGGCAGATTGAGAGAGGAGGGATGGTCCTTGTGAGGGAAGGGGGTAGCTGGTACCTTCAGTTTGTGGCCTGAGCTGTCACCAATCTTTGCCACACTGGGGCACAACACTCAAACACATGGGGCAGAGAATGTTCTTGGTGGCTGCCTCTAGGCTTTGGAGATTTTTCATTTATCCTTGGGGCTTAGAGATGTGTGTCTGATCTCCATGGCCCAGTTTTGGAGAGAAGGCCTTGTTTCCTGAACTCCATGCCCTCCTACACACACACACACACACACACACACACACACACACACACACACACACACAAAGCATGCATAACACACACACACACACACACACACACACACACACACACACACACACACACACACACACACACACACACACACACACACACCCTTAAATCAACCAGCAAGGATTAGCCATGGTTTCCTTCACCACGTGCATGTAGGTCCCCCTTTAATGAGCTTGAGTCACTGTCCAGGTAACCACCCTTATAAGTAAGAAACAGGGAAGAAACAGGGAAGGCCTAGTCTCTTCCCAGGGTTGTCCCAGCTGCCCCTTGTTCAGGGGGTGAGGTACAGTTTCCAGGTGCTCTGCAGGGAAACCTGTGATGAGGCAGTCACTGGGACCTTGTCCACAAGGCCCAGTACACATACCTTTGTCTGCTCAGACTGCAGTGGAGGACCGGGGTCTGGAGCAACATTCCTTGAGGGCAGCTGGAATGGGGGTGTAGAAGCCCCTAGAAAGCCTTCAGTGGGCTTCTCCCTACCTCGTCCCTTATGCACACTTGCACCAGCTGGACCCCAGCAAGACAGTCACACAGTATCCAGTCTCTTGTGTCCCGGACTTCAGCCACCACTCTTAGAAACATGGTGTATGCCTCCTCCACCCCATCCTGGGGTCCTCAGCAGGCCTGGCTCTTCACATGACCACAGGGTGGCAGATGTCTCCATCAGGAGCTTCTCAAAGTCTATGGAAGGGAGCTCCTTCCTGTCTCCGCCCACCAGGCTCTCCCTGGCCCCCTGACTGGAGTCCTAATCAGTGGCTCTGGCCCTCCAGTTCCAGCCCTTCCTGGAACTGAGCTGAGTCCAGCTCCCTTGCAAAGCCCCTCAGACTGCTCTCTTCTTCTCCCTCTTCTGGCTGGCTGTTCATGGTGCCATAGGTGTGCCGGGCCGGGGAGGAGGCGGGGGTCAGGTTCAACTCCGGCTCCTGTAGCACGGTGGCCACGTACAGCTGCTCGGGACAGAGAGGGGAAGATGAGGCAAGGTCATATTGGAGCAAGGTCTAGAGTACACCCTCTCTCCTCATGCCCTACCCAGTCACCTCTGTCCCTTTATGTCCTGGGCCTTCTCTGCCCCACTCCCCAGCAGCCTTGTCCTTTCTCTGTTGTGGTCCTTGTCATTCAGTGAGCTCCTAGAGATGAAGCCTGTTCACTCCCTTGGAGTTGCCAGGGTTAGTTGAGTGACAGGATTCCTAATGCCTCATCTTCAGGATGTGCTCCACACATTATCTGTTCCCACCCAGGCTGAATCCAGGGGGGATGGCCTGGGATCCCCCTGAACTGGAGAGACCTTCATGTATCAGCTAGTATGTTTTGCTGCAATGTGTCACGGATTGGAAACTGAGAGTGGTATCTGGCTCGTGTCAGCTGAGGGCTGGTTTCAGGAATGCCCAGGAAGGGGGTTAGATTGGAGACACAGGAAGTACCAGGGGAAGGGGCAACCTGTCGCCTCTTGCCGTGACTTTCATTCTACTCCCTACTTTGAAAGTGGGTATTTCTGGGATAGAAAGAAACCTTTCCATCCTCTGGTATAAACAAACAGCCTTAGTTGATGAGGGAACAGCCCTGTAAAATATCTAGACACATGCATATTGCCAAAGCGCACACCATAGACATTTTGACTATAAAAAAGGAAATGGCAGCTGAACAGTGGAAAAACCTGGCATCATAACCAGTGGTCTCATTAGCGCCACTAACAGGAATGAGTGGAATGTTACAGGTCTCCAAAGTGAAGCATAGTGCTTCCAGGAATACATTCTAGCCCCTGCATTAGACTTGAGCCTCTCATGCCTCCAGCTTTCAGGGAATGGGGAAGGGAGGATATCAGGAAGATGAGCTGGAGAAATCCAGAAGGTGGAGGCATTCTGCCCCACAGGCTTGGTCTTTTCAAGTCCCAATCTAGCATAGATCTAACTCAACTGGTTCTGGGTTTGAACCAGTTATAAAAGATGGGTAATAGGGGCTATTTGCATACAGGTAGGCAAAGAGGTCAAAATTCATCTATGCAGCAACATACAGGTTATAAAACTGTATATGCAGTAGAATCTCATTTTAGCAAAAGACCATATATACATATAGATTCCACATGCACATATAGGCATAAGAGACTTGGAAGAGATGCACACATCCATAGATACCCTGAAGAATGTACACCAGTATCTCAGTGACCATCCCTGGGTGGTGGGAATATGAACTTTTTATTTCCTTATTGTTGTTCCTCTGGTTTTCACTCCCACAGTTGCCTACCATGTTCATATATCACTGTTGGAAACGTAAAGGATTTTTAAGAGCTTAAGCCAGGCACGGCAGCCTGCGCCTGTGTAGTCCCTGCTACTCTGGAAGCTGAAGAGGGAGAATCACTCGAACCTGAAGGTCGAGGCCAGGTTGCCCACATGGAAACCCTGTCTCAAAAAATAAATACATGCATAAATAGTAAGTTCTAGTCATTCTTTCTTTCTTTTTAAAGCACAGATTTTATAGTCATATGGACCTGGTTCAAACTCTGTTTGGCACTTCCTTGCTCAGCACAGGAGGGCGGATTAGTGGATCCTATGGGGTGGGAGCACAACTAAGCAGGATGCTGAGACTCCCACACACAATGGAAATGGTAATAATTAATTAAGTTTGGGGGATTAAAATCCCTGACCATGGGAGTTTATTATTCCAGAGAGAAAACAGCAAGGCTTCGAGCTCTTTATAGTTTCCCCTGCTAACAGTGAGAGTGCTCCTATTGGCCAGAGAAAGTTGTCCCTGGTTGGTTCTTGGTTTCTTCACTGGCTCCTCTCCAGAGACAGTTTGTCACTGGCTGTAGGATTTGTTTTGTTTTGTTTTTTCCTCTCAGGTCAGGCCAACCAGAGTTCTGACATATCTTGTGTCTGGTACATGGCCAGGTGGGTCTGCCTATGTTGATGGACTTAGACCCAACTCTGCCACCACTTAAAAAGAAAAAAAAAAGCCTCATGTGGGCCCTGCCCACAGGCATAGTCTGTTTATCCATGTTGAACACTGTCTTCTGTTTTCCCCATAGGCTCCAGATGGTCTCTTCTGGCTTTTTCCCAGGCTCTTCCTCTTCCTCCAATGCTCTTCCCACACCCTGCTTCACCTGGAAACCTTTCCTCCCATTCCTCCAGTTGTATGACATGGTCCCTTCTCAGGGAAGCTTACCCCGAGTGCCCAGGCCCGCTGGTACCCTTCTTCAGTGCTTGTTGGAGGCGCCTAACACTGAGGTACGAAGGAACCTGTGCCCAGCTCTACTTGCATAGATGATGCTTAAACACTTGTGGTAGGGATGAGGGCGAGGGCTCCTGTCACCCAAGCAAGCTAACGGGCATGGGTGCCTCTGCCCAGTCCACTGGTCACAGACTCAGTCCAGCCTGGGCTCTTGGCAGGCTGGCAGGCTCATCGGTCGGGTGCTGGCCCTGCCTTACCATTCACTGGGTCCATCAATAGCTCTCTGCAGCTCTGTCTGCACCGCTCTGGCCAACGCCTGTGCCCTGGAGGCAGCCTTGGGTCCTGAGGCCGAGCCCCAGCATGTCCCTGCGTCTACACGATTGAGGAGTCTGAGAGCTGGGCCTCCCTGATCGAGTATGTCCTCTCTTGCTTTCTCCTCTCAGGGTGACTTCTATTGACTGTCACAGAACTGGATCTTTTCGCCCCTCTCTTCAGCCAGGGCCCCGGAATCACTTGGACCTGGGCCAAGTCCTGCTGTGTCAGAAGAGGGAGCCCAGGGGTCCCGGCTCCTCCCCAGTACCCAGGGTAGGCACTAAACTCTGGTGCCTTCCCCACATCTTAGCTTGAGCCACCCTTGCAAGGGCCCCGCCCTCCTGACTTGTTCCCAGGGTGGAGGCAGAAACTCACAAGGGAGGTGGGTGTGGAGGTCGTGCTGCTTGGCTCCACATCAAACACAGTCTCAGCTTCTTCCTCAGGCTGCAGTGGAGAGAAGGGTGGTGCATTACAGGATGGGGGCTGCACCTTGCCCCCTCCCATCCTCCATCCACACCTGGCCTCTGGCTTGCCACCTTGCCCTTAACTCTTTCCTTCCTTCCTTCCTTCCTTCCTTCCTTCCTTCCTTCCTTCCTTCCTTCCTTCCTCCCTCCCTCCTCCCTCCCTCCCTTCTTTCTTTCTTTCTTTCTTTCTTTCTTTCTTTCTTTCTTTCTTTCTTTCTTTCTTTCTTGTTATTCAAGACAGTGTTTCTCTGTGTAGCCCTTGCTGCCCTGGAACAACTCACTCTGTAGACCAGGCTGGCCTCTGCCTCCCCAGTGCTAGGATTAAAGGCAGCTGTCACCACCACCCAGCTAACTCTTTTTCTTTCTAGACCCTCAGACCAGCAGGCAGGGCAGAAACCCAGAAGAAATATGGAAATAAATGATTGGGATGCCAAGAATCCCTTCTGGAATGTTCTGTTCCCAAAACCATAAAGGGGGCAATAATCATAGTTGGAGTGGGGTTTCTGCTCTGACTGTTCTTTGTCTAGGGATCCTCAACCTTACCTGGGTTCCCTACCACACCCTCTCTCTCTCTCTCTCTCTCTCTCTCTCTCTCTCTCTCTGTGTGTGTGTGTGTGTGTGTGTGTGTGTGTGTGTTGTAGGAAAATTCATTATGGCCCTACTCTAGCCTGTACTCCCATTAGCAAAAAGTGGTGGGTGCTAGACACAAATAGAGAGCAAGAAGAAATGCTTCCAGAAGGCTCCCTCTGCAGGGTTCTGTGCCTCAGCTCAGTTTTCTTTTCTTAATATACATCGTTCAGAAAGGAAACTTTTCACTGTTATAAACAACCAGTTACTGTAAGCAGAAAGTCAATTGGAAGTATGTAATCATGAAGAGCAAGAATAATGTTTCATCCGTTGGAAAACATCCCGGTGTCCCAGCATTGATGTTCACTCTGGAAAATGCTGACGCAGATACTCGGCATTGCTGGCAGGACTCTGAGATGGTGGGGATGCACTTTTGTCTCCAGGGCCTAACAATTAGACTTGGTACCCTTGTCAAAGTGCCAGGGTACCACTAGGGACATCTCTAAACAGACAGCCTCCAGTGCCTCATAGCCTGGGCTTCATTCACCACCATCCGTTCCTCTCTGTTTCTCCTCCCTTCCCGCTCTCCGAGCCCTTGCAATGGTGCTCACAGTGGCTTGACCAGACTCATGTGGTGGGACAGCCAGGCCAGCAGCAGCAGCCTGTTATTTGGAAGAGGGGTGTGTGTGTGTGGGGGGGCAGTGTCTTTGGATGGTCACCCTGAGCTAGTGCATGTGAGCCCAGAAACCCTGGTCTAAGGGGAAGGCCCACCCACCTTCTTGTCCTATTGTGTTCTGGGTGCCTTGACCAGGGTATCTGAGAGCTATGTCCTTGGGATCAGAAGAATCAGCGGTGTGAAGGGCAAGCTGACAACTTACCTCATACCGACGGACTATCCGGAGCCTCCCCAGAAAAATCCCAGAAAAGGCAATTATCACGCAGATGATGAGGGATGACAAGGAGAACAAAGTGATGGCATGGGGGGCACCTGCCAGAGAGAAGAAAGACCGTGGGCATGGAACTTAGCGCTGCAATCAGGGTGGAAGCAACGCAAGGGCTTCATAGATGCCTGGGACAACCTGATTCAGAATCTCCACTGGACCACTGAGCTAGGGCAGAGAAACCCTTGCACAACGCTCCCTCCAAGGAGTGGGCTAAGCGAGCGTGACATGATAAGGTCATCCCTGTGTTCTATTTGGCCAGTTTAGAATGTCACTTATTGTGGATTCTATGGAGAATAGAACTTGGATGAACTCAAATTACCCTACACCAATGTCCATTAAACAAGTCTGTTTTGATCTGCCAACTACCTGTTTCCATGGTTCCTCCAAAGTATATTTTTTAAAGATTTTATTTATTTATTATGTGTACAACATTCTGCTTCCATGTATATCTGCACACCAGAAAAGGGCACCAGATCTCATAACGGATGGTTGTGAGCCACCATGTGGTTGTCGGGAATTGAACTCAGGACCTCTGGAAGAGCAGTCAGTGCTCTTAACCTCTGAGTCATCTCTCCAGCCCCCTTCCAAAGTATATTTGAGTTACCAGTTCTGCCGCTGCCCCCAGTCTCTGACCTTTCCCTTGTCCCTGCAGGCCCAGTGCTAGTCAGCATTCAAAAGTCAGTTACATATTTCATGTGTGAATATTTGATCTCCTTAATGGCAACAGATTTTTTACAAGGTCAGTATGGAAAGTCAACTCTCCAGTCTTGGGTGATTGCCAAATGGAGCTTACTGGTGCTTGGCTATGCAAAGGCAGAAAGTGGTGAACAACCTCAATGCCCAACCACAGAGGGATAACAAAAGCTGTAGCCTTGAATGCAGCCGGCACAAGGCTGCGTTCAAACAGAATCCTAATACATGAAGCCATTTGGAATGTAATGTGTGGATGAAAACTTAAGGTTGCAGGTTACAATGTGGATGGTCACAATTTTATAAACTAACACACACCCTCATTTTGCTCCCTCCCCTGAACAAATGCCTAGCCAGAGTCTGGGAATAAGAAAGACCAGGATCTAGAAGGGATTGTGGGTAACAGATTTTGGTCTTCGTATTTTTTTAAATTTCTTTTTACTATTTTTGATAGAGAAAGGCAGTGATGGGGAAAAATGCCTTCCAGGTGGCAGGGCAAACCATACAGGATAGGAAATGGATGTTAATAAATGTTCCATGAGTGTAATCAAGGGTTACATTCTAACAGAGTAAGAAAATACACCACAGTGGGTTGTCACGGGAGGCAAGGTCAGTGGAATTGAGAAGTCTAGTGACATGGGTGACCCAGATAGGAGGAAGCTGAGAAACTCCCAGTCTGTGGCCTCTGAGATTTCACTGAAGGTGCATTCCCCAAGGCAGGAGAAGCATCTTTGTGTAGCCAAAGGGCAAGGAAAGGCTAGGCACCATGACAGAGTCTGATTTCCTTTCCAGGTTCTGGCAAGCCCATGATGGCAGGTACCTTACAGGCTCCCAGAGGAAATATAATGGGAATGGAGTCCCAAAAGTTGTTATTCTGTTTTCTGTCAATCTACATTTAAAATGAAGGAATGTGGCATTTCTTACTCAAAGCCAAATCGGCATCATTTGGACTTTGTCTCTAAGTCCTGCCAAGACTAAAGCTCGCATTGTGGCCAGACTGGACTTAGCCAAGTCTCACAAACAATGTTCTGTTCACCCTGAGCTCTCTTCTACCAGAGATGGTCTCAAGGGACCCACAGGGCAAAGGTCAGGCAGAGTTGGGACCATGGAGCAGGCTGCTCACCCACCTACTCTCAGGATGGAGAAGAACAGCATCCAGAAGAGCCCTAGAAGTGGTGCGAAGATGGCCTGGTAGATGGCAGCCATGTGGATCTGCTCATTCAGCTTGGTGGGCGCGTACGAGTAGTACATGTTATAGCGGTCTGTGAGGTGCTTCATGCACAGATACAGCAGCCCTGGGGACCAGAAGACAGAGACACATTCTCACTGGCTGCTCTAACGAACAGGGCAGATCTGTGCTGTTCTCAGATGCCCATGGATCTAAAAGGTCAGACTCGGGGCTGACAGGCAGCGAGAGTCAAGGGTGGACTGTGGAAGGCCTACGGAGATGACTTTTGTGGCCTCTAGAACTGATTCTGTCAGCTTGGTGATGTCATTCATTCATGCATGCATTCAACCAGCACCCCTTGTTAGCAGCCATCCAATCAGTTCCATAGCCTAAGCCCTGTCCCTGCCACCACCCTGATGCTGTTGAGCGCGGTTCCTCCTCCCATTTCAGAGGGTGTAGCCCTGGGGGTACCTTGTAGATGACTCACCAAAAGGGACAATTATAGGGCAAGTGATGCTATATGCCATCACCACACTGAAGACATTCAACATCCATGCGTATTCTCGCCCAAACTGGAAGTCCATGGCCTGGTTCTACGGCAGAAGGCAGGGGTCACCCTCAGGTTGCCCAGCTCCCTTGTCTTGGATGCTTCTGGGACTCCTCTAGGGAGCTGGCAGGCAGCTCAGTCCTAGAGGCAATATTTCTTCCCTCGTTGGAGTCCAAGAAACAGCTACTCATGGTCACAGCCTTTCATCGTGGCGCCCAGCGCTCCTAGCAGACCCCTTCTTTTCCCTCCCAGAAGACTGTGCTCAGAGAAGGACTGGCCCTTACCCTTCTGATATGGACTCTCTGTGGCTCTGATCTGGAAAAGAAGAGGCGGGTACAATATGTGCAGAGTGACCCCAGGCGCATCAGCTCCATGCCCGTGCCTAGCAGAGCAGCTGTGATCACATAGTTGACGAAGAATGCTCCGTTGTCTGGAAGGAAGACGCACCTGGGCAGCGGGGGAAGGAGGGAGGCAGAGGAAGGACAGAGTAAAGGAAGAGATGTTGGTGAAGGAAAAGAGAAACAGTACAGCGAGTGGAGGACACAGAGAAGAATAAAAATCCATAAACAGCCGCTCTATATAATGCCATTTTTATCAATGACAGGCCACATATATGATGGTAGTCTGTAAGGCTACATGCCCCAGCATTTTATTCTGTGCAGGTACACTAGAGGTGCGGTTCTCCTGCACACATATGAATGGAACACATAGATTCCAGGAACCCAATTTAACAAGCAGCCCCTTTGAGCAGACGTATGGATGGACTACATAAAATATGGTTTAGAATGGACCTGTTAGGTGTCTGACCTCCTGACAAACTCTGAATTCTGAAAACAAATGGCCTTAGAGGAGAAAAGATGACCCCTTTTAAATTTATTTATTTATTTATTTATTTATTTATTTATTTATTTATTGAGACAGGTTTTCTCTGCGTAACAACCCTGGCTGTCCTGGAACTAGCTTTGCGATCAGGTTGGCCTCTAACTCACAGAAATCTGCCTGCCTCTGCCTCCCCAGTTCTGGGTTTAAAGGCATGTGTTTCAAATTTTTTTGAAAGATTTGTTTTTGTTATTTTTAATTATGTGTATGTGTCTGTGTATGGACATGTGCACATGAGTGCAGGTGTCCACAGAGGCCAGCCTCATCAGATCCCCCTGGAGCTGGAGTTACAGGAACTTGTGAGCCACCTGGAATGGGTGCTTGGAACCAAACTCAGGTCCTCTGCAAGAGCAGTATATGATCTTAACAACTGAGTGATCACGGCCGACATCTTTTTATATGCAAAATGATAGTTGGTGTTAAATACGCTGAAAGTTACAGTGAGTAAAATTCTGTCATCTATAGCAGTGTGCTTGAGCTGGGCGGTGGTGGCACACACCTTTAATCTCAGTACTTGGGAGGCAGAGGCAGATGGTTCTCTGTGTGTTCAAGTCCAGTTTGCTCTACATAGTGAATTCCAGGACAGCCAAGAATACAGGGAGAAACGCTGTCTCGAAAAACAAACTAAACAAAACAAAACTAAACTAAACAAAAACCTGAAGTGGACTTTACATGGCTAGCCAGTTTCCACTGGGAATCATTTAGCTGCTGTGTCTTTAGTGCTCAAAACACGGGTTGCAAAGAACACAGTTACATTGAAATAGAGGATCAATATATCTTTTTATTATTTTTTATTCTTTTTAAAGATTTTATTTATTTATTATGTATACAACATTCTGCTTCCATGTATATCCACACACCAGAAGAGGGCACCAGATCTCATTACGGATAGTTGTGAACCACCATGTGGTTGCTGGGAATTGAACTCAGGACCTCTGGAAGAGCAGTCAGTGCTCTTAACCTCTGAGCCATCTCTCCAGCCCTGAGAATCAATATATTTTAAAGGCCAGGAAGATAGCTAATCAGTAGAATGCTTGCATACATCTAAGTTTGATATCTAACATTCACAAAACAAACAAACAAAAATGTGTGGGGCATGTCTTGCAACCCCACCTCCCTGTCCAGTCAACCTAATCAGTGACCTCCAGGTCCCTGTGAGAGACCCTGCTAGGAAAAAAAAAAAGCTGGCAGCTCCAGGGAAATGACACCCAAGGTTGACTCTGGCCTTCACATGTGTGTGTACATACGTGCACCTCCCACATACTTTTTTTTAAAGGGAGACTTAAGCATTTCTCAGTGTCTCCATTGACACAATCATATCAATGTTCTTGAAGAGAGAACTGTGAGCCTCTGGCCACCTTTCAGAACTCCATCAAAAGCTATCCTAAGGGCTGAAGCTAGCTCAGCGGTGGAACATTTGTCTAGCAAGCACAAGACCCTAGGTGTGATTCCCATAGGAAGCTGAGGCAGGAGAATCTTGAGTTGGGTAGGATTCATGTCTGAAAACAACACGATTCATATTCCTTCTTCACAGTATTGAAGGTGACTAACAAGCACTACTGTGTTATAAGTGAAGTATACTGAAGATATATTCCTAGCCAAAGACGAAGCCATTCACCCTAGAAAGGCAACTTTCTGTGATTTCAGTGTCAGTTTTATTGTAGAAAACTTGGACGATTCTGGTCCTTGCCTCGACGAGCAAACTGTGGGAAGGTAAAGGTCATTTGCATTGTGTCTTTGAAAACTGGGGTTTTCAAACACTGTAATCATGAAAAAAAATCAATGAAAGGTCATATTTTAAACATAATGCACATCATAGATTTTGTCTCCCCCCAATTTTAATGTCCTCATTCCATAATTAATCAGCCTTCACACTGGAGTCTGTAACATAAACAAAAAAAAGGAACTTTACATTGTTTCTATTTAAAAAGTGTTGTCTTATTGATGGGTTAATTGCTACAAATCTGTAAAACATTTTGATAACTATTTATTTTATCTTATTTCATTTTATATCAAAAAGGTGGGTATATGTGTGTTGTTGTGGAATATAATTTTAAGGTCTGTTACATTTGTTTATGCTATGGAACATTTGTTTAATGATGCAATGGTGTGCTGCATTCTTTTATGTTGCATTTGTTTAGCTCTGTGAAGCTGTCATACTTGGCTTGTCTAAAACACCTGATGGGTCTAAAAAAGAGCTGAATAGCCAATATCTAGGTGGGAGAAAGGATAGGTGGGGCTGCCAGGCAGAGAGAATAAATAGAAGAAAAAGAGATTGAGGAAAGAGAAAGAGGAGAAGAGGAAGACTCCAGGGGGCAGCCACCCAGCTACCAAGCTACACAGCAATCCACAGAGAAAGAAGTAAAGAAAGGTATACAGAAATAGAGAAAGATAAAAGCCCAGAGGAAAAGGGTAGACTGGTTAATTTTTTTAAAACTAGCTAGAAACAAGCCAAGATAAGGCCAGGTATTCTTAAGTAAGAATAAGACTCCGTGTGTAATTTATTTGGGAGCTGGGTGGTAGGCTCCCCAAAGAACAAAGAGCCCCAAAAAGTAAAATAGAATAACCAACAACAGTGTGTGCCCACATATGGGAGGCCAGAAATGGGCATTGGACTCCATTGAGTTGGGGTTACAGGCAGTTTTGAGCCACCTCATGGGTGCTGGGAATTGAACTCTTGTCCTTTTCTAGAACACTATTCACTCTTAACCACTGAGCAATCTCCCTTGCCTCTGGTAATAGTGTGCTCCATGTGTTTTATACACATACACTGCCTGGTGTGGGTGAAAACCGGAGATCAGCTTTGTGGACTGTACCAACATGAGGTTCCTGGTTCTTTCTTATATGACACCATATTCATGAAAACGTTATCAATGAGGAAATCTATATGAGGACACATGGGTGCCCATCTTGTACACTTTTGTGGTAGCTTCTTATGAAACTCCAGTGACTCCAAGAAGAGGTCCCTGGGTTTTACCAGATTGCCAAAGGGGACCAAAGCACAGGACAATCTTCTAGGGATGCTTCCATCTATATCTATCTACTCCTGGGTACCACTGATGCAGGGATGGGCGAGGGAAGGGTACACATGTCTGCCCCAGTGCAGACACACAGAAAACCCCGTGTACACCCAAGAATACTTACTGGAACCTGATGGTTGCATGTTCAAGATAGTAGATGTCAAAGAGCCAGCGCAAAAACACATTCAAACTAGAATGAAGAACAAAATTAGACCTTCAGTTATAGTGTTCAGTGCTACAGCCTAGGGCTCAATTCCTAGCCTGAATTCTTCCTACTTTCCATTCTCCCTCACCAATCCCCTGAGCCCCTGACATAATGCTCGCTGGCCAGTTATCCTACACTCTTCCTTTTAAACACCAAGCCATTCTGCATCCTTTGTTGTTGGCCATCCAGCTCAAGACCACTTTCTGCAACAGATCTTTGCTATCTCTCTCCAAGTTCTCTCTCTCTCTCTCTCTCTCTCTCTCTCTCTCTCTCTCTCTCTCTCTCTCTCTCTCTCTCTCTCAGGGATGCCTTGTCTGCCTTGTCTTCCAAGCTGAAGCAGAGTTCACTTGGTAATGTGAACTCTACAGCTGGTGTGATACCTGGCTCAAGCTACACCTGTGACAGGCATGGGGCTGTCATTTGAGGAGACTTTTGGCAACCATGGGAGGCCTAGACTATCTGAAAGGAGACTTCAGCGCCAGGCTGAGCCCGGCTGAGGCAGGGGTGATAACTGAGAGTGAGGTACCTGGTCAGGCCCATGGAGGGCAGAATGACCACCATAAACACCAGAAAGATGTAGCATTTGTGCATTATGATGACATTCTGACTTGACCTGCAAGGAATTGAAGAGAAACATTTATCAGTGTATAAGACAGAATAAATAATATCAAAGATCTGAGCTGGGTATGGTGGCACATGTCTTTAATCCTAGCACTGGGAGGCCGGGCCTGGTGGATCTCAGAGTTCAAGGCCAGCCTGGTCTTCAGAGCAAGTTCCAGTACAGCCAGAGCTATCTATGGAGACAGACCCTGTCTCAACAAAACCAAACAAAGCAGACAAACAAAAGAATCAAAGACCTAACTACATAAGACAGTGAGAAGGAGAGGGAGAGGAAAACCAGATGACTGGACAGGGAAATTGCTCTGTAGTTCAGCCCAATGCTCTTTTCACTGTGTACTGTATCTGGTAACAGCAGGAATGGACAGTATGATCAACTAGTAATGTCTGTCCTGGGCACAGGAAGGAGACAAAAGGCATGCCATGCATTTGACATCTCTGAATCAAAGACACATTACCAACGAATTTCAGCAATTTATGTGAGCTATGTCCTTGACTATAGGACAGGCCAGTAAAGGATTTCTATTAGGTAACCCATAGCTTACCACCTGGTAGAGTGGCAGGAATTTTGGATGTAGAAACTCAGTTTTGTGATCCAGACATTAAGCCATATGGCTAACATAATCTACCCAGTTACCTACCACCATGGAAGTATTAGCATTAATAAATAGAAAATTTCTTGAATTTGGAAACATTGATTTTTGTATGAGCCAACGATGCTCCATGTCATTGAGTACCTGGACTCCTGCTGTGGCCTTGGCTGCTTACCCGAGGCTCTGCAGATGGGACTTTTGAATCACAGCATTTATGCCTACAGCTTTAACCCCTCCATGGAGGTTGAAGGCAGAGAGGGCAATCTCAGCAGCGCTTGGTTTGGGCCTCCCTTCCCCTTAGATAGTAACCCTTAATCTATAGATCCAAGGCCAAAGGCCAGGCGACAGTCCAAGACCTCTGGTCTTCTGAGACAGTTTCAAATATCAAAACCATCCCATGTCAGTTTTCAGCTTTAGACTCGATGAAGGGCCCAAGTGCTGGGCTGGTAGGAAAGAGGAAGAGGCCGGGGGGCAAGAACCACCTGGGGAAGGAGAGGAGCCCCCAGCTCACCTGGTCCAGTGGGCCTCTAGGAAGGCGGAGAAGTAGACCACGAAAGGCATTATCACTGTGAAGGCCCAGAGCAGGACAGAGGGAAAGAACTGGGTCACAACTGGGCTCTGGAGGGGAGGCAGGGGAGGGCAGGAGAGGCATCAGCACAAGAAGCCCCTTCCCCTCAAAGGACACCCTGGTTCTCCCCAGCCACACCTCCCCACCTTCAGCCCCATCAAGAACAAGTGTGCTTTCCCTAAGGCTACAGAATGGTCCTGGCCTTTCTTGAGTGCCTTCCTGGCCCGAAGTTCACCTGCTGGAGGAGACAGAGGCTCACACCACAAGGTCAAGTAAGTCCACAAGGGGCTTCTATGCTCTGGTCATGGGAGAGACAACCTGAGGTTTCTTTAGTGACTTTACCCTACTGCTAGGGCAGCTGTTGGGACTCATGTTTCAGGACTCAAGGATAACACTGCCTGAACTATGATGTGTGAGTGTGGGGCATCTTGGGAAGGGTCAGGAAGGAGGAAGACCTACGGGAGCAGAGAGGTTTACAGCATGCATATGGCCTGTGCCTCTTACAGATTTGAGACAGACGCAAAAGTGGTATAGCCATACATGTGTGTGCATATGCACGCGTGGGCACGCACGTGTGTGTGTGTGTGTGTGTGTGTGTGTGTGTGTGTGTGTGTGTGTGTGTCTATTTGTGTGCATGTGAATGTCTATACATGTGTCTCTGTGTGTGCATATGTGTGTCTCTGTATATATGTCTGTGTATGTGTGTATAATACATACATATGTGTGGGTTTGTGTGTGGGGGGGTGGGTTGTTTTACTGCGAATAGAGAAGGGGTGCTATGGGTAGAGAAGCATTCTGGCTCATTAGAACAGCATGAAGGGCACAGGATTTGAAGAACTGGGCCAGTGTTCCTTGACCTCTAATGTGAGGAAGTACTTTGATGGGGCACTAGGAGAGGAAGAAGGCTGAGGTCTCACTTTCTTTCCAAAGGCTGTGTTGGGGCTCGTCCTACTCTTCTTTACCCTCTGCTCTTACCAGGAGCCAAGGGAGCCTGCTGAGAACAGAGCTGTTAATGCCTGCTGCACCCTACAGAGCCCCAACTGGCTTAGAGGGGCTCAATCCATCAGTACCCTCTAAGCCCACATTCTCTGGACCACCCATCCTTGGATTCACCAGGACCTACCTACAGCTCCTCTATTCTCCAACCTGTCCCCGAGAGATGTGGGCAAAGGCCCACATCTGTCCTATTTGGAACTCTGGACACTCTACCCTACCTGTGACACCACTCGACCTCCAACATGCTGTTGCTATAAAAGTACTAGGACCTTTCTCAGGAGCCCCAGGCCTAGCCTGAGCAGAGGAGGTACCTGCAAATTCTCGATGGGGCGGGTGACATTGTACATGTCGATGGTGTTGATGATGATGGCGGGCGTGGTAAGGAAGAAGAAGAGGATGAAGAGGGAGGTGTTGATTGCAATAAAGCGAGTCCACCATTGGAAACGGCGGATGGACAGGTGTTTCCTGGGAAGGGAGGGAGAGAAGAAAGACACACTTAGGCCAAGGTCTCAGTCCAGAAAGAGAGAGAGAACACTACTTTTTCTGTAAGCCAGGTGTGGGCCTGGTCCTATGTGCAGTGGTCACTGATATTTCTCCTTAGGGTCACCATTTGTAAAGGCCCAGAATATGTTTCAAAGTGTTAGTGAGAAGCTACAGTGAAAACTTTCCCCAAGGTTGGTCCCTTCCATGGTAAAGGTGGCCATGTGATAGGCAGGGGCTATGACACTCAAGGAAGCACACAGCAGAGTCCAGTGGGAGCTGGGTTTGGACAGTTCTGAATCTAGTCCCCATGGATTCTCTGTTGGGAAATAAAGTAGAGAGAACAGGCTCTGTCCCGTAGCTGTCTTCAATCCCAGAGACAGAGAGGGACACAGAAGAGGCTTACCAAATGATGTCTTTGGGGTGAGGGGCATCAACAACCCTCCATTGGTAGTTTTTGATGATGGTTGTTACTGAGGACTGCTTGGGGCGCATACCACACTGGATGCACTTGTAATCTTTCTGGATGCTACAGAGATGAAATGAAGAAGAGACATAGGTCTGGGGTAGGGAGAGAAACACTTCAGAGAATCATATCCCAGGGTTCTAGAGCCACCATGACTAGTCCCACCGTTGGGGCTACACCACTTCAGGGGAATTCTCAAAGCCTTCGTTAAGTCTCCCAGGACCTTAGAAATGGACATTCCCTAATGTACAGTATCTGGGGGAGAGGGTATTAGAGGTGTCTAGACTATCCAGGAAGAGGAGCAGGCCCCAGGGTCCTCAGCTCCTGCCTCAGTTAGTAGCAGTAGCAATGCACAGATGAGCTTCTCCTTTAAGGTTATAGGAAGGAGCCAGCTTCAACTCAGGTCAGCATTAGTGACCCCAGGCTCCAGAGTTCTTCCTGTGGCCCTGAATCTATGTTTTCTGGTGAAAAGCAGAATCTCAGTTGCACAGATTTCTAAATTGAGATGCCACTGGAGAGGGTACACACTGGTGTTAAAGCCCAGTCTTTGACCTTCTGACACATTCTGCTTTAATGAAGGCTCAGATCTCTGCCATCTAGTGATGTTTTAAGAAAGAACAATCTTCCCTTATCTAGGGGTATTGCTTTATACAAAACACAAACACATATACACACAAATAATAATTAATAATAATAATGAAGAATCTATATGTCCCTTGCCAACTCACTGGGGAGTGAAAAGGGCAGGAATCAGCAACCAAACTAGACACATAAGTTTGAGGGGCCAGGGATACTGGTACCTTTTATCTCAGCACTCAAGAGGCAAGAGACAGGTAGATCCCTGGTCTACAGAGGGAATTCCAGGACAGCCAGAGATACACAGAGAAACTTTGTCTCAAAAAACCAAAACAACAAAAAAAAAAAAAAAGAAAGAAAGGCAGGTAGGAAGGGAGGAGGAGGCAAAGGAGAAATAGTTGTTGTTTGAGGGATGGAGAGATGGCCCAATGATTAAGAACACTGGCTGCTCTTCCAGAGGACTTGGGTTCAATTCCCAGTACCCACATGGCTGCTTACAACCCTCTGTAACTCCAGTCCCAGAATACCTGACGCCCTCTGCTGGCCACCCCGAGCTCCAGGCATACAACCGGTGCACAGATATACATGTAGGCAAAACACACATACCCATAATATAAAATAAAAACTTAAAAAAAGAGGTTTGAGGGTTTAAGTGGCTTAGAAAATTGTGCGCTATTATTTGTGACTAACATCTAGGCTGTGTACTCCTTTATAGGGTTGGGTGGAAGAAGGCACTTTACATAGTGCCCAAGCATTGTAAGGTTCACACCAGGGAGAAGAGGGCCCCACAATCCTTTTGAGACCAGTTCTGGAGTTCCCATGCATTTAGTTCAGTGCTAAAAATCCTTCTAGAACATTCTAAATTGAGGCCCACCAGAGAACTGGTACAGCCATGGGACAGCAACAGAAAGGGACAGCAACATGGTAGCTACCAGAAAGGGAGCCATGGGAAGACACCGCAGCTGGAGGGAGACTGGATCCTCTGACCCTTAAGATGGGTGAGGATAAGAGTGTGGTGTTTGAGAAGCAGAGCCCATAGGGATGGCAGGCTCAGAGCCGCCTGCAGTTCCTGCCTCTCGCATCATCTACATTACCTGAGTTTGAACTCTGGTCATCTGAGATTCATGACACTCAGCACCCACCGTTTCACTGTCCTGGCATCCTGGAAGGTGACAAAGATCAGGTCAAGCCGCTTCAGCCGGACACGATTAAGCTCTGCATTGAACTCGTCGGTCAGCTGCTCCTCCAGCTCACTGTAATACTGCTCCGCATCTACCTGGGGCAAGAGGAGGCCCTCAGAGCTGGAGAGGCCAGGGCCATGGAGGCCTGGCTTGGCTCCAGGGCTCTCAGATGCAGCCAGAAGCCCTTCACCCCTGGAACAGCTACACACTGACTCTTCAATTCACCTCTTGCCCTTAGATTTGGGGACATTGAGGCACAGGGTGGTTAATGAATACTTCAGACTCAAGTGAACTTCAGGGGTTGGGCATTCTTTTAGTCTAACGGACACAGGGCTCCAAGTGCCTGAGACCTCTCTAGTCATAGGGGTCAAGGGACAAGGTGGATTCTATTTTTCCAACTGTTTTTGCCCTGGTGGCTTTGGAAGCCTGAAGCTTGGCCACCTACTGCAGGCTGCCATGTTCCCTCTGGTCTATCTGTCTAGGATCAGAAGGCAGACAAAAGCAAGCCCTAGAAGGGAACCCAAGAAAGGTTTTTGCTCCTCTTTATATGCACAAGGATACAGGGTTTAGGCGAGAGAGGTTCTGGACCACCAGGCTAGGCCTGAATGGGCCCGGGAAATGGGGACTTAGGCAAGAGACCATTCTGGAGCCCAACCTCCCACCTTTTCCCTAATGTTCCCAACACCCTGGTCAGTTACCTCCTTGAAGCAGGTACAGCACTTGCAGAAACACAGACGGGAGCAGGGGTGAATCTTGATCATCACCTTCCCGCTCTTCTTAGCCTTGGCCGCGTAGTAGAGTCTGCCCCGCATGGCATGGCGCCTGGCAGCGGTGGGCAATGAGGGAAATTTCTCTGGTCAGTGACCAACAGAGAAAGTGCCATCCTTTCCTTGCTCCCTCACCCCAGATGCCAGCAGGCCCCTCTGTGATATTACCTTTGATCATCCAAGTCAACGAGGGTCCTGACATCATAGCAGAAATGGACTCTGGTCACCATACACTCAGGATAGGCCTCACTGCAGTCACAAACACAGATATTGAATCAGCCTGTGGGGCTGGGTTGAGCAACTTCACTCCCTAGTTAGTGTCACAGCCCGCAGGGATGGGAGACTCTACTGCCTGTGGTTCCTGCCTCTTGGAACGACATCCATCCTTGCACCTAAGGCTGAGCTACCTTTGGGGTTTAGACCCAGTCATCTGAGACTTGAAGTATCCTTTACAGATGATTCAGAACAGGATATGGTCATTTTACAAACACCAGGGGCCTGGGAAGGAGCTACTTTTGAGAGATAAGGAGCAGCATCCCTGGGTCCAGGGTTTGGGGACTAAGACGGTTGGGAAGCAGGGTCTCCCTGGAATGAGTAGCTGAAGCCACAAGAAAAAGTTAGTGGCCCCCTTTGCCTCTCACCTATGCCATACAAGGGCCTCTAGAACCCTGTTGCAGCCTTAGTGGCCCTCTCCATTCTAAATAGTTGATCCTTAGCTGAGTCCAGAGAGGACCACTACCAGGAATGTCTCTAGCCCTGGAATTCTGTGCCAACTCACATTCCTATGAGAACCCGGGGGAGGGGGGGGATGCTGGGAGGATGCGATGCTCAACACAGCCCAGGCTACCACTTACTGGAAGTGCCTGCTGATGATCTCTGGATCCTGGATTTCAGTGGGTACGTAGGTGATCATCAGTGTCCTCGTGATCTGGGGTTGGGGGAGAGGAGGATGTGCTTCCGAAAGAATGCTAGCTATATGGGTCCTTAGTGGCCCAGAGCCCCAGAAGAGCAAGCCTCTGCCCCGACTACGCTGCCTGCTTCCTAGAGTCCCCCTGCTAAAGCGAGCTGCTGGCTAGCATCCTGTAGCTCCCCCAAAATCAACAAAACAGGCCGTGGTTAGTCTCTGTGCTCCAGCTGGAAACCCCTGCCTAACAGCTGAGGTCAGGAAGGGAGAACCAGAGCCAAGGTGAAGGACCACATCTCCCCTTCTAGGAAGGATCATTTGTGTCCGCTTGCGGATGGTACAACCCCACTGTGACTTTCAGTCTCGCCGAACTACCTACGTTTCTAGTGTAAAACCTTGTGTTGCTGGAGCAATCCCTAGTATTCTAAGGGCCTGGATCTGGGAGCAAATGCGATGGTCAACAGCTAAAGCCATGGGAAAAAGATGAAGACTTTGAGAGGAGGGTTATCTAAGCAGAGTGTCTTAGATGTCCAGTAGTGTGCCCTCACAGGGTACACCAACCCCTCCTATTTGCCTGTCGCTTTGAGGTGAGTAACCTCCTCCTGCCACCTGCTTCTACCGTGATGCACTGTCTCACCACAGGCCCCAAAGCAATGGCGCCTACTGAGTACGAAATAAAACCAAAACTGTGAGGCAAAACAAACCTTCCCTCTTTTTAGGTTGATTCCCTCGGAAACATCGTTACAGTAACAGAAAGTTGACTAACACAGCAAGACTGAAGAGGAACTAGGGTGTCTTGCCCAAACTTCCTATTTTACTCTGCAGCTGGATAACATCCTCCTGATCCATTCAAGGTGACACTCTGACAAACTACCACAAAGGATGAGTCCTGCAGCCTCAGCTTCCGGTAACAATGAGCAAACCTGAAGCAGCTCGGTGTCCCAGCCTCTGTACCCGGCTGGCTGGAGTGCTTGGGGTGGCAACTTCAGGGTGTGTGATCTACACTCCCGGATAGGTTAAAGTGAATCTGTCCTAGAACAGGTAAGCTCAAAGGAGTAAATCCTGCTCTCCTGAGCTAAGATTGAAGCTATGGATGCTCATGCCCATGGGTGCCCTTCCCCACAGAGCACAGATAACCCAAAGGCCGTACCCTTTTCAGGGTCCTCGCCCAAGCAGCTGCCCATCTGCGACCCCTTCAGCATTGAGGTCTGTACAGCAGAGGCTGTGGCCTACCTCAGCCCTGAGATTGCCTGAGTAGGTTTTCTTGGCCTTGAAGGTATGTGTAGGTCAAGAGATGAAGACTTGGTCTGGGGAGATGGGCTCAATGGGTTATGAACACTTACTGCCTAAGCATGAGGAACTGAGCTCAGATTCTTAGCATCCATGTAAAAAGCCAGGTGTGGCCAAGCCTGCCCTCAGCACTGTGGGAGTCAGAGACAGGAGGATCACTGGGGCTTGTTGGCAGCTAACCTTATTCTAGGTTCAATGAGAGTCCTTGTCCCAAGAGAATAAGGCAGAGAATGACAGAGCAGGACTCCTGATGTTCTGTTTTGGACTCCATGTGAGTGACTATACCTACACATGAGCATACACACACACACACACACACACACACACACACACACACACTTAAAAACAAAGAAATAATTACAATAAAAACAGAGAAACCAAGTCTCCAAGTACAGCCCTCAGTCAGGGAGTTGGACAAGGGTGGGAATTATCCCCAACTCCTCACATCCCAGGCTGGGAATATTCTAGGACACACACTCTAAGCCAGCTTCCAGAGTTCCCAGGGCAGAAGAGACAGAACACGGGAGGCAACCCTGAACAGCTACTTCCCACCCAGTGTGAGGGGCTTTCATGGCTTAGCAAGTGGGATCCCAGGGCGGGGGATGTAGAGGAAAGGGCATGCAGGGGTAGAAGAAGGCAAGGGCTTGCTCCTGCTGGAGGGAGACCCTCCTCCCTCAGGGAGAGCCAAAATGGCACTTTTGTGACACTGGGGAGCAAATCCTTCACATACTCACCTTGCGGTTCTTCTTGGGCACAAATCCTAAGCAGTGATGGCCCATGAAGGCAAAGTTGACGAGGAAGTACAAGAAAGCGAACAAGCTATGCAGCCACAGGAACTTACTCCTGAGGGTGGGGGTGAGGGTGGAACACAAGATTCATACGTGCTGCAGGCCTCTGGAGCCCCACAGGGTTGCTATACTCCCATTACACCATCAGTATGCCCAAACATCCCTCCCACCACTACAAACAGGACTTCCAATGGACCAGATCCAGGGTGGGACTAAGCTCTTTTTTTGTATCTTTTCATCAGACCTTTAGGGTAGTTCCCTAACCTATCCCTCATTTATATAGGGAAAGGAGGGCCAGGGCAGCGGCTAACTGCCTAAGGTCACTGGGAAGAGACACAGCTGCCCATGTGTGTGGGTACCCATCCCTCAGCTCACAGATGCCCAGCAGGCTGAGGGAGGAGTTACTGGGCCATATGAAGGGAGAGGGAGGGCAGGCAATCTCACTTCCTGGAGTAGAAGAGGGCTGGTGGCCACTGGGCTCTGCTTCCACCCTCGCTTGCAGCTCACAGGAAGTTGTGTCAAGGTTACTGTTTGGAAGCTTGAGTGGTGTGGCTTGAGGAGAGCAAGCCGGGTCTACTCCTTCTGGCTCAGGGCCTGCCCCACCACAGGCTTCCTTCCACCTACCTACATGCCTAGCCACTCAGATTCTACATCGGGGCAAGGGCAGGCTCCTTAAAGAGCATTTTGGCACTGTGCAGAGTTAGTCACATACACTGAGGGTCCCCTGCTGCTCTATGGGATCCCACTCCTCGGGAAGGGATACGAGGCACCTCAGAATGACCGGCTCAGGGAATGCTGGTGGCTCTGCTCCAGCTGACATTACTAGGGTGGGCAGAGCTGGCTGGTGGAAGATGGGAGAGGATGCTGCAGCCCCATACTGCTCATCAGAGAGGTCTAGCAATGCTAGACTGTTCTGAGGCCAATGACACGGGGTCGGGGCGGGGGGCACGGTTAGAGGTGTAAAGCAGGTAGGGGTGAGGCGGGATAGATCCCGTTCACACCTCAGGGAACTGCTTCTACAGTTTGGTCAGGAAGCAGCTGGCCAAGCCATTTAGTGAACCTTAGCATAGACAAGCAGGGCCACATCTGGCTCAGTTCAGGCTGATGTGGCTACCAATCAGGTTGGCTGGCTCCTGGCCTGAAATTGGGAAGGAACTCAAGGATGGTGTCCTAGGGTGTTTCCCATGCTTCAGGACTGAATCTGGAGCAAGGATTTTCCCAGAGGCAGAGCCAAAGGATGGCCAGTAGATGGCAGCAGTGAAGCCTGAACCTAGCATCTGATTGTCCTGTTATGGACATCAGAAGTGCAGACTGGAGGTCCAGTGAGCCACTCCATTCCTTGAGGGATGACTTGAACCTGGGATTGTCAAGGATACTGCATCTTGAATATTCCCTACTCCTGCCCTGCTACAGGGTCTTCTCAGGAGCAGATATACTAAGCATGCTGACTAATTTTATGTCAGCTTGACACAAGCTAGAGTCATCTGAGGGGAGGGAAGCACAATTGAGAAAATGACTCCACAAGATCCAGAAATAGGGCATTTTCTTAATGATTAATGAGGGAGGGTCCAGCCCATGGTGGCTGATACCATCCCTGGGCTGGTGGTCCTGGGTTCTATAAGAAAGCAGGCTGAGCAAGCCATGTAGAGTATGTCAGTAAGCAGCTCCCCTCCATGGCCTCTGCATCAGCTCCTGCCTCCAGGCTCCTGTCCTGTTTGAGTTCCTGTCCTGACTTCCTTCAGTGATAGACTACAGTGTGCAAGTATAAGCCAAATAAGCTCTCCCCAACTTGCTTTTTTGGTCATGGTGTTTCCTCACAGCAATAGTAGCCTTAACTAACACACCACACAATAGGATCGTTTCTCTAGTCCTCAGGAATGCCCAGTGTGGGGAGTTCCACTCAAGAAAGATGAGGAAACTAAGGCATTATGATTCCTTCCCCTCCAGGAGAATGTAACTTCTGGCATCCCACTCAGGACCTGGATTCCAAATAAACCAGGCCTGCCGCATCAGCACAGAGTTGGGCACCAACACGTTAGCCTGTCTTTCCCCACCAGCACCCAATCAGTAGAATGGGAGTGAACATCAGGTACCTACTCTGTGGAGACATTGACAATGGTGGTCCGACTAAAGTGGCTGCTCCAGTCTGAAAGAGAGAAGAGATCCTGGTCTCTACACTGCTGGGGGCAATGGTGGGGACAGAATTCAAGGCTCCTGAACAAATGCCAAGGATCTAGAGACGCTTGCTTACATATGCTTTTCCTCCTGGTCCCCTGACTTGTCCCCAGCTTCCAGCAAAAGCATCACCCTCCTGGGTGGCACGGACTTGGGCTTTAATCTGTGAGACCAAGTGTCTATAGGGAATCCCCAGAGCATGACTGGCACCTAGCAGACGGCCAGCAAACTAGTTTTGAGGGAACCAGAAGGCTGTCTAGCCACCATCAGACCAATGACATTAGCAATGCTGGCCACAATCCCAACAAGAACCCCAAACTCCAGAAAATGGGACATTGTCTCTTTGGAAGCAGGTAGATCTTTCTGGCTGCAGGTACTGATCTGTCTGTTCAGACAGTTCCAGGCTTCATAGAACCTCTGAATCTCCTGCATTATCCTCGCCACATGCGAGTGCTTGGAATGAGAATCTGGATGTCAAGCACACTGCCTCTGGTGCTGAGATCTGGTGCATACTCAATATGCTACCGTAGATTTGTTCAGGTCTACATCTGGCTGAGGAGAAACAGGGAAAACCTGGGATTGAGGTAAAACTGTCTACTAACAGGATACCGAAGAAAGCACTGGACACCAGCCCTTTGGGCAGCTCTGACCCTCCCACAGTTCTAAGGAAGACACAGTTGCTGTTCCATGAGCTCCTATAGATTATCAAGTACGTGGCATAAGTCTCTCCCTGTGTCTAAATAGTGGAGGGAACAGATTTAGAAGCTAAATTCTTGGTCAGCTTGGGAGAGGGCGGTTTTTTTGTTTTTTTGTTTTTTTTCAGTAGATGTGGGCAAAAGCTGTGGAGTCAAGCTCTCACTCACAATGCTGCCATGGTACAATGAGTGTGGGCAGATGTCCTAATGACCAAATTCTGCATGAACAAAGCTGTGTCCATCAGGGTATATGTCAGGGAGAAGCAGAGGTTAGAAGCCTCTCCGGTGAGCCACACATCCTCCAACAGCACAAGGATATTTAGAGACAGTTCTAGGCTGAACTATGAGTTCGTCCTATTCCACACCCTAGATCAATCAAGGCGGTATCATCCCCGGTCTGCACATGAGGGAACTGCAGTAGTTTACCTAAGGACTCATGACAACTGTCTTCCAAAGAAAGGACTAAACGCCAGATTTCTAGACCCGCCCCCCAAGGCCCAAGTTTTAGCCAAGCTGCTAAGCTGCCAGTGGCTCAGGGCCAACAGTCCACTGAGCGTTGCCTACCCAGAGCAGCTCCAATGTAGTTAATAGGCAAAATGATGCCCAGGGAGGGGATGCAGAGGATGAGCACGTAAATGATGAGGTGATACTGGAACATAATGTAGATACGGGCATCGTCCCCGCACTTGCTGATCAGGTCCCGATCCCTGCAACAGACAAGAACAGATGCAGTCCTTGGGTACAAGGGTGATCACTGCTTGCGTGGGGGTGGGTAGAGGAAACAGTAGGAAGAGGACCACCTTACTCCTGAGTTTTATTCTTGGGGAAAATATTGCCCTTCTTCTCAATGCCTCAAGTGTGCCTGGAGAGCATGTCAGCGAACACAGGTGCGTTAGAGAGAGGCTGTGCTCTGGGCACAGGAGGGAACTCAGAGCCCTGTGAACTCATCAGTCAGCCTTTCAGTCCTGCAAACATTTTGGGCTTGTGCTGGGGGCACTACTGGTAACTCAGATGTGTCCCTTCTGTAAAGTTTTTTTTATTTTTCAGTTCCTTCAACTCAAAGGCAATGCTCCACATTGCCAAGCTGGCCAAAGCGGCAGAGTAGAGAATGGCCAAATGGAGGTGAGGGCAAGGGTGTTGGGAGCTTTCCTCTATGGAAACTGAGTATAGGCACTGGCCAGACACACTGGAGAACAGCTGGCCTTAGCTAATGTGTACTCTGTGACCTAGCAATTTCACTCCTAGGTGATATCCAACAGAGATATGACACACTTATCAAGAGATGTGGGTTAGTGTCTATAGGTGTATCATTTGTCACTGCCCTGCCTGTCTCACCATGATGCCAGTGCCCGTAGAAGTCTGCCACAGTGAGAGGTGTTCTCTTGTCATCTCAGTCATTGGGAGGTAGAGGCAGGAGGATTAGGGGTTCAAGGTTATCCTAAGCTACATAGTGAGTTAGAGGCCAGACTGGGCTACATGGAGGCAAAACACCACATAAAAATAAAATAAAAATACATCCTTATAGAAAATTGATACATCCTTATAGAAAAATTGGAAAATAAAAAGGAAAATAATTCTACTATCATCTCACGAGCCTAAGGTGATTTTTAAAGATTTATTTTTTTATGTGTGTGTGCATATCTACCATGGGATTTTATGCATACCATGTGTGTGCAGGTACCTTTGGAGGTCAGAGTGTTGGTTTCTCCTAAAACTAGAGTTTGATGTGGGTGCTAGGAACCGAACCTGGGTCCCCTACAAGAACAGCAGGTGCTCTGACATTCAATAGAGCATTTTGAGTAATTTCTTGTTTCTTGTGCAAGTTTTTCTTAGTGAAGGTTAAGGTTTAAAGATGGTTTGTCCCCTCAAAAGCTGTTATGGAGTTTGGTGCCCACTAAGAGGTATGAAGAGAGTGGAAAGTTATTAATAGGTTAGAAGTGGGGCCTTCAGGGCAGGTGAGGGTTTCAGGGTATAAAACCCATAGTGAAAGAGATTACAAGACACACGTGTGTGGGTAGATGTGGGCATGGACACCCACATATATGCACACATGTTCACAGCCATGTGGTCTCCTCATTCATGGTTTTTTCACACCAGCCTTCTAGGTAGGTTCATCGGCTAGGTTCAGCTTCAAATATCTACTGCAGTATTCATATTTTTCAAAAATTATGACAAAAAGCATATCTTAGAGGTTTTCAATAACTGAATTTAGAGACTTATTCACAGGTCCTGATTTTCTATCTGTGGGTAATTAAAACATATCTAGGCTCGAGAATTAAGTCCCAAGGATAGGGTTTTGCAAATTGATGGGAGAATACCCTTGGGGGAATGGGGACATATCTAGCTGCAGGCTTGGGATGCCAGATCTGAAAGGCATGCCTGAAATGTGCATACGGAGATGGCGGGGACTCCAGAGACCCTCTAGACACACAGGAAGAGCGGAGGGATGGACTGGGCAGGGCTAACAAGATTTTCCTTCCTGGGTCAGGAATCCTGCTTCCAGCTTAGGATCCCTCTTTCCTCCATTCTTTACATTACATCCCAGGATGACGTGCACAGTTCACAGTTACCTCATGTGCACAGTTTATTCTGTTCTCCATTCCTTCCAGTTTTCTTGAAGACTTGCTGTTTCTACTGTCCTCCTCTCCCAACAGTCTCCTCTCTCCACATCCACCCACACCTTCCCCTGTAAACTCCAACCAGTTCCAAGTGTGTGTGGGTTACTGTAAAGTAAATCAGGCAGCTCATCAAGTAGCAACCTCCCCCCATCCTATTTTCCCTCAAGGTCTCTCTGATATCTTATTTCCCTTCTCCTACACATCCCTTGGAAAGTAAGGTCTGTTCTGTTTCCACACCTTGAGCATCTGCTTACCTTAAAAATGCCTCCCCAAGAAAGGTGCAGATCATAAAGGTAGACCTCCTCCGGCCATGCCTGCATGGACTTGTGTGATCTCAGACCCTAGAAGAAGCCCCTTCCTTCTCCTCTCAGCAAGGCCTCCTTGGACCTTTGCTGATCCTGGGCCCATCTGTTCCTGTCACTTCAAACTTCAGTCTCTAAGCACCTGTCTGTCATGTCTAAACCCTCTGCTTTGACCAGTCTCCTAAGTTTTAATGCTGGTGTTTCAACAGCTGGCTGGTTGCCTCACGTGTTTGCCTGAGTCATGTGTCATCATTTTATGTTTCTTCTCCCGCCCTCTGCCTTTATTGTTCTACACAGACCTGGAGAGATGCCTTCAGGTTTAGGAGCACTAACTGCTCTTCCAGAGGGCCTGGGTTTGATTCCCAGCACCCATATGGCAGCCCACAACTATCTGTAATTCATGCATGTGGTACACAGATAAATAGATAGATATGTATATATGTATATACATACATATATATGCAAAAATACAATACAATATATTACAATAAATAAGTTTAAAAACTGGCGTTTTAAACTGGACATGGTGGTTCATGCCTTCAATCCCAGCACTTGGGAGGCAGAGGCAGAGGCAGGAAGATCTCTGTAAATTTGAGGCCAGCCTGGTCTAAAGAGTGAGTTCTCTACAGTTATGTAGAGATAAATAGATGATGATGATGATAGATAGATAGATAGATAGATAGATAGATAGATAGATAGATAGATAGACAGATAAAATTAAACCAGGCCATGTCTTATCGACTGTTGTCCCGTGATTCCCTCCCACTGTTGCCCTGATCACTTCTCTAATTCCGGTCACAGCCACCTCACCCTGAACCACTTTACAATAGCCTCTCTGACTGTGGACTTTGTCAGCGCTTGCTCACCCTCACATTCCCGCCTGTGGATCAAATCCCCGGAGTCTCCATACGGCAGGCACAGTCCCATCGGATCCTTTGGCACTGTTTTCCACCTTCTCACTTTACCATGCAGCCCTGCTTCTAGCTATTCCAGAAGATTCGCCAGTTCTGACTCTCTCTCCTCAACTCCACCCCAACCTTGCTCACACAGTCCTTTCCTTCTGGCATGCCCTCCATTCTTACTTCTTTTGAGATTCTTCTATCCTTCAAGTCCTAGCTCAAAAAACACGCTCTCCCTGAAGCCTCTGGTGGGAAGTCCTTCTCTTTTCCCCAAATGCCCCTTTGCCTGGCAGATTGTAAACCACCCATTAAGAAGGATACATAGACTCTTTCTGGCTGCTGTTTCTCTGAGTAGACTGCACACACAGGGACTCTGGCTGAACTGACTCTGCTCAATAAAATATTTAGCTGCCATCTGTGACAGTGCTCCAAGGGTACCAGATGTAATACAAAGTCCCACTTTTCTGCCTTCCTTGATGGTGTGATTCCCATAGAGAACCCCCTTGATAGGAGCCTTAGGGTGGGGTAGAGGTGGGAGTCAAGATGAACACAGGTTCACACAAAGCTTGTACACTGACCTTCTCATTGACTGGTTGGTTCAGGCATTCACACACCCAATGCAACAACACAGTGACCTGAATCTTCTGCACTCACTGACTCTGCAGAGACACCTTCTGCATGAAGTCCCATTGATTTTACCAGTACTCCATTAATACTGTTCAACTGTCAGTTTTAATTGTCAATTTGACACAATCTAGATTCACCTGGGAAGAAGCCCCAGTGAAAGACCATCTAGATCAGGTTTGCCTGTGAGCATGTCTGAAGGAGATTATCTCGGTTACATTTTTTATTGTGGGAAGATGTGCCTACTGTGGGTGGCACCATTCCCTGGGCAGGGGATTCTGGACTATGTATCAGAGTGGATAAAGCAAGCTGAGCGTTAGCATGCAGCATTAATTTACTGCTTTCTGCTCTTGATTGTGGATGCAATATGACTAGTGGCTTCAAATTCCTGCTGCCTTGACTTCCCCAAAATGACAAGCTGTGACCTAGAACTGTGAGCCAAATAAGCCTCTCTAAAGTTGCTTTTGTCAGGATATCTCAGCATGGCAATGGGAAGCAAACCTAAGATTACATGCCAGTGATGGAGAAAATCCAGAGGGTAAGCTTCAAACTCCCGCTGGGGATCTCTTTCTCCACACTTGAGGTTGTGGTTATTTGCGTGGTCCTATTTATCCCAACTCTCTTTCCCTTGTTCCCATACGAAGGGATGAAAAAATGCCCCACCCAGCTTTGCCTGTGAATTTGACAAATGCTGGTGTGTACTGCCTCCCGGGGGAACGGACGTTCAGACATGAGCTATGCTCCTGCGTCACATGCCTGGTCTCGACTATGTTAAGAAGTTAACATGGAGACCATTGCCTCCAGAAAGTCAATCTCATGGGAACCGGTAAGTTATTTCTCACAAAGATGAGTTACAAAAGCTTCTCTCTGGGACTGGCGGGGCTCCATGGCAGAGTGCATGCTGTATAAGGCTCTGGGCTGGATCCCCAGAATTATAAAAAAGAAATTAAGTTTGCACCTGACTCCTGACTTGTGGTCTGGCTTCCTGCCTTATGACATAATCTAAAAAAAAAAAAAAAGACATGATCTTGTGGCTGGGCGTTGGTGGCACGTGTCTTTTATCCCAACACTCTAGAGGCAGAGATAGGCGGATCTCTGTGAGTTTGAGGCCAGCCTGGTCTACTGAGCAAGTTCCAGGACAGGTTCCAAAGCTACACAGAGAAACCCTGTCTTGAACCAACCAACCAACCAACAAGCAAACAAACACAACAAGAACAAAAAAAAAAAACATAAAAAAAGACATGATTTTGCCATGGAGGCCACACCAGCTGGATGCACCATGCCTTTGACACTTTAGAATTTCTAATAGACTTCTTTTCTTCTTTGTAAAGTTACCTGGACCTGAGTATTCCATTATAGTAACAAGAAACATATTGATAAACATTATTGATTTAAATACAAAAATAAACTAGGCCTGGTGGTGCAAATCTGTAACTCCAGCATTTAGGAGACCGGGACAGGAGATCGTAAGTTGAAGGGCAGCCTGGGCTACGCAGTGAGGCCTTGTCTCAAAAAATCAGTATAATAATGTGTCTGTGTACAAATGATGGTGGACTTTAATCATTCAATCACACAATGAAAGCATGTGTGTTCTGGCTTACGCGTGTTTAATAAATAAACAAAGCAAGCAAAACCAGAGGAGTGAAGACATCTAAAAGACCGCCCTCAACTGACCCACATATGGCTCTGCATCGAGAAGCTGACACTTTCCCCACACAAAACAACAGCTGCTTCACTTGCTGGGGACTGTGGTGAGGGAGGGAGGAGCAGTGCAGGCCAAGGCCATGAATCCCTAGTGGAAGCCACAGTCCTAGGCACAACTCAGGATTTCCATGGCCCAGCACGAGTTGGTTCCCAGATGGGAAAGGAAGGTAGGTGTCCCAATGGTTCCTGGGAGTGTGTCTCAGAAAGGCCTAATTAGCAATGGTGGGTGTGGAGAAGCATGGAGTTCAGCAGACTTTGTAGAGGGAAGCAGGGCCACCCAGGACAGCACATGGTCTCTGTGATGGCTGTTCTTGGTTGTCAACTTGACTACATCTGGAATTAAGGAAGTCCCAAATGACTGGGCATGACTGTATGGGACTTTCTTTCTTTCTTTCTTTCTTTCTTTCTTTCTTTCTTTCTTTCTTTCTTTCTTTCTTTCTTTCTCTCTTTCTCTCTTCCTCTCTTTCTTTCTTTCTTTCTTTTCTTTCTTTTTTGGAATTATTTATTTGTTATGTATACAGTGTTCTGCCTGCATGTATCCCTGACTACATTACAGATGGTTGTGAGCCACCATGTGGTCTCTGGGAATTGAACTCAGGACCTCTGGAAGAACGGGCAGTGCTCTTAACCCCTGAACCATCTCTCCAGTCCGAGACTTTTTTCTTAATTAAATCATTTGATAGGAAGATCCACTTCTAATCCAGGTCTTTGGGGTGGGAAGATTCACCTTTATTCTGGGCCATACCTTCTACTGGCAGGCTTTATAAAGTACATGGAAGAAGAAAGCTCTCTGTTTGCCTGCTTGCTCTCACTATCACTGGCAAGTCCGCATTATAGTCTACTTCTTCAGGATTCCAGTGTATACTGAAGACCAGCTGAGACATCCAGCCTTGTGGACTGAACAACTACTGGATTCTTGAACCTCCATTCATAGGCAGCCACTGTTGGGTTAGCCGGACCACATCCTGTAAGCCACTCTAATAAATCCTCTTTCTCTATACATAGAGAGATTCACTCTGTAAGTTCTGTTCCTTTAGAAAACTCTGACTAATACAGTCCCTAGGGAGTAGTGAGGCTGTACCCTGTATGGCAGGTGTCACCAGGCAAGAAAAGACCCTGGAGAAGGGACAGGAAGGAGACAGGCAAAATTCAGGGGGAGTCCAGAAATATATGTGACTCTGAGCACAGCCAAGGAAAAGCTGTGTACACATGTGCATGTGTGTGTATGTATGAGTGTACATGTCTGTATGTATGAGTGCATATGCCTGTTGAGAGGTCATGAGTGCCTCTGAACATGATTGTACATGCCTGTATACAGGCGTATGCAGGTCTCTGCACTGAGGGTGTAGCCAAGGCTCACTCAAATATATGTCTGTTCAACTGAAGTATCAGGCCGGTAGTGGGGTGTTATGGGAATTCATCCTGCCCGTAGACTTAGAGTACCAGCCTTAGGGCATGACTTCTTGTCTGCTGGCGTGATCTATTATAAGGAAGGGGGCAGTCGATCTCTCTCTTGGGAGGTGGGAGCAGAAGCAAGCCTTGTGGTTGTTCACATCTCCCCTGGGAAGAACAGCAGGACACAGCAGCTGGATCCACAGCGGCTTCCACCTTGCCCTGTATTCCTGTATCCGTGAGTCTGTATTTCCCATGGAATCCCCATAATAAAGACTTCTGTAAATTCTCGCATCATCTGGTGCCCCACGTTGGGCATCATCTAAAGCGAGAGCCCGCAAAAGTATAATGAGCAATTTATTAAGGGGGGCAATGAAAAGACAAACTCACAGATACAGAGCAAAGCCGATGCCATGGTCGATCTAACTGCTTGTGCCCAGGAGTCTAAAGCACCAACCTTGTTGACACCTCTCCGCCACTTGGTCTCTCATCACGCCAAGCAAAAGTGAGAGAGCAAGAGACCGAGAGACCCTTCCCCCGAAGCTTATCAGCTGTCCTGTGGCAGACAAGACTACGCCCTAGGGCTGGTCCCACAAGGCTATCGGCGAAGTGAATTTCCACAATAGTGGGGAAATAAGAGAGAGCAAGTGTCTTGGGGTGTAGCTGTACAGAAATCCAGGTGAGGCAAGCAAGAATCACAAGGCTGTGCCTTTGCCATCCAGGCTCAGAGAAGGGACATCTGTCCTTCTGCTCCAGATAATTGATCCTCCTTGACCAATATTAACACAGAAAACAAGTGGTTGGTGTGCAAAGAAGGACTGCTTTTCCTGGAGCAGAGTCCACTGGCTTGCTTTTGTACTTGTGGGAGTAATGATTCCACTTTTACATGGGGGTCCCTCTCCGAGGGCTAAGGCAGAGGTGGCATGGGCAGAGTGCTGTACTCAGTTCCCACTCACCAGTTACAGCCTGGGAAAGGGCTCTCTGCTTACACTAGGTGAGGCTGGAAGTGGAGTAGGGTACGGCACTCAGGTCTGTCACCAGGGAAAGTCTGCTGATCTCTGCAGCCCCCTCCTATCTCACTCCCCCCACCCAGAGCAACACAAACAGAATCCCCAAGAGTGGCACTTACTTCATGGTTAGGCTGTTGAAGAACCAGGAACAGAAGCCCTGGAGAGGGAAAGGAGAGAAACTGTGAGAAAAGCCAGCCTGGCTTATTTTGCCTGACTATGGGGACTTAGACAGCAGAGGGTTGTTTATGTTGGGAGTCTCCTTTCACAGAGGGAGCTTTCTGGAATGGGGCAAGGGAAATGTCTGCTTAGAAGTGAGTGTGCATCCTTGCCCTCCTGATCAGTGAAGTGGGCTTGGAAGGAGGGCAGACGGACTCCTGACTGGACATATGCTGCTCTTCTCTGTCTTTTGTTGCTTTCTTCTGAGGAATCTCCATCCCCCACAGACATGTGGTCTAGTGCTGTCCATCAAATGTGAGTTTACCTTCAATGATTAGCTGGCCAATGGGAAAATGACCCAAAGGAACTAATTAAAATTCTCTTAAGAGGATGGATATGGGTGTGTGCTTAAGTGCCATGAATTCTGCAGTGTCTTGGTGCCGTCTCTGGTGCCACATACAGACAGCTTGAGGACAAAGCCAGCTTAAAGATGAGAAGACCCAAGAAGGGCCCTCTCAGCAATGCTGGACTTCTAGCTGTGCCTGAAGCAGCTGTTTGTCTTGAATTTCCCCAAACTTGAGCCTTAAATGACCCTTTTGTGGAAAACAAAACAAAATAAAACAAACAAACAAAAAACAAAAACAAAACAGTTTGAGCAAGCCTTGGCCCTTTGCAGCTCAGTGTCTTGTTTCGTTGAAGATGCCTTTCTCTCGGATCTTTGTGTCTCAGAGTTGCTAGGTAACAGGTAGAGGCAGCCTCAGCCATGGGAAAGTTGTTGGGAGCCCCAGGAGGGAGTAGGCTTGTGGGAGGCTCTTGCTGAGGGTGAACTGGGGCCTGTGGCTCTCGTAAAGGCTCGTGTGATGAAGGCTTGATCCCAGCTGGTGGCACTACAAAGACGTGAGTGTGCTAACATCATTCATGGGTTGGTCCACTGATGATCATAGGTGAATGGGCTCTGGGTGGGTGAGGGGACGTAGGCAAGTGGGGCACACTTTTGAAGAGTATGTCTTGTTCCTAATCTCTCTGTCTTCCTCTCCCCGTCAATAGCTGAGCAAAGATTGAGCCCTCCAAATCAGACTGAATATAAACAAACCTTCCCCCTGTAGGTCGTTAAGTTGTGACTAACACGATGTCATTGAAGCCAGAGCTCCTCAGAAATGTCCATAACTGAAAGGCAGTGGGGAGACAGACACAGGCTGGTCTCTTGAAGGGGTGGCCGCAGAAGGAACATGCTTCCACTTACCACACACAAAAGATCTGTATTGTGTTAGTTACAGCATGAGCTCAACTGGGTATGCAGATGTGAGGGTCACGGGGGGGGGGGGGAGAAGCAGATTCAGGAAGCTGGTCATGCAGACAGGGATGTTAGCAAGAGGCATGCTTCCTCCATGAGTGAGAAACAGAAGTCCAGGACCCAAGTGGGTTGGTTAGGGTCCCAGGGTGAGGAGACTCACAAAAAGGGCCGCTGGGGAAGGAGGGACAAATAGGTGGAAGGCTCTGAGATGGGAGTCAACATCCATTGTTGAGACACAAATTGGGTATGAGGCAAGGGAGCAAGCCGACAGGCCATGAAAGACATCTGAAATGGATTGGAAAAGCGTTAGAAAGAAATTGAAAGCAAGCATAGAGAACCTGTGTCTCGGGTCACAGGGATGACTCTAGATGCAGATGGAAGATGGATGGGGTGGGAACAAGGGAGGCCCTCAGGAAATCACTTAGAGCTGCTGAGGACATCCAGGCAAGAGACAGGCGGAAGCCTGAGAAGGGCTGATTGGGGAGGACCAAAATGAGAAGGTGAAAGGATCACAATTTGGGAAAGGATTGGGTCATGCCCAGGTGCTTGGCTAAGAGCGAGTTGGGGACAAGAAAGGGCTGCAATGAGGAATTAGAGGTGGCTGGAGGGTGTCATGGGGTGATTTAGACATACTGAACTCCTTTATGGTATTCGTGTGGAGTTTCTTTGAAGGTCACTGGATAAGAGAGAGGTTGGAGGCCTTCAGGACTAGCAGGAGGCCATGTTCAGAGGTAAACGGTAGTGACAACAGCTTAGGTTGTGAGAATGGGTGTCATGACTCAGAGACAGAGTAAGGAGGCAGAGGGAGGGGCTTGGGATAGTAGGGGACTTTAACAGTGGAGGGCTCTGCAAAGGGGTCAGAGGTGTAGCAAAAAAAAAAAAATCCCACAGAGCATTCCATAGACCCAATTGTATGTATTTGTTGAAGGCAGAGATACCAGAAAGTATGCCAAACTTTTTTGGCAAGTGATATGACATTGTCATCTCCAAATGAATTGGGCCATATTCCTAGCTATCCTGGGGCATGTGGTACTCAGACAACAGTTTGGGGATACCTCTCTGACAGACAGGCTAAGATGAGGATTGAGGAGGCCACAGGACTTAGAGGCAGTGGCAGAGGGCCGCTGATGGCTTTGGGACTCTGGTGGAATCAGGGGGTGATGACATATCTGGGGAGGTTGGGAAGGGGTGAGAGGTGAGGAAAAAAGACCACTGTTTAGTCAGCTGATGAGGCTGGTGGAAACAGCAGTATGGTACCCATGAGGAACACGGACAGTCCCTCTGTTTCCTCCCTTCTCCTTTCAGTCTCGGCCCAACTGTCATTTCAGTGCTCACACGATCCCTACTCACAGTGCTGTTCCCACCCTTAACTATTGTAAACCTTTCTTGTCCCCCTTTCCCATCATGCACTCATTTTGTCCTGAATATATTGATTTGCTTGTCTCCCAGCCCTGGAAGAAAGTACCATGAGGCAGGACTTGGTCTCCATTGTCCATCCCCTTGTCCTAGGGATGCAACGACCATACCCCAGGTACCCACAGAAACTGGTCAAATGAGTGGCAAAGGCAGAATTCCACAGGAAAGAGAAAGCAGAACGCAGGGCTGGGTGGGGCAGGGCTGGACAAGGCTGAGAATTTCAGTCCTGCATGACCAAAGGAAGGCACTCTAGGATCTAGGGATGGTTAATACTTCCATCTTTCTGGTGGGAAAACTGAATCTGGGGAGGCTGAAGAAGCAGCTGCTACTCTGTGCACCATGACTGCCTGCTCAGGGTTGGAGTCCCTCAGGGCCCAGACCGCTCCCAGCACTCACCTTGTCCTTGCGTTCCACCTCCAAGGAAATCTCTGAGGGAGACGACTTCTCACTTTGCTCCCCATAGATCAGCGAGGTCATGCTGCCCGCCAGGAAGGGTGGCAGGGAGGTGGAAAAGGAAAGACGAGGTCTCAGACCCCTGCCTTGCACCCTCTCTGTTCCCTAGCTGGGGGACACTGGCTCCTCTTTCCCAGAGCTGTGCCCTGCAGGCCTCAGCTCCTTAGCTGGACACGCAGCTCCCGGTATAGACAGAGCCACCCATGCTGCCAGGTGCATGATGCACTTTGGGAGCCCAGACATGGGTTCTGGAAAGACCAGGACACAAGCATGGCTTTATGCCCAAAGATGGCTGCCCTCCATGTTCCTGTCCCTTCAGGGAGGTCAATGCAGGGACAAAGGCTAGGGAGAGGATGCCACTAGCCAGTGAGACACTTCCTGCAGCTTTGGCACCAGGCAGTGACTCCCAAGGGAGTAGGGTGCCACAATCTTGCCCCCCCTTTACCTGTCATTGTGTATTAGCAGAGCCAGGCGCCCGTAGTCCCACGCAGCTTTCCGGAGGAAGGAATAAAGCAGGACAACGAACTGCAGACCCAGAAAAGTAATGTGGAGCAGGAGACGTCTCGTGCCTTCTTTTGCACCAGTCTCCTGCATCCCCACAGGGTGGGGGGCACCCTAGTCCTGAAGTCTACAGAGTGCACCCCCTCAGATGCTAAGTTCTGCCTTGGGAGGAGCTGTCCCTTTGAACTGGCATTTCCTGACACAGAGCACATGGTCAGTTTGTGGAATGGAGGAGTTGAGGGTGTGATTAGGGCGATTAAACAAGAATATCCCATGACAACATTAGCGGGGGGACAGAGAAGGAAGGTCCAAAGGCACAGGTCAAATGGACTTTTCCTTGGTGGTATAGAGAAAACTCCAGAAATACTGCCTCTTCCTCCAACCCCAAAGCCCTCCCACACAAGCCACCTAGGCTGGACCATCCCTGTGACTGGTGTCCATTGGATAACTGGGAGCCCCACTATGTTTCTGGTCATCCACTTCCTACCCTGGCTAAAATCTCCCTGTGTCTCTCCCAAAGCACCCAAGACTTACCAGCCATAAGATGAGGTTGAGTACGAGCACAGTAGGGATCCCCCCAAAGGGCTGCCCCTGGAGGACAGTGCTCTGGGACTGGAAACACTCGTCCGCTGTCATATTGCGAAACTTTGGGACCTCTGAAGAAGAAGACATCCTGGACACACTCAGGCTCCCAGCCTGGGGAAGGCTCTCTGTCAGACTCTGCGAAACACAGAAAGATGCTAGGGGGTGTATGGGGCTATGCACTGAGGATAGCAGTCAGCTAGGCTGGGGGACACATGAGACTCAGGGGGCCAATGATGGGTTTGGAATTATGACATCAAAGGAGAAGAACCGGCCCATTTGAGCTACAAGGTTACAACCCCATAGCTATGCAGACAGAGTAGCTTCAACTCCCTGAGCAATTATTTTATACTGCTTGGCCCTTTTTTAAGTTGCAAAGACTGGGCAGTGGTGGTGTGCACCTTTAATCCCAGCACTTTGGAGGCAGAGACAGGCAGGCTTCTGAGATCAAGGACAGCCTGGTCTACAGAGTGAGTTCTGGGACAGCCAGGGTTCACAGAGAAACCCTGTTTCGAAAAACTTTTTAAATTGCAAAATGCAAATGTAAATGTATCTTCCTGTTGATATATATATATATATATATATATATATATATATATATATATATATCTCACAAAGGGAAGCTAGATCCCAGAATAGAAAAGTTCAAGTTGGCACACAGAGTCATTGTGATCATGAGACACCCAAGTAGATGGGGCTCACTGCTGTTTCCTCTACATTCTATGACTCTCCAGGAAAGACATGATCCCTAAGGATGCAAGATGCCTAGCACAGAGGAGTGACCCAATAAACTCCTTGTCTAATGTAATTTATAGTGTGTGTGTGTGTGTGTGTGTGTGTGTGTGTGTGTGTGTGTACGTATGTACTTGTGAGCAAGTGTATGGAGGCCAGAGGACGACCTTAGGTGTCATTCTCAGGAATGCTTTCCATATCTTTTGAGACAGAGTCTCTCATTGGCTTAGAGCTTGCCAATTAGACTAGCCTGGCTATCCAGCACACCCTGAGGATTTCCTGTTTCTGCCTCTCCAGTGCTGGGATGACAACTACACCTGACACTTTTATGTGGGTTCTGAGGGCTAAACTTGGGTCCCCGTGCTTTTGAGGCAAGCACTTCACTGACTGAGCTGTCTCCCTAGCTGGTAAACTCCGTGTTACCTTGTCTTGGAACCTAGAAGACCAGCACCTGCCCAGGTCCTCACCCATTCAGTGGAGTTGGGCATTCCGGTAAGTCCCAGATGCAAAGCCACAGTCACTGCTTTAGAACTTTACAGGTATCGCTAAGAGGAGCCACGCACAAAGTGGCCCGATTGAACTTTCATTTGGGCTCTAGATCTCACCCTAGGTCTCTTTGATCTCATTTAAGAGAAGTGTCATTCATTCATTCATTCATTCATTCATTCAAATATTTTGTGATTCGCTGCTTTGTGCATGCATGCTGCTGCTGGTATCTCAATGATATGACAAATAAGAAAGCCTCCTTCATGGTTCCCTAGTGGGAAAGAACACACAGGGAGAGGATCAGTAGCCACTGTGGGCACAAGCCATTCTTTTGCTGGTATGGGGAAGCAACCTCCTAAGCAGAGACAAACTCTCAGTGCATTGAGGGAAGGACAAACAGACTGGACAAGGGATGGCAAGGATAGGTGTGAGTGGTATGAAGTCACCTAAGTTTTGAAGGATCCTTTGATTGAGGATACAGGCATAAGGGAGGGACAGATGAGCAAAGAGAGGACCCACAGGATCCAGGCAATGACAATCTGGGCAGGGCTGACTGCTTGAGAGTGGTGGGAAGCAGCTGGACACTTTGAACATGGAGCTAGCAAGAGTTCCAAGCAGACAGGATGGGGGAAGATAATAGATAGAAGTCCGGATGACTCTGAAGTTTTTAGCCCAAGAAATTGAAAAAATAAAATGGATCTTCTGTCACTGGAAAGGTGGGGGAAGAAGAGGAGAATGGAGTACAATGGTTTGGCTAAGGAGCTATGGGTGTGGACCCAGAAGACAGCCTGGAGACATAAGCATGAGAAGAAAGCTGCCAGCATAAGCAGCTCTCGGAGGCAAAGGACCAGATCACTGAAGGAGGGGTACAGAGAGGGAAGAAAGAACAGAGGAGGTCGAGGCAGAAGCCAGTGACTGGGGAATAGCTGATAACTGCCCAAAGGAGAGGCACCACGACCCCAGACAGAGCTTCAGTGGGAAAGAAGAAGAGCTTGGGAATAACGGAGAAGAGTGAAAAAGAAGGCTCTTCACCACCACCGGACAGTGCTGGAGAGAAGCAGCTGCTCTAAGGGGTTGCTCCAGGGCCTCCAGTACACCCAGGAGGTAAGAGAGGCTGAGGGGTCGGGCTGTTTGCACTCCATGGGTTCTGTGACACTAGAGCTCAGCTCTGACAATTGCTCCACGCCCAATGACCTTGAGCGAGGTACTAGAGGTCTCCATGCCTTGGTTTCCTCATCTGTCAAATGAGCAACTGACACATTCCACAGGGCTGTTGAGAGTTGAGACAGTTGAGATTTGTGGGTCCTACGAAGCAAGGCCTAGAACTTGGGAAGCATCACATAAAGTCTGTAATAGGAGACGTGGACGTGAAGTCCCACGGGGGCTGGCAAGGGGGAAAGAGAGCAGGAGATGAGGTGATCCTGGCTCACTGGCAAAAGCGGCAGTAGACCATGCGTTAATGGTGCTCTCAATCTTGGTGGAAGAGGCTTCTCTGCTGTGGGCGGCAGGCGGTGACCGCAGTCTCTTACAGCTGTCCAGAGCGCTGAGAATAAGTGACTGCTGACCGCGGAGCCCTGAATGGGACATTTATGTCAACCCCCTCAAGGTGCAGGGAACATTGTAGAAGATGGGATGGGAAAAACTAAGAGCCAGACAAATGCTGTCTTCTGGACAAAGTACTCATCAACACACAGCAGCTATGGCTACTTACATAACACCCGAGTACGATCAAGCTAATCAATGTTCCAGCATAGCAGGGTTCACCCCTAGCTAAGGAGCTATTGGCAACTGATGGCTGCCGGAAGAGGGGAAGTCATCTTTCCTCAGAGGTGCGTCTGCTGGTAAACTGTCCATGCTCTGCCCATATCCATGCATATGCAGGAAGCACTGAGCAGACATCAGACTTAGTTAATAAAAAGAAGGGTTCAGTTCCCAGCACCCACATGGCAGCTTGTAACTGTCTGTCATTCCAGTTCCAGGGGACCTGACACCCATAGCAAAGCACCAATGCACATAAAGTAAGAATGAATAAATTTGGAATAAGAGGATATGAAGGCCAAGAAGGAAGGTTTTTAAGGGTCCCAGAGGGAGTGGAAAAGATTTGGGATGTACATGATCAAGATATAATGTATACAAAATTTTCAAAGAATAAATAAAAGTGTCCTTTTAAAATATTCTTTTAGTAAGGGCTGAGGGCACAATGAGATTCACCTTGAGAAAGAAAGGAAAACAAAAATACGCATTCTACTCTTTGAGTTAGTGTCTAGCAAGAGCCCACACTACCCTCCTCTCATTTCTACTGAGGTGTCCCGGGTTTTATTGCCTATTCAAGGTCACCGACTAACCTGTCATAGTTGACACTGAACACAATGCACTTGGGTCATACACCTGAACGTCAAAGTAACAGCAATGGCAATCCCCAGGGTAAGAGGAGCAGCTTTGAGAACCATCCACTTCTGCAAGAAGTGACAGTTCTGATGATAGCCACTGGAGGGAGCTCACGCTAAAGAAGGTGGTACTGGAAGGTGACACCCCACCACACATACAAATACACACATCTCCCGACCCCATGACCACACACACACACACAAAGACACAAAGGCAGAGGATATACTTCCTGCCTGGGGCAGTTCTCCAAGGAAGGTCCACTTAGCTATAGGTTTCCTTTGAAAGAACAGATGTGGTGGAGAGAGCATCTTGGGGGCCTTCCACTCAGACAAACGGCCTTTATCTGGGGTGTTTTGCACCACTCAGTCACTTGTCTTTTCATCTCTTGGTGTCTTTTACTTACTCATTTTTAAAGATTTCTTTTTTAGTTATGGGAGACATTAATTACGGAGAGCATAATGAACCTGTAGAAAACACCAGATCCCCTGAAGCGGGAGTTACAGGCGGTGTGAACCACCCCGAGATGTCTCTCTAGATCTTTGCTGGTGCCTTTCTGCTGTTGTTGTTGTTGTGTTTTTTGTTTCTCAAGACAGGGTTTCTCTGTGTAGCTTTGGAGCCTATCCTAGCACTCGCGATGTAGACCAGGCTGGCCTTGAACTCACAGAGATCCGCCTGCCTCTGCCTCCCGAGTGCTAGGATAAAAGTCATGCGCCACCACCGCCTAGAGCTGGTGTCTTTTAAAGTGGGAAGGGTTTGGACTTTTGACAAGGCGACCTCCCAGCTGAGGTGTGAAGGTGTAGGAGTTAGCACTGTGAGGTAAGGAAAGGTGGGTAGAGGGAACCTTATTGACAAAGACCAATGGAGCAGACAGGGTGAATAGGACATTCTCAAGTTGGAATAAACAGTGGTAGCTAGAGAGAGGGATGGATCACTTGTTTGCCCATCAATCCATGCAACAAGATGGATCTGGGGCTGAAGAGATGGTTCAGGGGTTGAGAACACCTGCTATTCTCCCAGAGGACCCACACAGAAGCTCACAAGCATCTGTAATTCCAGTTCCAGGGGTTTTGACAGCCTCTTCTGGCCCCCATGAGCACCAGACACACATGTGTTACACAGATATACAATACAGGCATAACACTCATACACAGAAAATTAAAATGGAACCCCCCCCACACACACGAATTGATTCACTACATCAAACATGCCAGGCCCCATGCAGACCCTGGAGGTACAAATATGACATACTCCTGAGGGAATTTGCAGCCTTTAGGAGTTGGAGAGAGGATTACTATTGGCCTAGGGATGGGAAGACCCTCAGCTATGAAGTCCCAGTGTAAGCTTGGAGTTGGGGGTGGGAGTTTCTATCCAACAATATAGTCAGTTCAGGGTTTCAGCTCCATCTGCCTGGCCTGCAGGGCAGGTGCGGGAAGGAAAGAGAGAAGAATAGTTTACCTCTCCCACCTTGTCACCCAAGCTCTCAGGCAGCAGGCAGAGGCAGTGAGGAGGCTGTTGCCATGGAAACCTAAAGCAGCACCCAGCCTTTCTCCATACACTGCTCCATCCTAGACTTGCATTCTTCCTTCATCTTTATAATAACCCCAAAAGGCAATGCCCCATTATCCCCCTATCCAGAAGTGACTCTAAGCTGGCTCTTGGCTGTGAAGGAGGGATGCAGAAAGCTGAAAGGGTTAGCTTTGGAGATCCAAGCACGAGCCCTTCCTTAAGCTTGAAACCTGAGGATTCTAGAGATACAGATGGCTGGGATACTAACCTGATACATGCCTAGAGTAGCAGGTATTGGGAACCATGACTCTTTGGACAATAATTTCATAGCAGAAGACAAAGAACTGTTCAAGGAAGTGGAGAGAATTTGGCTACCTGAAGCCAGGACATCACATTTAAACCGTGGGTCTATCCTAGTGACCATCCCTTACCTCTGTGAGCCTCAGATTCAGTGAAAAGTGGGCATAACGGCAGCTCCGTCTCACAGGGTTATTGTGACAGTGGAGGAAGATGGTTCATACATTCCTTTGTACAATGCTGAGAACGGCATCATCCCTCAGGACTACTCAGTGCTGCCTCCTCCTCCTCCTCCTCCTCCTCCTCCTCCTCCTTCTTCTTCTTCTTCTTTTTTTTTGTTTTTTTTGAGACAGGGTTTCTCTGTGTAGCTTTGAGCCTATCCTGGCACTCACTCTGAAGACCAGGCTGGCCTCGAACTCACAGAGATCCACCTGCCTCTGCCTCCCAAGTGCTGGGATTAAAGGCGTGTGCCATTGATGCCCAGCCCCAGTGCCACCTTCATGTCATTGGCTTACTGAGATGGTGCTGAGGGGCCCCTACTGGGCCATCCATAGGCTCCTTCCTGCTACTCGTTCTTTTTGGGGCTAGGACCAAGGAAAGATGTGGGGAGGAGAGTCCACTATTCTTTAAATTGCAGTCATTGGGCAGCCATTGTCTCTGCTCTTTCCATGAGCAAAAATGAAATTACACTATTGATTTGAACTTGGGATTGGGGAAGAGAGGGGATAAGAATGCTGGTCTGTGTGGCAGGTCCCCTCCATGTTCACATACCTTGTCTGAATGGAGAGGGACTAGCTCCCTCCTGCCCACGCTCCACTATCTTCCCTTCCATCACCAAAAGCAGGATGTTCTGCTGTTCTGGGTCTTCTAATCCTGAGCCAACCTCAGCAACTCAGAGGCAGTGTCAAAAGAACTAGCTTTGCCTTTGACTCCACCGGTCATCCCCTCCCTCCCTTCATCCTCTTCCTGCCTCCTTCCCTCCCTCCCTCTCTCCCTCCTCCCTCCCCCTCCCTCCCTCCCTCCCTCCCTCCCTCCCCCTCCCTCCCTCCCTTCCTTCCTTCCCTGCCAGGCATCCAGGCCTACCGCTGTCCTAACAAGCCACACTGGCTCTCTGCTCTCCACTTCCAGATGATACAGACATTGGAAGGCCAAGTCTCAGGAGTGATCCCAGAATTAAGATGGTCTGGGGGGAGGAGGGGAGCTGGAGATGTGGCTCACACTGGTGGCCCTTCCAGAGAACTAGAGTTCAGATCCCAGCATCCATGTCGGGTACCTCACAACTGTCTGTAACTCCATCCATTGCCCTCTTCTGGCCTCCATGGGCCTTAGAACTCATGTGCACATACCCATACACAAGCACACACAAGTACATATAATTAGAGATAAAGTTAATCTTTTATTTTAAAAAGATGGTCTAAGGAGTTCTGTGGAGGGGCCAACTTACTGGTTGCTAACATTTACTGAGAATTAACTCTGGGCCAATAATTTCCATTTAAGCAATACTTCATTTAGCTCTCTCAAGGACCCTAGGGCACCAGAAGCAGCCATCCCAGGAAGAGAAGTATCAAAGCCTAGTGAACTTATACAAGTCAACCAAGGTCACCGGCCTAGTAAGAGGCAGAGCTGGTCCTCAAGCCCAGGTGTTTCATTACCCTCCACTGGGCTGGCATTACTGACAAAGATGGAAGAAGTCCTACTCCAGGGACTGAGCCTTCCCAGACTTTCAAGGTGATGCCATGTAAGCAGATGCCATGGGCAGAACCAGGGGTCTAAGCTGGGCCCTGCAGCCATCCAGTTGTGCTCCCCAACACTGCCCAGAGCCCAGCCCAATGAATCAGCAGGAACTGGCCCATTAGGGAAGCAGTTAGGCTTAGATGAGAATCACTGTAGTCACATTTCAGGAGAAATGGGCAGCCAACACACACACACACACACACACACACACACACACACACACACACACGCACATGTACACACATACAGATACAGACAGACACATACATACATACACACACACACACAGACATGCACATGCACACACATACAGACACATACACACACATGCACACCCACACACAGACATACAGACACATACATACACATGCACACCCACACACAGACATACAGACACATACATACACACACAGACACACACATACACATGCACATGCACACACAGACACACACATACACATGCACACACAGAGATACAGACACACACACACACACACACACACACACACACACACACACGTACCACCACCACCAGGGTGCACAAAGCTGCCCCCACCACATCCTGGTCTTCTCTGTCTTTTCAATAATGATCACCTTTTTCTTTTCTTTTTCTGACAGTAGGATGCATCATCTCCCCTGGTTTGGTATGTAAACAAACGAGTTTCCCTTTCTGGCCATGTGACCTCCTCCCATCTCCTCTAGCCTTTGGATCTCCTCTTCTCACCCATCACCCTTTTCCAGGCAGCCAGCTTGGTAGCTTCAGCTTACTCTCATTGCCAGTAGGAGCAGAGCGGGGAGGGAAGTTACAGGAACTAGGGGATCTGCTCCATAGCCCTCCACACCTGCCTTGACAGCTAGCCACGAATATTACCCTGACTTGAGCCTGTCCCTGTCTTCCCTCTTCTAGCACTTTATGGCCAAGGACAGTGCGCTCGGTGTTCAGTGTGATGAAGCTGAGTCTTGCAGGTTCAGACACATGAGGTGAGAACCTGGCCTCCTGGCACCCCATTTGCGACTCTCGGTGGCCTCATAGCCTTGTGGAGAGGGTAAGAGGATTTGAACCAGCTGGAAGGTATTTGGAGAACACAAACATCCCTGACCTTACCAATGAGCCAGCTTTTGTGTGCAGAACGGATGGAGGGCCACCCCAAGAGTCCTAGAGTTGTCTGCATATAATTAAGGGGTTGTGGACACATTTCCTGACTCTCCCTAAATGAGAGGTGAGATTCATAGATTAGTGATGGTAGCCTTGTAACTTTAAATCTTGCTGGGGGTGGGTATCTCAGGACACAGGTCCTTTTATATTCCCATGTTTCCTTTCTGCTCCATCTCCACTGGCTCTGATAGAGGGTCGAATCTCTTCCTGGGATCTCCAAGCTCTGACATTTTCTCAGAATCTCAGAGGCCACCCACCTGGAGACTTCTTCATAGGGTACCACACTTGCCTTCTGCTCCCTGTCACATGACCAAGAGCCGCCTGTCCCACTCTACAAATAATCTGCTTTTGGGCTGAGCCAGGAATTTCATCTCATTGTAACGTGCTATGCCAAGGTCTAGCTCCCATACTGCTGTCTCGAGCCTTCCTTCAGATGCCAGGCCTGGTTTGTACTCACTACACAAATGGCTTTTCCTACTGTTGCTAATGCAGACCTCTCTTTCTTCCATGCACACAAGCAGCCAGTTGTTTTTTGTTTTTTGTTGTTGTTGTTGTTGTTTTCAGAAACATCTGTGGGATGTTCAAATAACAGGAGCCATTTTCTCCCCTTGGGCTTTCCCTAGTGCCACTACAATGACCAGCATGTAGTAGACTCAATGAAAGCTGGTCTTTCATCCTAAACCATACTCAGAGGTAGAAAAAAATAACTGTAAATAGTTTGCACTTTTCTGCAGGCTACATCTGAGTGCTGCGTTCTTGCCTGCCCACGTCATGTTGTTGGTTCCCAAGACTCCGTCCCAAGTTATAGTACGGAGTAGAGGGATAACATAGTTCTAAATCAAGAGGTTGGATGTGACTCTGACTCCATTATTTACTAGCTGACATCTAATCTTTGTTGTTTTTGGTGGTGGTGGTGGGTTTTTCGAGACAGGGTTTCTCTGTGTAGCTCTGTAGACTAGGCTGGTCTCAAACTCACAAAGATCTGCCTGCCTCTTGCCTCCTGAGTGCTGGGATTAAAGGCATGCACCACCACCAACTGTCACCATCTAAACTCTTAATAGTCAGAACTCCTATGAAATGGAGTTCACTATCTGCCCTGACAGGTCCAAGGTGATTACAAAGCCTAGTTAAGAAGAGAGGGCACAGACAGTTTTCATAAGCTGTGGGAGCCACAAATGTTAGTTGTTGCCTTTGCTATCCTGTTCTAAAGATGAAGCCAGCCTTCTCTCAGAGGCTTCTAAATGTAGGGTGAGTGGACCTAGTGGTACCAGGTGTGTGAGCAGCTGGCCGAGCTGAGTGCATCAGTAGATCTCAGAACCACGGACAGCACCAGGCAGCCTGGTAGGGTCTGTGTAGCTTCTCTCTGCCAGAGCTTATGAGAGGTTCATAGTTCGATCACTTGTGTCCCTGGTACCATAATAAGAATGGCAGTTGGTATTTAGTGAGGAAGTTCTATATGCTACTCATCGTGTCAGGTCTTTTAATGAATCATCTAGGTTAGCACACCTATTAGATTGAGTGTTGGATGCTGTAGGTGGCCCTTGGCCTCCATACATGGCTCCTTCCTGTGTGCTTTTCTATGGTGAAGAAGCTGAAAAGCTAAAAACTACAATTCCCATGCTCCATTGCAGCTGGGGCTCTAGCTTCAGATTGGTTCAGAGATATACTAAGGTGGACTGAGAAGGTAGAAAAGGGAAGGGGTGCTTTGCAGCAGAGTCAATGCCAGGCTTTGCCTCCTGGGACCATGGGGTGTAGAGAAAGGCACGTGTTACAAATACATAAGGAGCTTCCTAATCCTAGGTTGCCATGGAGCAGATGGAGCTCGGTGGCTCCAGGAACAGCCCTCCTGACTGTGTGCCATGTGCTTTGTCTCTTGGGCCAGTTCTGCTCTTCTGGGCACCCAGAGTCAAGCAGCTCCATCACTTTGGAAGCATGGAATGCTTAGTATTAAATCCTTGTTTGGATTTAACACACATACACATTAAATAAATAAGTCCTGAAGACGCTTAGAGTGCTTCTGTGTCCTGCGCAAGGACCAGCTAGATTCTGTCATTTTTGTAAAGAGGAAATCTTGAGCCTGAGGAGCCTGAGAGACTGGCTAGGTCAGGAAGCTAATGGCAGTGGAGTGGGAAATGAGCCCCTGGGGAAGGACTCATCAGCCCCCCTCTGAATCATGCTATGAACCACACTCAAGACAAAACAGCATTAAAATATAACTCAGGCTCAAGACAGAAGTTAATGGAGAAAGGGAAAGCTATGCTGGAATCAAACTCCAGGCTTGAGTGGGTGTGGCTTCAGACAGAGAAGGAAGGGGGAGGCAGGGACTTGTGTGACAGGGCAGGTGTGGTCTAACCATCATTTATTCCTCACAAGTGCATAAGAGCAGCTGCCTGAGCTGCAAGCATCAGTGGTCCATTTTACAGGTGGATAAACTAAGGCTAAGTATTAACCCACAGTCACAAAGCTGGAGGGAATGCAAGGCCTGTGGCAGGAGGAGGGAGGCAGTGGCCACTCAAGTCAAGGCTGGAAGCTAAGTGAACTGACTTTCCCCACCCACCTCTCTCTGGGGCTCTACAGCGCTGCCTCTCCCTGCCAGGAAGGTTCTCTCCTTGTCCTCAGACTCTTGTCACCCTGACCCAGGGGCCAGAGCCTGTCTGTCACAGTGAGCCACCATGGCCAGGCCCAAGTAGGGCAGGGCAGGAGGCAAAGCAGCTGTGGGGTTATCAGACACCAGACCTTCAGGGGCTAGACAGCAGTTGGGGAAAACTAAAAAGAGGAGAGTGACAACTTGAGTGTGTGCCTGGTGTGTGTGTGTGTGTGTGTGTGTGTGTGTGTGTGTGTGTGTGTGTGTGTGTTAACAATAGTGGGGTGTAGTGGTGTTCTAAGACTAGAGGGTCCTGATTTTGGGTTTTTAATTTAAGGAATAAAGAACCACAATAGGAGCTGGAGAGATGGCTCAGAGGTTAAGAGCACTGGCTGCTCCTCCAGAGGTCCTGAGTTCAATTCCCAGCAACCACATGGTGGCTCACAACCATCAGTTATGAGATCTGGTGCCCTCTTCTGGTGTGCAGGCAAAATATTGTACACATAATAAGTAAATAAACCTTAAAAAAAAACAAACCTTCAAAGTATACCATGTTCTTTCAGAGGTCTTTGTTTTTTTTTTCTTCTGCTTAAAAACAAAAACTAAATGAGCACGTCCTATTGTATGCAGAATTGTGAAGGGAAGCCTTGCTTTTTCTAGGCACAGGCATTGCTGGCTTTCCTTCATCAAACCCCTGGCTGTCCCTCAGGTATTCTGACAGTTGTAACTGCAACTTGTCAATGGAGAAGGGGTCTGTGTGCAGGCCCTTTGTGGCTCTGGGCAGCTGTCCACTCAGGAAGGTCAAGTCTGATCAAGCCACCTCTCTTCCTTCTACCAGGAGCCCCTCTTAACATGCCTTGGTTCTCACGGATGGTTGGCCCCTGCTCTCAAAGGCCCTGGCGTTATCTGGCTCTTGGGCACCCCACCCCCATTGGAATGCCATGTTGGGAGTCAGCCCAGCTCTACAGCCTCAGGCAACCCTCCTGGAAGCTCCTATGTCTACCCTACCCCTACAACAATCACTCTGTCCTGAGTTCTCCCCCCCCCGCCCCATGTAGTGCTAAGAAGAATCAGGCGTGTTCTTTCCCTCCCCAAGCTCATTCCAGGAGAGGCTTGAGACAGATCTTGCTAAGAGGCAGTTACAGCGTGGGAGAAGTCTGCCGCAGTACACAGCTTGCAGACAAGGGCCACTGAGCCCAATCTGGAGTGTTTAGGAGTTTTCCTGCATAAGGTGGTGAGGAAATCCTCTATAAGGACACAGTTGCTTTCCTTGTTCTCGTCAACAAGTGTCTGCTATAGATGGTTCCACATGACACTCTGACTTCATTTAGCTGAACTCCCTTCAATCCATTGTCTCCCAGATTCTCTTCAGTTGGGCAATTGTGGCTCCCCCACTCCAGCTGCAGCACCTTGGCATACCTTAGTCTCTCTGCGCAGATGTTTCTCTCTCCGAAATAACTCACTTTGTCACTAACCTCAGTTCGACATTTACTTCTTTGTGGGGGAATCAGGTGATGCACCATGCCTATGCCCCTACCCTAGGGCATCTTGGGAGGCAGAGACTATGCAGCTTGTAATTGTGGACCCCTAGGGCTGGCTTCCTTGGGTCTAACCCTAGCCTTTGCCATAGCCCCATGACTTTAAGTAGGTTTATTAACTGCTCTGTGCCTCAGTTTCCTTATCTATAAAATGGATGCATTCCTGTCATCTTCCCCATTGGGCAGCGTGAGGACTAAGGGAACCAACTGAACCACTTACACACTACCCAGCACGTTTGGTGATGCATAGTTTCCTGTGTTAGGACCTAGTATACTGTGTGATTACTTACAGGTTGACCTTTAACATAGTTGGCCACCCCAGGGAACAGCAGATTCCTTAAGGACACAGCCTGAGCCCTTGTTGTTCATTACTGTCTCTACGGTCTGGGTAGGGTCGGGTGCTTTGCAAATATTTGTTGAAAACGAGAAAGTCAGTAGGCGCAGCAGAGGGACTTGTTTGGCTTTGTGATGTCAAACCTAGAGCATATGGCCTGGAGGGGACCTTACAAACACTGTCATCTACAAACACTGCTTCTCTGACAGCTGTCCCATCTCAGGCTAGGCTGTCCCTGTCTACCCTGTCCCTTGGGGCTTGCCTGGAACCTGTTCATGGAGGTTTCTGCCTTGATTTAGAGAAAGAGAAATGTGGCCCACCTCCCATCTGAGGGTGGTAGAGCAAATGCATTCACAACTGGGCGAAGCTGAGCCTCCAGCAGGACCCTGAGTTATCCCTGTAATTCTCATCTCCATAGCAACAAGTCTGGACTATACTTTCAGCCAGCAAGACTGGGCAGCTGTTCCATTCCTCATCAACAGGGGAGTAAAGACTCCAGGGTACGGTTCTCTCCTCAGCCTCCAACTCATTAATTCTTCAGCATGAGTGTGGGGGGGGTTATAGAAGACAGTTGGGAAGGGGGTGGGAATAGGAGAAAATCACAAAAATACAGTGGAGTAGTGCCTGATCCTAGAGTCAGCTCCTGCTACAGAAGGATAAAGGCTGCCCACAGAGAGGCGCCCATAGCAACCAAGTAAGCAATCAGATAAGACATTGTTGACCCCACTCCATCACCTTCTGCAGCCAGGATGAGCTCTGACCATAGAGTGTACAAGAAACTGATGGTAGTTTGCTTTCAGAGAGGGGAGATGGGTGGCCACAAGAGCAGAACATAGACTCACTGGTCAGTTCTCTTCTTGTCACTGTTTGAATACACAATGAGGTACACATTGAACCACTACTGATTCCTGGATGGCACCTCTGAGAGGCACTATCTCTAACAAGCCCCTGGATGATACCAATACTAGTGGGACATGCTTTAAATTTTGCCCTATGGAGGCAAATCCATGGGAGGAGGAAGAAGGTCACCCTGCGGCCTGCCCCCTCATCTAAACATAGACATTGGAGTAGGCAGTCTGGCAGTCAGTCTGGTTCGCCCAGCCATCGTATCTCTCTCCCAGCCACACAGCTTCCACTCATAGAATCAGCAGTTCAGGGGGCTGGAGAGATGGTCAGCAGTTAAGAGCACTGGTTGTGCTTCCAGAGGACCTGGGTTCGATTCCCAGCACCCACATGGCAGCTCATGATTGTCTGTAATTCCAGTTCCAGGGGATCCAACAACCTTACACAGATGTACCAATGCAAATAAATAAGTCATTTTCAAAAAAAAGAATCACCAATTCAGCCCTGACCTGGCTCCTGAACTTAAGAACCTATAGTCCAAGCATGCAGTTCCCTAAAAGGACATGGGACAAGAGGGCTTCAAAGTGTGGCCGTCACAGAGCAGAGGATCTGATTCTCCCTGGTGTACAGAAAGGGTGCATGAAGGCTGGGCTGGCCAAGGAACCACTAAAGATAGTTTAGTTCCTATGAGTTGATGGTTTACTAGCTGCCAGGCACTCTGCTCAGACTCCACAAGCACAGGAATTTTCAACCATCTCCAACAACTCAAGACAGGATCCCCTGCTGCCATGTGAGCTTTGAATCAATAGGGCAGTCACATACCATTAAGGGCAAAGGCATCCAACCATGGTATGACATTCCAAGAGCAGACCACTAAATGCACAAATGCTAAGAGGGAGGCAGGAGAGGAAGGCAGTTGTGGGTCCAGATTGTGTTCAAGCTCCCTGGGGAGTTCAGGTCCCTAGATGGAGATGTGCCACCCTCAGATGAGATGAAGGCCAGGGTGAAGTCCATGCCTGGGCTCTGGCTCCATCTGTCTAAATAGGCCAGAAGCCATGCTGACTGCCTGAGGGATGCTCTGAGAGCAGCTGCCTGCTAAAAGCAAGATGCTCCAGTGATGAGTGGTGGAAGACAGATGGTTGAAGATGCTAGTCTGGTTTATACAGCCTTACGGGGCCCACAGAGCATCAGATAGTTAGGAACTCACGAGGGTCATGAGAATCACATGCACAGTTCTGGGGTCTCTCTGTCTACAGAACTAGTGGTAAAGGTCAGCCCTGGAGGAGAGCAGAGCCAAGTGGCCCGGGGAATACAGCTCTTAAAGCCTCTAGGAAGTGTGGTCGTACCCACACCTTAATCCTCCTGTTCCCGTATGGGGTTGGGGGGCAGCACAGGTCACTGACCTCAGCTGGAGGCAAGCCCCAGGTCAGGGCCAGACTCCTTCCTGACTTTGGTTTTCCTTGGCTTGAGGGTGAGCAAAACTTCTCAGACCCAAAGATGGAACCAGAGAAAACATGCCTAAAGCTAGAGGCATTCTAATTAAACCAGAGAAATACTATCCTGGATTGCTGAAGGGAGTAGTAGCTATTTCTGGAGAAGAGAGACCCATCCTCCTGCCTGTGATGTCTAAGTAAAATAGTGTTATTTCTTCTTCTCTTCCTTCTCCACTTCCCTTCCTTTTTTCTGTTCACATTTCTCTCCTGCCTTTACCATTAAAGTGGACTAGAAGCTTACTCTGCTTGTCCCCCTGTCATGGGGACCTTTAAGAATGGACACAGTTCAGCCAGTATTTACTGAGCCAACACCTGCTGGAGGTGGAAGAGCCCAGGCCAAGGCCTCAGCATGTACCCAGGTGGCAGATCAGACAGCAAGTCTGAGCCAAACCCAGGACAAAGCTAGGTATACACTGAAGCTATAGCCTGAGGGACCATCTGGCAGAAAGGGCTTCTAAAGCAGTAGAAAGAGGAACAAATGTGAGGAGGAGGAAAGTAGAGAATCAAATACTCAAAGAATGACAGGCTTGTCAACAGAGGTAGAGAGAAAGGGGTCTGCTGAACCAATAGCAAAATGGACAGAACATGACGTCCAAGACAGCCTGGCTTGTGCTTTTGGTGTAGGTAGAAGGGAGCCATGGAAATATTGGAGCAAAGGCATGGCATTGTCTAGGCTGGGATTAGAAGGGTTTCTAGATCTTGTTCCTGCCCTAAACTCTCTTGATTCTGAGTCCTGAGATCCACCAGGGACTCCCAAGGTAATCAGTTTGGGTCTCAAATGGTAAATTTTTGGTAAGATCTGCCTTGGTGACCCTATTTTTTTAAATTATCTGTTATGATTTTAAATTTTATTTATAGTTTTAAAAGTATGTATAGGACTCTTCCTTCCCTTTCCGCTGACCGATCCACAATGAGAGCCCTCATCCAGTAGCTGATGGAAGCAGAGATAGACATCCACAGATATACACTGAGCTGAAATCTGGAATTTAGTTGAAGAGAGGGAGGAATGAAGAGCGAAGGGGTCTGTACCAGGTTGGAGAAACCCACAGGAACAGTTGGCCTGAACAAGGGAGAGCACATCGACCCCAGATGCTGTCTGGGAGGCCAGTACAAGACTGATCCAGACCCCTGAACATGGATGTCAATGAGGAGGCCTCTGCACTCCAGGGAACCTCTGGTAGTGGATTAGTATTTTTCCCTGGTGCAAGAAGGGACTTTGAGAGCCCATCCCATGTGAAGGGATGCCCTCTGGCCTTGGACACATGGGGAAGGGCCCAGGCCCAGCACAGGAAGATTTGGTGGACACTGCAGAGCCCCCGTTGAGGGCCCTACCCTGCCTGGGGAGTGGTGGGTGGATGGGGTGGGGGGTAGGTTGGGTGGGGGAGGAGGGATGGGGTGAGGGGAGGGAGAGGGAGAAGGGACTTACATGTGAAACAAGCTTGTTCCCTAACTTGAACTAATAAATAAAAAAAGAAAAAAATTTAAAAAAAAGAAAATGAAAAAAAAAGTATGTATAGGTGAGTGTGTACAGGTGTCTGTGGAGGCCAAAGGCATCAGATCCCCTGAAACTGGAGTGACAGATGGCCGTAAGCCATCTAGAAACCAAACTCAGGTCCTCTCCAGCCGGCTGGAAGCCTTATTTAATGCCACAGTTCTGAGGCTTGTTTCCCTCTGGGTTTTTGTTTGTTTCCATATTACATTTTTCTTCCCCTAACATATCTTATCTAGAATTTACACTGCCTTGTCAGGCCTCATGGTATACTCCTGTAATCCTGGCACTTGGGAAGCTGAGGCAGGAACGTTGACACAGGTTTGAGGCTAGCCTGGCCTACTTAGTGAGACTCTGACTCTAAAAGAGTAAGAATAAATAATGCAAAAATAAGTGAAGGTTAGCTGCTTGCTGGATGTTCTGCCCTTCTCCAGCAGAGGTATGGCCTGGGAAGACAGAATTGTGTCCAGTTTACATGCTTCTGATCTCAGTACCCAGTCTAGGGCCCATAACCCAAGCACAAGCATACCGTTGATGATGTTCATTAAGGAGGAAAGCCTGCCCTGCGGGAACCAGCACAGCTTGGTCTGCTCCCTTCCTGGCACCACACCCTCGCTTCCTGGGGCTTGGCAGTGCCTGAGGCTCCTTGTGGAAAAATCTCAGAGAAAATCAGACAGAACTGTGTCACTTCCCTCCTTGCCTCTCACCCTGCCAGGAATCTTGGAAGCTTTAAACTGATCCTCCTTCGCCCCCATCTAAATCTCCACGGTCGTCTGTCATCTTGGAATGGAGCCTGTAGCCTGCAAGGCACATTGCACCTAGGGAAAGCGAGCAGGCTGCAGGATATGGCGCTGGGAAGAACAGTTTTGTCTATGGATCTGATTGAAATGAAGATGGCCCCGTGCAAGGGTGCTGACTGGCTGCCCCCCTCCCCACTGTGACCTCTACTCTCTGCAGGGGGAGTTATTCTCTCCATTCTACAGATGGGCAAATAGAGACTTAGAGAAGTTCATGGTCATGGCTAACAGACACCTCTGCACTTGAAAAAGAGCTTGGTTTTAAATGCAGGCCTGTCCTACTCCCTATACTTCAAGCCTCCCTTCATCCCCACCCGCAGGGTTAATGGTGCTGCGTGCTCTGTCCAGGGTGCTGATCCTGTGCACTTTCAGCCAACCTCCAGCAGCCCATAGCTACTGGAGCCAAGGACAATGACTTCATGTCTGCTGGCTGGCCTGAACTTGAAAGAGGGTTGCAGTCCCTGCCTGCTTTGGGCAGTGGCCAGCTGACCTCTCCTCACTCTGATGTGGACAGGGCTGGAGTCTAGAATAGGGGTACTGCACTTGCAGTCCCACGGACCCAGATGAAACCAGAGCCACCCTTAACCAGTGGAGCCTGTAGCCTATATCCAGCTGTGCTTACATCGGGGCTGTGGTTGAGAGGCAGAGTTTGAATTAAACCTTCAAGCCAGGTGGGGGCTGCATGTGGCTACACTCCAACTCCTTGGGAATTCAGGACACCCCTCCCTGCTCGAGAGTAAAAATGCTGTCTCAATAGACATTTATTACAGACATTTATTGTACAGTCACAGTGCACAATGTAAATACGATACAGTCAGTTTCTGCCTTCAAGACCCTTTCAAGGGCAGGTTAGGGCACAGGTCACAGGAAGCCGTGGATGATTGTATGCCCCAGGAGTAAGATGGCTACTCAGGGCTATAGTGAACTTAATCAAGCATCTGAGTAGGCCTGGGAGAGGAGAGGCATTGGTAATGAGCAGAGCTAATGTGAGAGCCGCTTACTGAATGCTAGATGCTGTTCCAAGCACTCTACAGGTATTAATCTACTTAGTCCTCAGTGACCTTAAGATTCTACTGAACCCTCCACCCCATTTTAAGGTTAGAGACCGAGGCACGCAAAGATAGTGAGGCTGGCAGGTGGCCGCAGAGCCCTGAGCTTTCAACCATAGTCACAGTAGCTTTCCACAGCCATCTAGATGAAAGAAAACCGGGTTGTACAGTGACATATAAAGGAGACAGACGTAAGTGCTGCATGCAGCCAAGGCCACCTGGTCTGGAGGGCTCTCCTGGGAAAGGGAGAGGAAGTCAGAAGGGCTACAGACACACTGAGCACTTTGCACAGAAAAGGAACTAGATCTAAGATGACCTTAATGGATGACAAACAACAAGCACAATATTCTTGGCCAACAGCCCATACAAAGCAGCCTTTTCCTTCATGAAAGAGAGGCCTTAGACGATCTCAGAGGAGAGAGCTAACCCTATTACAGTTTCCCTGCCCCACTTCCAGGGCTGCATCATCCTTTCTCCAAGTTTTGATTTGCGTTTTCACCTCTAAAATAGGGAGGACCCCCCCACGCTAACCTGCTTTAACACCTTATACCACTGGGTGTTGGACAAAGGAGTGTGAGTTGGTTGAGATGACCATATGGCAGAGGAGAGGAAAGGTACCCATGGCAGAGGCTGGGCTGAGGCCAGCAGAAAGGAGGCAGCTGAAACAGAGAGCTGCCTGTGCAGTTTTGACGAGATTACACCCGATTCCTCTGAGATGCTCAATGCCAGCATCTGGATTCACTGTTGATATTAATTGACGCTCAAGAAGTAAAGAGGGATTGAGTTGGATTAGCTCAGTAAGATCCCTTCCAGCTCCAGCAGTCTGAAGATACTATCTGTCTTAATCCTTTCCAGGGGAAAAAGTTCTCAGAGTCAGAGAGCACTCAGAAGAGCATTGCCTGGACCTATCTTGAGCCTGCTCACCATACCAGAGCAGCTGGGCAAGACCCTCCACGCAGCAGTCACAGCTAGGAGCTCGGATTGCCAGTGATCGGAAGACAAGCTTCCACAGCTCTCAACTTTCCCTCCAGCCTGAGGAGCCTTAGCCACCTGGGATTGTGCCCTGTGCAGAGGGGTCAAGTCCCTGCTGCCTTTTCCAGTCAGTCTATGGTTAAAGATGTCTATGGAGGACCTTTCCCAAGTGCTCTATGAGACAACCATAGGGCCTCATTTCCCAAGGTTGATGGGATGGGGGACCAGTCCCAGGGTTGTGGGATGATGGCAGGGGCACCTACCTGGGGCAGGTGTTGGTGAGAGCTCAGGCTGAAAAGCTACGTTCCTGGGACTTCCTGTTCTCGACCAGTCCCTGGGAAGAGGTGCTTCCAGGGAGACCCTGCAGTGTCTCATAAGTTAGTTCCTCACCATCAAAGTGGTTCCTTCAAAGCTCTGTGGCAAAGGGACAATAGGACACTCTCAGGATAGGCAGGCAGGGATCCCAGGCCTCGGCAAACAGCTCCTCCCCAAGCCCTAGTTGGCCAGGTCCCTCCTAGACCCAATGTGCTTGTCAGCATCTTCTCACTGGGCCACTGGGGAGAGCTCTGGTAGGGCAAAGGGCACCCCAGAGGCCAATGAGTGCTCAATGCATGACCTCAGCAAACCATCCAAGCTGAGCAGGGGTAGATGGCAGGAAGGAGGATAGACATGGAGCCCTATCCTGGAGTTTCAAGCCACTCTGGTTCTATCCCTTGTCCCCTGGTGAGCTGAAGCGCCCTGCTCTCCCTCGTTGTGGTGGGAGCTTCAGCCTGGATACAGAGTAAAGCCAGCAATGCTGCAGCAAAGGGAGGCCACAGAGGGCCACAGCCGTCTCTTCCTTCAGAGTCATCTGAGGAGACCTTACTGGAATGCCTATTGAAGGGCCCCTTGCCTAGCCCATGAAGAACAAATGTCTAGGGACCCATGTGTCCACATCTTGACCACAGAGATGCGGGAGTAAAACTCAATACATACACTGGGAGACAGTAGATAAATCCAAGGATGAGACTTTGTAATTAGCACGGCATCCTCAGTCCCTTTCCTAAAACAGCAGCAGGGGAGCCCAAAGTCTGACGAGATTAGCCAGGGACTCCAGGGAGTTTTTGTAACACATCTCTAGATTTTTTTTTCCCCTCAGGAACAAAAGGACAGGAGGGATAATCTCTTATGGACCCTTCCAGATCTGACATTGCCAATGAAAGACAAGATGAGCCCACAGAAAAGGGAACTTCAAGTGGAATTTCTGGGCCAGGATGCCATTCGGTGGCAGAGAGCTTGCCCAGAAAGCATAAGATCCAGGGTCTGAACCCCAGAACTTCAAAAAAGAACAAGAAGGAAGCTCAGGGTGAGACATTTTAAATAGTTTTCTCCCTTCACAAGTGATTTCTTCTAAAATATTCTTTTTAAATTCTGAAAACAGCACGCTATGGAAAGAGTCCACTCAAGGTAATTACACAATGTAAACAGAATTGGGCGTGCTGGCCTGGCTTTCCCAGGGCTCTGCTGCATTCCTGAACACAAAGATAGTTATGTCCCTGCTGTGGCTTTCTCTAAGCTCCCCCAAATATGGACATGCGTGCACTTATCCCTACACCTTCATGTTCCCGCCATTCTTTGCTTTGTTCATGAAAACATGTCACACATCTCTACAGATGACATCTTCAGTTGGCTGAAGCCCTACATGTCACATGATTCCAACCTTGTTGCTGGATACTCAGGCGGACCCTCCATCCCTTTCTGTGACGGCAACCAGCCTTGAACTTGCTGTGTGGGCCAAGCTGGTCTGGAACTTGCCATCTTCCTATTTTAGCTCCCCAGGTGCTGAGATTATAGTTGCTGTGTGCATCTATGCCTGTTTTGCTTCCCTATGTTGATGCAAGAAGTTACAATAAAAACTTCTGCGGTTAGCTCTAGAAAACCCTGGGTTGAAGGTTATGCAACCCTTATGTACTAATATATATGGACAAACACACACATACACACACACACACACACACACACACACATATATATATATGTATGTATGTAGATATATATCCAAACTTTCCTGCAAAATGAAGTAGTTTGCAGTGCCCCTACAATACAGACAGTTGTCAGTTTCTCTGCATTTTCAACAGCATGGCACATATTCACCTTTTTAACAATGTTTTTCAACATGCCTTATTATTTTAGCTAGCATACTTCATAATGAGTTTCATGATGACACTTCTAGACACGCCACTGTATCTAGCTCATTTCTGTCCCGTTCATTATTAAACTCTTCAGCTTTGGCAATATGAGTTGAAAATTGTTCACTTCTCAATTCAGAACTCTTCATTGCCATCAGGTTAGATATTTCTTTCTCTCTCCCTCCCTCCATGTTCTCTCTCTCCTCTCTTTCTCTCCCCCTCACTCTTTCTGCCTCCCTCCCTCCCTCCCCACCCAGCAGCTCCCAGATACACACTTCTCAAACACTTGTGGGACATTCCCAAGGACAGATTACATCATGCTTCAGGTAAAAGATGTAGAACAATGTTGGATGTGACACACACACACACACATGTATGTACAAATACTCAAGTACACACACACAAGACATATATCAATATTTATCTAATGCCCTTTAGGTCCTGTGGCTGGGTGTGGTGGTGTTTGCTGATAATCCTAGCACTCAAGAGGTAGAAGCAGGAAGATCTGAGGTTCAAGGTCATCATGGGGTGTGTAGTGAGTCAGCCTGGGCTACATGAAATCCTGTCTTAAAAGATCAAGAATAGGGGCTAGAGAGACAGCTCTGGGGTTAAGAGCACATGTTGCTCTTGTAAAGGACCTGGGTTTGGTTTCCAGCACTCTCTAGGTGATTCACAACCATCCATAACCCAAGTCCCAGGCATCCCCTCTTCTATCTCCATGGGTACCAGGTATGCCGATGATGCACACACAGACAAGCAGGCAAAACACTCCGATATATAAAATAAATCTTAAAAAATTAATCAAGAGGGGGCTGGAGAGATGGCTCAGTGGTTAAGAGCACTCACTGGCTGCTCTTCCAGAGGTCCTGAGTTCAATTCCCAGCAACCACATGGTGGCTCACAGCCATCTACAATGGGATCTGATCCCCTCTCCTGGTGTTCAGGTGAACATGCAGAGCACTCATATAAAATATAAATAAATAACATTTTAAAAATTTAATTAAAAGTAAACAAAACACAATATTGCACGATTCTGTTTATTATTTAGCTTACATGTTTCATACCAATGCTCACAGATGAACATTCACTCTGCTCTTTAACTTGTGAATTATGAATGGGTGCCACATGCCAGCTGTCCTGTGCTTTGTGGTCAGTGTGGCACTAGCATCACAGAATGGCCTGGAACCTCTCCTTCCCTAAGACCTGGTATGGTTGGTGATGCTTCAATAACATTCCCATTATCCAGTCCTTGGAGGGTCAACAAACACTGTCTAAACTTGGCTGTTTTAGAGATTTTTGAGGATTTGGTTCCTCCCCTAATTATCAGTTTGTTTGGGTTTCCACCTCTTCTGAGTCAAACTGATTATTTACATTCTTCCCAGGAAACTATTGTTTCAGCTAGCTTTCAAATGGATTTGCACATGGCTGAACTCAGTATTCTCCGAGAATTCCATTTTCTCCGAATCAATGATTATCTCCTCATTTTAATGTGGGACTTCTTCTATCTGTCTCACTGCTTCCCCAAACCTCATTAGGTTTGCTGGACCTTAAAAGGTATCACACTAGGGACGGAGAGGTTGATGACTAAGAGCATGCATTGCTCTCCCAAAGGACCAGAGTTCGGTTCTCAGCACCATATCAGGTGGCTCACAACTCCCTATAACTTTAGCTCCAGGGGATCTGATGTTTTGGGGTTTCACAGACACTGTATATATACACCCCCCAGCCAGACAGCACACATAATTAAAAATAAATCTTTAAAATAAATAAGTCACAAAATTACACAAGACGGTTTTTCCTAGGACCCAGTTTACTGTGCACATGGCCCAAATACAGAAATGCTGAAATCATAGAGGATGGGAAGATGGTGGGGAAAGGGCCACTTTATAAGCACAAAGCATTCAACATTTCCACGCCGCCTGGGACACTCCATACTCCCTTTCCCCAGCTCCCCGCCTGGTACTGGGTAAACCCGCCATCACCCACCCACTCTTCCTTCAGCATTCAGTGGTCACCTCCTCCAGGACCCTACCCTGCCTCCCAGGGAGGAGTTGGTCCCTTTCCTTTGGAAAAAAAAAGTCAATTTAAACACTGAAAAGATAAACGAATAAAGCAACCTAATTAACAAATATTAACATCCTATAATTTTCCCTTCCGATGTTGTGTGAGTGCGTGAGTGTGTGTGCATGCATGATTGTGTGCATGCATGTGGGAGAAACAAAGTGTTCCTGACAAACCAGAAATCTTTGCCCAGAAGTCTCAGCTCCATTTCCCAAAGATCACCACAGGTGCTGTAACTTGTTCATCTCTGTGAATCATGTGATCTTGTTTTTTTTTTTTATAATTTTACTGACCTTACATTGCCCCTGATGGTATTGCTCTGAAATGTCCTTTTGCAGCCGTTTTTTAGATTTATTCATGTGATACAGAATATATACATACTGTACATATGTGTGGCCATATCAGTCTTATCAAGGTACAATTTACAGAAAATAAAATTCTGTGCTGGTTGTGGAAGCATACACCTGTAATCTTGGCATTTGGGAGATGGAGGCAGAAGGATCAAGTATCCACAGGCGTCTGCTTCTGCCTAATGAGCTTGAGACCAGCCTGGGCTACATGAGACCCTTTCTCAAAACAAAACAAAAACTTCAGACAGGAGTAAGTCTGTAATCCCAGCACTCAAGATGCTGAGGCAGGAGGATTGCTGCAGACCAACCAGAGTGACATAGCAAGACCTTGTTTCAAAAAGTCAAACTAGAATAAGATAATAAGATAAATAGCCGCCGGGCATTGGTGGCACATGCCTTTAATCCCAGCACTCGGGAGGCAGAGGCTGGTGGATCTCTGTGAGTTCAAGGCCAGCCTGGTCTCCAGAGCGAGTGCCAGGATAGGCTCCAAAGCTACACAGAGAAACCCTGACTCGAAAAGAAAAAAAAAAAAAAGATAAATAGCCCTCCATTCTGCTTGTATTAACTTGCAGGCATCACATCTTTAGTTGTCTGTTCCATTATTGTCAGTGTTGAAGCTACAGCGGCCAAGACCTATTTTTTTCATTTCAGGTGTTGCTGCCCTAGATATCCTGGAGACTGTCACCTTCTGCACAGGCATGAGTGCCTCTAGGTCATTGCACACGCAGACATGAAACCATCGGTTCTAAAGCACAAGCAACTGCATCTCCACGTACCCTTGCCTTGTCAGAATTCTCTATCCCCATCCCCAGCATTCTACATGGCCATTGTCACAGAATGCAATTACTATTCTTTGTTTCTCTGCCTACCATTTGTGTGTGTGTGTGTGTGTGTGTGTGTGTGTGTGTGTGTGTGACTTGAGACTAGGTGAGTAAAGCGATGAGATCACTGTCTACCAAAAAAAAAAAAAAAAAGGGTTCAGTGTGCAAGGCTTTCAAGCCCTCCTCTAGCTGAGATCTATGGAGGGCTTCCTAGAGGAGGTGACCACAGGTGCACTGCATTTTAAGAGGACGGGATAATAGACAAGTGGGAACAGAGATGAGTCTGGGGTAGTCTGGGACATGGTCAGAAAGCCATCTCTTCATTCTGGACTCCACTTTGCCAAAGTCATACTAGGAGTGGGGACAAGAAAATCTGGGGGTGTTGGCCATGGTGACACACACACACACATACACACACCCTCAATCCCAGTCCTCGGGAGGCAGAGACAGGCACAATCACTGTGAGTCCTGGAACAGTCAGTTCTACACAGTAAAATCTTGCCTCAAAAAAGAAGGAAGAGGGGGAAAAAAAGGAGGAGATGAGGAAGAAAAGCTGGGGGTATGTGTGGAAACTTCCAGGTGATTAGTCATCTCTTCCCATACATGGAAGGGGTCCCTCTGCACCTGAGTGAGGACACAGTGCATGAGGAGTGGTTCTAACTCCTAATAAGGGCTCAGTGGGAGGCTCTGGTGCCACAGAGGATGGCCCCAGACAGAGGTAGTTTCAAAAATGACTCATGCAGTAAGAAAAGAGAGTCCTTGGGGTGCCTTACCTTACCAAGCCTGGCCTAAAAGCCTGCTTTCCCCAACATGGGAAAGACCAGGACCACTCTGACCTGGCTTCCTTTCCCAGACTCACTGGAGGGCTCTGGGATAGTGTTCCTCCTGACCTGCCTGTCTCAGACCAAGGCTGCTATCTACAGGGCCTACAGGAGCAGCTGCTGTAGGTAGGAGCAAAGTCTAGGTCCACCTCTCCTATACTTCCATTTCCTTTGCTCTTATAACAGGAACTGTCCTTCAGCTGCCCCAGCTCTGGGCACCCTGCCCAGAGTGGAGGGGAAGGGGACAAACCAGCAACCTTCACTTCCAAGTGCTTGGGTCTTAAGCAGCTTCAGCAAAACCAATTGTGCAACAGAGGCAAGCCCTGGATGTAACTGTATGCTGGAGTCAGAGCCCTGCATGCTGGAGACAGACAGACCCCTGAATGCTGGAGACAGACCCCTGTATGCTGGAGACAGACAGACAGACCCCTTTATGCTGGAGACAGATACCTGTATGCAGAAGACAGACCCCTGTATACTGGAGACAGACAGACCCCTTTATGCTGAGACAGACTCCTGTATGCAGAAGACAGACAAACCCCTGTATGCTGGAGACAAACAGACCCCTGCAGCCACATACGAAAGGCTGTGGTTCGCACTGCCTCCCATGGGCTGTTTTCTCCTCTATCAAGTGAAAGCTCACTGGATCTGCTTCATCCCTGGAGCTTAGAGAGATATCAGAAGTAATAACCAGGCACATGAAACCACAGAGCACAAAGACCTCAGGAGATGATCCCTGACCTGAGGTCTTTGGTCTTCCCAGGCCTGGTCTAATTCACACCTGAACATGCAGCATGGCCCTGGCCAGGAGGGGGTCCCCGACCTAATAACACTATGTAGTATCTCCTCCACCGCCTGCCACCCACGTGCCTTCTGGTTCCTGGATGACTCCCTTCTCCCAGACCTTCAAGAACCCGAGGCTCTTCCGAAGGGAATAGTTCAATTCTAATGGTGTCTTGGGTAATTTACATATCTGGCCAGTCATCACTAGACATTTAGTGGTGCCACCAAAGTGTGGCCTGTCATCCCAAAGGTCCCTTGAGAGTTGATGGCTCAGAAATAAAAGACAAGCAAATGGAAAGGGGACTTAGTGACCAAGCACCACCCTGTCACTTCCTTGTACCTCCCCAGCCATCTTCCTGAGGACTCTATACAGGGCAGGCAGCTTCCCAGCAGTGCAAATGAAGACTCATCTCATAGAAATGAAGTCAGTGGGTAATGATACGGGTGGAAGCCCAGCCCCCAGCAACCTCTGACTACTGTGTCCCATGTGACAGTTCCTCCATGCACAGGTCCTACCACACACACACACACACACACACACACACACAGCTGGTCACCCCACAGGGCTTTGAGTATACATCCAGCTATTCTTTGCAGCATTCTTATGCCACGGCCAACTGTCGCTTGGACATCCGAGGTGATGATGGCCCCATGATAATTAACTCAACGATCTTCTTGATTGACCACAGGACTATACTGCTCCCTTGACTCCCCAGAGACCTTAGGAGTCCTTTGCTATTGAGGCTGGGGTGTGGCCTGAGGCCAGTGTTCATCTGTCTGGGCACAATTCTGAGAAGACTCAGCCACAGTGTCAAGGCTTCTATCTCTAGAGCCACCTCCCTTGGCCAGGCTACTCAGGGATGAGAAGGGGACAGCTTGGCTTCCCACTAGAAGCTGGCATGGAATTTCTGTCTCTGACCCTCTAAGGACACCAAAGGCCCTGACTTGGCAGGAATGAAGGCACAGAGCCATGCCATCATTCATCCACTTGGTCCAGGGGCTTACCTCCTGATAGGACTGGTAAAAGAGCACACATAGAAGGGTGGGGGAGATATAAGCCAGGATCCTAAGACACCTAGTCCAAGTTCTGGTTTTCTAGGTGGGCCTGCACTTCTGTCTCCCTGAGAGCATCACTGATGATCAGAAGGAAGCAGAGGTGATAATGGGAAGTCTTCCCCTCTTGCCTGGCTCAGCAGGTCTCAGTCCCAGTCTTAAGAATGCTGGCAAGGAACATGGAAGCTTGGATGCATAACCTGCTCTAAAACACAGGTCATGAAAGTTCTAGCCTCAGGATGTTCCTAAGAGCTGCTCTCAGTTAGCCCTGAGCAATCCAGACAGCTCTAGAACAAGAACTCATCTTCCATACAATGCCCACACGTTCATCTCAGTGGCTCCAGGTTCTCATCTTGGCTCTCACTGTGGCCCTGCCAACACATGGGTGAGAAAGTAGAGTCCTGGGTATGCGCGCATGCTGGCAGGTAAATCAGCTGTTCAAACCCGAGCTCTCACAAGAGACGGTAAGGAGAGAGTACTGGGCCCCAGTCAGGCAAGATTGGCACTAAAAACTGTTGATCTCACTCATTGCTCAGCTCTTCCCCTAAGCACTTTCATTACAGCCCTTCTCAGTGGAAGCCTGCCCTCGGCCTGAATGCCACATGGATTCCCGTAGCCTGGACACTGCAAAGAGCTCTCAGCACATTTCAACCATTATCGCTATGGCTTTTTCAACCAGCTGCCTCCCAGAAAGGCCAGAGTAGAGAGTCTGTGGGTTTGGCAAGCTGGTAGAAGGGTACAGGCTTGTGGGGAAGTCCAATGTGCTCCTAGACATCAGCATCTCTGGTTGGTGACTCTGTTAAATATGTTAATATTAGTCAGCTAAGGAAGGAGGCAGAGAAGTCCTCAAAGGCCGGAGTATAATTGGAAATGGGCTGGGAGGGCCAGTGCAAGACTGAAGAGACCCTAGACTGGCCACAGAGAAAGGAGAAATCCTATATATATAGAATGGTCATAGTTCCTCCATCAAGGAAAGAAACAGATGGCTTCCATGTAGGCCAGAATCTCCCGGAATAACACTTCCGTTCTGTAATAATACTTGACTCATTTTCAAAGCCCTCCCACACATCTGGAGAAGGTGTGTTCATGCCTAGCTGTCAGGTAGGGTAACTCAGGGCAGAGTTCTTAGTTCAGAACAGGCCCTCAGTTCTATAGGACTGATTCTCCTGCCATGAGAGTAAGATGGCCCAGGGGTAAGATGGCAACTTTTGGGGACTTGACCTTTTGTGGCTAGGCTGAGCAAGATATGCCACCAGCTTCCTGGACTGTGAACAATGGCCTTCCTCCTGGGGAAGGGCCCCAGTGGAGGTGGTAAGTGGGTGGGTTCTCCTCTCTGGCACTATATGGTTACCTCATAAGCAGCTGGCTCCAATGTAGTTTTCTAGAGAGTTCCTCCTTTCCTACAGATCACCCCCAGAGAACCCCAGTGTCCACCTAGCAGCCCAAGGTATGTTCCCTTCTCTGGAGACTGGATTCAGGGACTCTGTACTCAGAGGGATGCAGCCAGGCACATAGTAACACCCTTCACTTGGCATATGGGTTGGTCAGAACCTCTTCCTCTGTTGGGCTCTCAGAGAGACAGCAGGACCCCTTTTTCAGAGCTGTGTTCCTGTTCACCGCTGCTGTTGTGCCCCCGCCCCCAGACAGGAGAGATGCCTGACTTTGGCTCTGATAGGCCTACAGGACAGTGTAGCCCTGTGGGGACATGCTGGCAAGGTAACCAAGTAATTTTTTCTCCCTCCTTCAAGCTGCTTCCTTACCAAGTAACTAGCAAGCATTCCTTGAAGGAGGAGAATGTGTAGGAGCTGCTCATATCAGCCCTACCTGCCAGGGGACATTCACACCCTGGCCTCCCAGGGCTGGGGCAGTAGGGAAGAAGGAGGAGCAAGAATAGGTCCCCTACAGTCTGCATGAGCTATCCAGGTAAAAGGTGTGAACAGCCCACAGTACCCACTGTGCCTCTGTGCACAAGACATAGCTGATTTGGGTTCTAAAATACCACTGCTTGGGCCCTGCCTCAGTTACTTTCCAAGAAAAAGACATTTGCCCCAGGGAGAAGGACAAGATAGCTTGAGAAGTTCAACTAGGGTGACAGCAGACCCAGTGGGGAGCCCACTTTTTCTGGGGACATGGATAAGAGAGGACAAGAATAAGAAAAGAAGCTAAGAGGAGGCATCCCCAAAAGACTCCATCACCCTTCTGGAACAAGCTCCACAGTTTCTGAAAGAAAAAGCCTGTCTTCTTGTTCCCCTTGGCACCATCTGTCCCCCTAGGAACTTTCCACGGGCCTCCACCAAGGCCGGCACATGGGGAACACTGGGGAACTTCCTCTGCAACTAAAAGCCATCTCTTACTGTTTTCCTGAACCCACAGGTACCCATAACCCCTTCTACAGCCAATGAGCAATTGCCCAATTCCAACTACTGAGGATGTCCAAATCCGCAGAAGCTGTAACTCCCTGTATTCTCAGGGATAAAGAGAGGGACACACTGGGTGGGGATCCAGCCTAGGCGGAACTAGGGATCTAGAGAGCAAGACTAGCCGCCATTCCTTCAGAGGGGGTTAGGTTATGCCTGGAAGGCCAGCTCTGTGAACCTACAGAGTGACTTCGATCAAGTCAAAGCACCCCTGGACCTATTCCCCCAGTGTCTTCATTCAAACCCAAAGTTTCTTTCTTTCAAGTTGAGATTGGAGGCAGATCTTGTCTTTGAAAACACGTACAGAAAGGTGGCATCCTTCACCCCCAGAACCCTGACATCTTGAAACTCAGGCTGCCTAGCCTAGAAACGGACCCCCACACAGCCAGCCCATCAGTGATGCTGTGGTTACAGAAACCGTGGAGTAAAGCGCCTCCTCCCTGCCCAACCCAGAGCGTGGGCAGCAGCAGAGCCCTGGGGAGTCCCTGGGTGGATGGGGTGGGGTGCCCTGAGAGGAATTCCCACCTACTCAGACAAGAGACAGGGACCCCAGGCAAGCATCCCGCCCACCTTCATCCCGGCATCCCATAAAAACAGGTCTTGTAAGTCAAGGCCCTTCCTAGTAGACGGCTTAGCCCACCCTGCCTTAGACACAGGCCGAGGAAGAACCAAAGTGCGCCGCATGTGGGCATGAGGCGTAGTCTCCCCTACTCCCATCCCTCCAGGCCAGTCGGTCCCAGGTCGCCCAAAGCTTTCAGCAAGCTATCCCTCCCCGCCCCCTCCCTGGCTGAGGACCCGGATTCTCATCCCTTCTCCCAGCAGCGACAGTCCCCACGCTCACGGTATCTGAGCCCTGACAGCCACCGCCAGCCCCAGGCGAGGAGCTCGGGCTGCCAGCATCAGTGACAGGCAACACTCTACCTGAGAGGAGACTGCCGGCGGGTCCTCCTCCTCCCTTTTCGCGGCCTGGTGAAGCCTGCTCCACCTGGCAAGGGACTGTCAGCAAATTCCCCTCTGCATCAAGGCGGGAGCGGCATCCCGGCTCCTCCCAGTAGGAGTCAACCTTGGCCCCGCCCCACGCTGCTCTGACCTGTGGGGGAACCCGGGCTAGATTATCTTAAGCAGAGACCGAGTCTCTGCCCTGGAAATCCTGTAGCTATCAGAAACGATGACCATCGCGAATGCACAAGGCTGCCACTCCCTGGCTGCGGTTTGCAGTGACTGAGTCCCTGGGCCTTGGCAGCTGCCTCGCCCACCCACCCTCTCCCACGCCTCAAACTCTCCTCCGAGGCTTCCTAAGCCCAGCTATCCAGAAGCAAGGAGAGACGTTCAACCTCGTTAAGGTAGCGCGCTGCCACACCCTAGGGCCACATCCGGACAAGGCTCAGTTCTGACTCCTTCAGCAAAAGAAAGATCTATAAATTGATCACAACCTCATCCAGTAGTGGGTGGGATAAGGGAGGTCCATTTTGTCAGGACCACACTCCTCAAGTGGGTCTCAAGTTTCACGGAAGACCTGCCTACCCTTCTAGAGAGACGGGTTTTTTGTTTGTTTGTTTGAACTGGGGCGGTTATGCCATGTGTTTGCCCCTGTTGTCCCAAAACCACTATGCAAAGTAAGGGCTGTAGGCCACAGTCTCAGTCTCTCTCTCTCTCTCTCTCTCTCTCTCTCTCTCTCTCTCTCTCTCTCTCTCTCTCTCTCTCTCTCTCTCTCTCTCTCTGTCACAGAGCCTGACTTATTTAATAGACATTTTATTACGGAGGTTCTCGGTACAGTGGTTAATGAGGTAGGAGCCACTACTGGATAACGTTTTATAATAGTGAAATATTGTCAGAGCTGTTAGCAATATAAAAAGGCCTCAGAGGAAGCAGTGGGAGACAGTGTCAGGAGACACTGGAGGAGGGGGTGAAAAGTAAATATGTCTTCCTGGTTTTTATAGCCAGCAGCACTAGCACCCTTGCCAGCCTGTGCTAGGTCTCCCCATGCTGTGCGCCTGTCTCCTTGCCTGCCTCTCTCTGGTTGTTCTGACCTGGCTGAATCACTGGGCAGGCTCTGTCAATCTCTGTATCACTCATTATTTATTTACTTATTCATGGCACTGGAAGGCTTTGATCATCCATGATTCCATCGCTACTGAGTTCTGAGTTCTAATCCTGACTTTGCTGTCATCCTGCTGTACTGTCCTCAGTAACTCACTCCATCTTTGTTTTACCCTCTGCAGAGGGGCTGGGCCAGTTGAGGCCTAAGTCCCTCTGTTCCAACACTCTCACTGGGCTTCTCAGTCAGGGGTAGAGGGTGCAGAGACAAACCAGTTAAGTCTAAGTGTCTTGTATAAGGATTCTTGGGCTGTGTGTGGTGACTCCCACACTTGGGAGACAGAGGAGGTGGATCTCTATGAGTGTGAGGCCAGCCTGGTCTACATAGTGAGTTCCAGGACAGCAAAGGCTTTATGGAGAGATACCGTCTCAAAAAAAAAAAAAAAAAAAAAAAAAAAAAAGGAAATCTATGTTGTAGAATATTTGGTTAATAACGCAAAGATGTGTTGCATTCTTTTATGTTGCATTTGTTTAACTCTGTGAAACTCTGTTACTTCCCTTGCCTAAAACACCTGATGGGTCTAATAAAGAACTGAACTGTTAATAGTTAGGAGAGGGATAGGCGGGGCTGCCAGGAGAAAAAATATAAATAAGAGGGGAGAATCGAGAAAAAGAGGAGAGAGGCTATCAGGGGCCAAACCAACCAACCACACTACCAGCCACAGAGTAAGAAGGAAAGAAAGGTGTATAGAATAGAGAAAGGTAAAAGCCCAGAGTCAAAAAGGAAAATAGGATAGATAATTCAAGTTAAGAAAAGCTGGCTAGAAACAAGCCAAACCAAGTCCAGACATTCATAAGTAAGAATAAGACTCCATGTATTTATTTGGAAGCTGGGTGGTAGGTCCCCAAAAGAGAAAGAGTAAAAACAAAAACAAAAACAACTTCAATTGTTTGCACATGTAAAATGGAGTAAACGATACTGGCCTAACGGGCTGGCTGTGAGAATTAACTGCTAGCCCTGAGAATGGCGACTACTCATTGTTGTTACATTGGGAAACAGCAGAAATAGAACCTGCTTCTGCTGTGCTACACTCAAACCCCAAAGCTTCGGGCTTCGAGACCTGATAAATGTGAAGTGTGCGACATAGGGCATCATGCAGTGATGCAGGAAAAAAAACAGGAGACCCACACAAATGCCAAGCAGACATGGTGGCAGAAGAGATGACTGGGGTATCCCAACCATGAAAATACCGGCTATTCAGGTGTGGGTCAGTTTGTACAAGGTTCTCCGAGGAGATGTACAGAAATGAATAAATGGGGATTTGGCATTTGCTATCAGTGCCTGTGTACTACAGATACGTATGCTCTTTCTCACTCAAGCGGATTAGGGTGTGCTTTTGACCTGTGGTGTCATCTCTGAACTGCTATTCATGCAGTTGTCTTCGTAACTGTGTTGTTAGAGTCGAGTGTTTTGCAAAGAGCATAATCAAGAATGATGATAAGAAAAAAAAAAAAAGATTCCGGTAGCACAAATGGAGCTGCCTGTCAAAGTCAGCAGCTTCTCCTGTACAAAAGCTCACGGTGTCTTCTAATGTAGCCCACCATCACTTATTCCCTACTATGGTTTCATGTTTAAGATCTTTCACGGGCTTATGTTCCTGAATACTTGTTCTGCAACTGGTGGCACTGTTTGGGGATGTTATGAAACTTTTGGAACCGTGCCCAATGAACAAAAGTGGTTTGCTGAGGGTAGGCCTGGAAATTGGTTGGGGTTTCTGCTTTGGCCAGAGTTCTCTCCTCCATGATCCACCAAGATGTGAACAAACTATGTGGTAAGCTCCCCACCTCATGCCTCCCCCACGCATAGCCAGGCCACAGACACAGCCTTTCCATACACTGTGCTTTCCCTTCCATGATAGACTGGCTATCCTCTGCAACCATGAACCAAAATGGATCTTTCCTTTAAGTTGTTTCTGTCGGGTATCCCATCACAGCAGTGAAAGAAGTAACCAAACACGGGCACATTATTTCAACAGATGCAGGAGGAGTGACTGCTATGAAATTGAGTGTGTCCTTCCTTTTCCTTCTCCTTGTAAAAGGAGATCTTTGAAGTTTGCAACCCCTACTCACAGCAACTGTGCCAGAGACTACACATCCCAGTGGCCCCACACAAACACACCACAGCAAGAGTGCCAGAAACTACACATCCCAATGGTCTGCACTATGCACACACTAAGCCAGCTGCAGCTACAGATACAGACCAAGTCTTTGGCCAGTAGGGTGAAGGTGAAAAATGGCCCTTTAAATGGAGCAGCCTGCTCTTCTTTTCCTCTTTCCCCTTTGTGAAAATTGAAACATAAAGGGAGAAGTGACATCTTTGATGCTACTGACTAGGGCCAGTTCCCTAGAAGAATCTGACTCTCAGGATGACCCAGAGTAGAGTCTGGGCCTGAGATGATGATTTTGTTGTTGTTGTTGTTGTTTTTCTCTCTTCTATGAAACAGGAAAGGAAACTGGAAAGTCACGATCAGTGGGTCTCCACTACCTGATCGGGTAACCTAATAAGCCTGGTCTTCACACCCAAGGCAGATAGAGGAAACAGAACAACCAAACGCAGAGTAGGAGTGGGGCCAGCAGGATGGCTCAGTGGGTAAAGGCGATTGCTATGTGAGCCTGAAGACAGGAGCTCCATCCCCAGATGATGGAACATGTATAACTTCACAGAGGCATCCTCTGGCCTCGACATGTACATAGTGCATGCCTCTAGGTAATAAATAGGTTTTGCAAAAGAAGGAGAGAGAGAGAGAGAGAGAGAGAGAGAGAGAGAGAGAGAGGCAGAGATGATGGGAAAGTCCATAGCAGCAAGAGAGCTGGAACTGCAGTGTCACTCACAGCCTCGTTCCAGGGGGCTGGGAGGGAAAATTGTAGGGATCCCACTGGAAATGGGCTCAAGAGCCTCACTGAGACCAGACTAGATCAATAGCCAAATATTTTGTTTTAAAAGGAGAGCAACAATGTATTTAGGAAGTAAGTTCAATCAAGAGAACTTTGAATGAAGTTTGTATGTTTGAGAGCAAGAAAACGTCAAGCTTCCAGAAAAACTCAGTCATCCAAAGCCATACCTTTGAGGGTCACAAAACAGGTTTGGACTCATGGCCATTTACACTAACCTCCACAAGATAAGAAGTCTTTTTTGTTTGTTCTGTTGCTTTTGTTTTTCGAGACAGGATTTCACTGTGTAGCTCTGGCTACCTGGAACTCACTCTGTAGACCGGGCTGCCTTGAACTCACAGAGATCTGCCTCCCTCTTCCTCTCAGATGCTGGGATTAAAGGCATGCACCACCACCGCCGCTGGGGCAAGAAGTCTTATGTCTAGTGTCTAGAGCAGTGCCTTACTTAGTAAATCCTTGCCCTGCCTGGGTCGGGGTGCAGGGAGGGGGTGAAGCCCCACATTCTCTTTTAAGGTCTCCCAGTCAATTTGGAACACTGAGCAGTGAAACTAAAGTGGCCAGCCCAGCCGAAGGATGACTGTGGAAGCTAGGCATCACAGCCAGAGTAGAGTGTCCAGTGATCCTTGTTGGCCCTGGCAACTGACCCCGATATCTAGAAACCATTGCATCTGCAACATGCATCTGGGCTCCCTCCCAGCCTACCTCCACAAAGACCTTCATTTTTTCCCTTTCTCCTTTTTTTTTTTTTTTAAAGATTTTATTTATTAGGTATACAGTGTTCTAGAAGGCAGATGTCATTACAGATGGTTTTGAGCCACCATGTGGTGGCTGGGAATTGAACTCAGGACCTCTGGAAGAACAGTCAGTGCTCTTAACCTCTGAGCCTTCTCTCCAGCCCACACGAAGACCTTCATTGCAGGAGTGCTTGTAACTGCCAGAACTAAGTATAACCATACAGGGCCAAAGAGAATGCTTGGTGACACTCAGAATGAGGATGGGAGACCCACAAAAGTAGGCTATGCACAACTAACTGCATGTTTTTCATAGTGTCATACCAATGGTTTTTAGGTTCAGAGGTGGGGGAGCCATACAAGGATGTTCCCAATGCCTTGTGGCCCGGAGCTGGGGTATATTGCTAGGCAGGAGCCTAGGTGACAGGGGTCAGGCTGCAGATCCTACAGGACCCAGAATATGAACTCATGCTGCTGGCAGGGACAATATTTTCAAATTGGAGCTAAGACAATATTTATATTCCAAGTGACAGTCCAGTTATCCAGGGTACCCTGTTCTCCAGAGTGAGCCAAACGAAGATTCGGTAAAAGCAGGTCCTCATCACCAGCTCAGGCTTTTTTCTTGTGTTCTAACTCATTTTTCCAGGGGAAGAAGAATTTGACTTCCTGAGTAGGTGAGAGCAATATTCTGCCTCCTGTCTAATCATACACGGGGTTCTGGAGCTCTAGCATTCTACAACCGAAGGCCTGGGGCCTACGTCTGCACATGCGGCCTTATGCATGTGGGAACTGCATGTCCCAGGCCAGGAACTAAGGTGGAAGACCCTGAAAGTCACTTGGCACTCTCTCAGTGGGGGAACCCAGGCCTCTCTTTTTCTGGGCCAGTAATGAACTCCATCCCTCACTAATTTTCCATGATCCCCACTCACCAAGGCCGAAACTATTGGCAACTAGCAGCTGCCTCTTGGACGAGTACATCTGTCTGGGAAGTAGGGAAATTGAAGACAACCATCCACAGCCATTACCAGTGATCAATATTGGAAACTCCTGGTGGGTAAGGTCAGAGGCAGGGGTTGGTGACATCACAAAGGACCTACACAGTTTTCCTAGAACTCTGGAGAGTCTAGACAGAAAGGGCTCCTTGCCTGGAAAGAAGCCAACCATCTACCTTGGGCAGGTCTGGGGGTGAGTTTTCAGCCTCCTTCCAACTCTACTTTGACCCTAGCCAGTAGTAGGCTCATGCCACTACAGAATGCGTGAGCTCCTGCGCTGATATTTTATTGTAGCTAAAGAAACCCCTTCCCTGCAAGCCAATTCTCCATGAAGCAGAAGTATGGCTTTTCCCTGGGCCACCATGACTCAGGCCCAGACTCTGGAGACCAGCTCTGTCATGTTTGATCATCGAGGGATAGATACTTGTCAGGGGCCAATTTAGAGGACCCACCCACAGGCAGCATTGGAACTTGTGAAACTTAGCTGGGTGGTTGGTAAAGCCACACCCGAGTGAGCCTTGGAGAAGCAAGGCCCCAAGGACTGTGTCCTGAGGACCTCATGCTGTTATTGAGCACAGTTCTGATGGCTGCCCTCCTAGACACCACGACCCTCCTAATCTATGGGTTGTATGAAAACTCTAAGGGGTCTTCTAACCCCTCACTGGGCAGTGTTACTGGTACTTAAAATAGCAGTGATTGACTTTTTTTCAAGCATTACTGCTGGAGTCAACCACCACCCTTAGAAAGAATTTAGAGGTATAGATTGTTAGTAAAGGTAGATTAATGTTAATGTCTTTGAGGTAGAAAATCTTGGGGAGCAATTTAAAGTTTATAAAGACACCCTTTAAATAATTGAGCAAGGGGCTCGTTGTGGTCAGGGAACAGGAACAATGGCGGCCTGGCTCTTGCTGGCTGATGTAACTTTCTGGCTAGGATGAGTGGGTAATCAAAGGTGATGTTTAATTCCTTGTACCTATTTCTACCCTCAGCTTCCTGATATTAAAAAAAAAACAAAAAAAAAAACTTTTGATGAGTGGGTATGCACCCTGAGGATGTAAACTAGAGCTGACAGACTATAAAAGTTTAGATTTGTGATTCTTTTAAGATTTTTTTAAATAAGATAAATAACAAAGTGATCCAGCCTGTCTTTGTAGCTGCAAAATGCAACCTGACAGTAAAAGAACTGTCTTGAGAAAAATGCCTTGCTTTGCTGACATACTGTTAATCTATAACAAGTTTGGATGTGAATGTATGTGGGTTCTTGGAGACAATTTGTTTTTCACCTATAATATGTAAAATGATTAATCATGTAAGGGATATGGAAATGCCAATGGGTGTGTCTTCCAGGTGAGAAGCAACAACTTACTGTTGCTTTCATTTATAACCACCTAACGTTGGAGGACTTCCCATGCTCTTATTTGGCATTTGTATTGTGTTGATGTGTCTATTATTTGTATTTTGTTAGTGTGTCTTTTGCTTGTTCTAATTGGTTTCTTGATTTTTTTTTATTCCTGGGTTTTAACGATTCTTTATATGTTTTTGGATAACAGTACTTTATCGGATGTGACTTTTACAAATATTTTTTCTCATTCTGTGGCTTGTCTTACCCTTTTGACATTGTCTTATAGAGCAGAAGTTTTAAATTTTAATGAAGTCCAGCTAGCCAATCAATTATTTTTTCTGTGGGTTATATCTTTGGTGTTGTACCTAAAATGTCATGACCATACCCAAGGACATCGTAGCTGCCCCTGTGCTGCCTTCTGGGAGTTTTATAAGTTTGTATTTTACACTCAGGCTTAGAATGTATTTTGAGTAACTTTTTGTGGGAAGGGTAAAGTCTTTGCATTGATTCATTTTCTTCCCCCAGCTGTTCCATCACGAATGAATGACTTTCTTTGCTCCATTGTGGTGCTTTTGTTCCTTTGGTCACCTGTGTTGTGTTGGCTTGAATGAGAATGATCCCCATAGGTTCAGAAGTTTGAATACTTGATCCTCATTAGGTGGAACTGTTTGGGAAGGATTACTTGGTGCAGCCTGATTGGTGGCTGATTGCATCTTTGGTGTCATTGCCTTGTTTCATGTAGGCTATCAAGTTCATAGGCATAAAGTTGTCCATAATATCCATATTATTTCATTATTTTCTCACTGAAGGATGTGTAATGTAAATGCCACTTAGATATTTTATCTTTTTTGTCCCCCCACCGTGTGTGTGTGTGTGTGTGTGTGTGTGTGTGTGTGTGTGTCTCACGGGCTTGTCAATTTAAGGATTGTATATTTATTTTTAATGGGGCAAAATATATATAATGTAAAATTTACTGCCTTAAATTTGTTTGTTTGTGTAATGGTCCTTGGAAATGAACCTAGGACCTCTCATGTGCCAGGCAAATGGTCTACCACTAAGCTGTGTTCCTGTAATTCCAATCTATTTTTTTTTCAGTAGCCAATATTTTTTTATTCTGAAATTTTCACAGTGATGTGATTTAGTTTGGGATCTCAGACTTTTGTAACCCACCCCGTTTTGTTTCATTTTGCTTTGGGTGAGGGGGTTTCAGGGCAGGGTTTCTCTGTGGGTTTGGGGCTGTCCTGGAACTAGCTCTTGTAGACCAGGCTGGTCTCGAACTCACAGAGATCTGCCTGCCTCTGCCTCTGCCTCTGCCTCTACCTCTGCCTCTGCCTCTGCCTCTGCCTCTGCCTCTGCCTCTGCCTCTGCCTCTGCCTCTGCCTCTGCCTCCTTAGTGCTGGGGCTAAATGCATGTGCCAAACACACCCCATTTTTCCTCTTTAATTTTTTATTTTATGTGTATGAGTGTTCTGTCTGGATGTATGTTTGTGTATTGTGTATGTATAGTGCCTGTGGGGGCCACAAGAGGGTATTGGATCCCTAGAACTGGAGTTAGAGGGCTGTGAGCCACCAAATGCATGCTGGGAATCAAACCCAGGGTCTCTAGAAGAGCAGACAGTGTTTTTAACTACTGAGCCAACTATCCAGCTCCCCACTACTTGTTAAATGTTTTCATTCAATATATTTTGATAGTTTTTCTCTCCAATTCCTCCCAGATTCTCCTACCTTCCTACCCTACTTATCCAACTTTATGCCTCCCAAACAAACAAAAAAGATACCAAAAAGCCCCACAAAAACTAAAATTGAATAAACAACCAAAGACCAATAAGACAAGAAAAAGATGCCCAAACAAAGCAAAATGAATCAAAATCTTTTTAAAGATGTATTGTGGGCTGGAGAGATGGCTCAGCTATTAAAGGCTAGGCTTACAGTAAAAAATAAAATGTATTAGGTTTGTTCCTATGGAGGTGGGTTCATGTGCCATGTCACACATGTGGTGGTCAAAGGACAACTTGCAAGTGCTGCTTCTGTCCTTCCACCATGTGGGTCCCTGGGATCAAATTCAGATCAAGCTTGGAAGCAAGTGCCTCTACCCACTGAGCCGTCTCACTAGGCCCCAGCTCTGATCTCATTTTGGAGGGGAAAGGGAGATTGAGACTGGGTATGTAACTCAGGCTAGCTTAGAACTCACTATGTAGCCTAGGTTGGCCTCAAACTCATGTCAATCCTCCAGGGTCAAACACCTGTGTTCTGAAACTATAAACATGAGTCACTATACCCAAATTCTTAACCTTTATTATGTCACATAGTTTTGGGTTTTTTTTTGTTTGTTTGTTTTTTGTTTTTTTTTTTTTGTTTTGTTTTTTCTGAGACAGGGTTTCTCTGTGTAGCTTTGGAGCCTATCCTGGCACTCACTCTGGAGACCAGGCTGACCTCGAACTCACAGAGATCCTCCTGCCTCTGCCTCTCGAGTCTTGGGATTAAAGGCGTGCGCCACCAACGCCCAGCTAGGTCACATAGTTTTTAAGTTCATAACATTTTACAGCTAGCACAGCCGTCCAACTCTTTGTCTCTTTTTATCTTGCAAAACTGAAACTCTATGCCCTTTAGGCAGTAATTCCTATAGTCCCCTCGCCTTCACCTCTTGGAATCAGGATTACTTCTTTGTCTGAGTCTGACTAACTTCTTTAAAACTTTTTAAACATTATTTCATGTGTATGAGTGTTGGTCTGCATGTTTACCACATGCTTGCAGTACCTGCAGAGGCCAGAAGATGGCATCGGACCCTCCTCTGGGACTGGATTTACAGAAGGTTGTGAGAGACCATACTGTGTTAGGAATTAGCAGGATGTGGAGGATGAGATGGTTCTGTGGGTAAGAGTGTTTAGTGGACAAGCATGCGAATGTAAGTTCAGAACCTGAGAACCCACATTAAAAAGTGGCTAGTCACGGGTGCATCTATAATCCTAGTACTGTTGGAGGCAGATATGGAAGAATGACTGTAACCCAGGAATTAAACCCTGGTCCTCTTCGAGAGCAACCAGTGCTCTTAACCTCTGAGACATCTCTCCAGCTCCCACACTAATGTCTTCACTTGAGTAGACTCAGATGGTGTTTTTACTATTGAGATTGGATTATTACACTTAACATAATGACCCCAGATATACTGTTCCAGACACAGGAGTTTCTGCTATGGTTTTCCATCCTTGTGAACTGTGATCCTCTGTATCTACCTCCCTGTCTCTCTATCTGGGGCAGGGAGCCAGTCAATGGCTTGCCCTGTGACCTCACTCCTCTCTCAGATCTAAGGCAGGTCACTGCTTTGTCAGTTTGTTTGGCTTTTAATTGCTAGGACAGAGTGGCCAATTCTATGCTCCTCCCTTGCCAGCCTAGGAGCTGGAAGTCCCTGGTATCTTTGGGGAAAGTATTTATTGGGGCCTTCCATCCATTTTTCTGTTGTCTGTCTTTTCCTCGTTGATTTGAAGCATGCCACTTCATCAGGTACAGAGGCGGCAGTTGTCAGCCCCTGCGCCGTGATCTGTCTTTACAGCTGTCTTGAATGAACCAACTCTGGAATGTTTAATGTAGTAAGATGTGTTTACTCCTCTTTTGAAGCTATTCTTTCCTTTGTGATTAAAAAATCTTTCCAAACAAGACTGTGGTGGTGCATGCTTTTAATCCCAGCACTTGGGCAGCAGAGACAGGTAAATCTCTGTGAGTTTGATGTCAGTGTGGTCTACATAGTGAGTTCCAGGACAGCCAGGGCTACATTGTGAGACCTGTCGTAAAACCCTGGCTATAGATGGATAGATACATAGATAGATAGATAGATGATTGATAGACAGACAGACAGATACATAGATAGATGATAGATAGATAGATAGATGATAGACAGACAGATACATAGATAGAAAGATAGATAGATAGATAGATAGATGATAGATAGATGATAGACAGACAGACAGACAGACAGACAGACAGACAGACAGGCAGGCAGATTCAGGTCTTAGGGAGATAACTCAGTGGGTGGCCACCAGGTTGATAACCTGATTTTGATGTCCAGGACCCACAGTGGGGAGAGAACTGATGCACATAAATTACCCTCTGACTTCCATCTGTACACCATGGCAAGGTAGACCCAACTCCAACACTCACACAGCATATACGTTTTTAAAAAATTTGAAAAGAAATAGACATTTTGCTTTTCTGGGGACTTAAAGATACTCTCCCTCATGCTCTCCTAAAAGTTAAGAGTCTTTTGTTGCTGTTTTTGTTGATTTTTGTACGGGATTTTATTGGCGGTGGGGAGTTTGGATGTTTTGGTTTTGTTTGGTTATTTCCTTGTTTTGTCAAGTCAAAAATCCATCTGACCAGATGTCTGTGAGAAGAGTGTAAGTGGTACCCCAAAAGTCTATTCCTGGCCATTTGTGGTAACAGATAATGGTAGGATGTGCTGAAGAGGCAGAGGCAGGAGGATCACAGAAGTCTACCCCTTTACAAGAGTACCAAGTAAACTGGCAGGGCCAGCCTTGTGGAACCTGGAAACTCCAAATGCTAGCATCAGCCTGGGAAATGCTTAATCAACAAAGTGAAGACAGCAGAGTCCCAGCAAGCCCAGTGCTGTGAGTCCCCCGATCTCAACCCCAGCCTGGCCAGACAGTAGTGGTTTTGGTAACAACTTCACTTACGTCCTGTATCAGCCCTGAAAGAGCAGAAATCACCACATTTTTAATGTGATTGTTTGACCTCTTTGTCCAGGAAGACTTTTTTCCTGGTTTTTGTTGGCTCAGGGTGTGTGAGATTGGGGTGGGGGCAGTAAACACATGTGTGTCAGTGGGGGTGGCGTCTGCCTGTCTCTGTTCACCACCACATCCTGTTTTTTGTTTTGTTTTTTTTTTTTTTTACTGTGGATGCTGAAGATTGATCTCGGGATTTCACCCTCAGCAACACCCACTTTGCTCACTGTTATCTTCCCAAACTCTTCCTCCCGTGCTCCTTTTTTAGGTAATATCTCACTTTGTAGCCAGGCTGGTCTTGAACTCATCACCCTTCTGACTAAGCCTGTCAAGTACTGGGCCTGCTTCTTCATCTCACCTGCCCAGAAACTGAGGGCTGAGGTTCTCAGGAGGCTGAGTCAGGAAGATGTATATTCTGAGCCAACCTGGGCTACATAGCATGTACCTATCTCAAGGCTAGCAAATGAGATGCTTTGAGAAATAGAGGGGCTGAAGAATTATATGTTACTCAGTATAGTATGAAAGGAACTCTTTTCCTTGTGTGAAATCTTCAGACCACTCAAGGCTGTATTGTAAATGAAAATCCTCCTTGCCCAGTACAGACAGCATTTTCAACAGTCGCATAATATGTTATTGTATAGAGATGTCATAACATTGAAACAGCCCCATTTCTGCCTTTCTTTGTTTCTATTATAAAAAAAATATTAAATATTAAATTAAATATTAAATTTCTTCCTTATTAACACTTTCTGTTATTTCCTTCAACATAATGATATTTTAATAACCTTACGACTATCAGGGTAATAGATATATTTTTTATAGTTCAGAAATTGTAAAAACCTTTACATCCAAGGCCATTGGGACTAATGGCAATTTAAATTTTAAAATACGGCAAAATAAAGACTCATTAGAGAAGAATTTTAGGTAGCATTGTTTACTACCTGTGGTGATATATTATTTATGATTTAATAAAGCTCGCCTAAGGGTTCAGCATGCAAAGCAGCCACACTAGTTAGCCATAGAAGCTAGGCAGTGGTGGCACACACCTTTAATCCCAGGACTCAGGATTAAGAGGTAGACGAATCTCTGTTATTTCAAGGCCACACTGACTACATGAAATTGATCCAGTCCTAAAAGAAACAGCCCACACAAGCGTGATCTCAGCACCTGGGATCACACGCCTCTAATCCCAGCACTAGGGAGCTGAAGACAGGAGGGTATGGCTGGGCAGAGAAAGGAATAAAAGGCAGAAGGAGACAGGAACTGAGAGCTTTTGCCTCTGAGGAGTCATGGAACTGGGATTGCCATTTCTGCTGGTAGAGGTTAGATCTATTGCTTTGCTTCTCTGATCTTTAGCTTGAAGCTTGTACCCCAATATCTGTATCTGGGTCTTTTATTTTTTATGCTACAGCTACCTAAACTGACTGGGAGAATAGAGAGAGGAATAAAATGTCTGTGTTTTTTTTTAATGTATGTATATGAGTGTGTCTGAGTTATGTGTGCCTTGAAAGTGTGGGTACCCAGAGAGCCCAGAAGAGGGCTTCAGATCTCCTTGAGCTGGAGTTATAGGCAGTTGTGAGCCACCAGGCATGAGTGCTGGGAACCAAACTCAGGCCCCCTGCAAGAACAGTACAAGTTCTTAACTGCTGGGCTCTCTCTCCAGACCTTATGTCTACACTGTTCGACACTCACAAAACACTGAGTGCAATATACAACAATCATTTCATATATAAAAAAGACCACCACTGACAAGCTTTTCCCCCATCATGGCTACTGCCTGAGAATCTGTGCTCTGGACAAGGGTTCCTGGGCCCGGGACAGGATGCCTGCAGCTGGTTTTGGTGCACCTCACTGGACATACCACAAGAAACACTTTGGGAGCAAACAAAACAAATTTTCCAAACAAAACAGTTTGGAAGCAATACCAAGAAGACCTTTTCTCCTCCTTTTGGGTTTTTATACATTGTCCCAAAAGTTTAAGGAACTCTCTTTAGTCACTAACTGACCATGAAGCCAGCAGGACAGAGATTTTGGTGGCCACAAATGACAATAAAATATATGGTTTAAAAATTGTTCCAGAAAGGACATTAAGCAAACCGATGACTTACAACCATAACAAGAAAAGTAATCTTAGACTCTGGAGTGAGGAAGCGTTGCTACATTATAATATTAAAATGTCTACCTTACAACAAAAAAATGAGATATGAAAGGAAATTTAAAAATATGACTCATAAGAAAGATGGTGATGAATAGAAACTGTGAGGCAGTCGCACATTGGCCTTGCTTTAAAGGGGCTTTAAGATTTTTTTTAATTGCTGTGTGTATATCTAACATTCCCCCTGAGGCCTTGAATGGTATATATATATATATATATATATTATATATATATATATATATATATATATATATATATATATATATATTAGAAGCCTCATTCTAGAGTTTGTTTACTTGTGTCAAAGGTATAATGTTGTTGTCTTTTGGCTTCTGTTGTCACCGAAGAGAAGTCAGAGGTTGATTAGCAGGACTGGAGAGATGGCTCTGTGGCTTTTGCAGAAGACCTGGCTCCCAACCATCTGTAACTGCAGTCCCAGGGGATCTGACGCCCTCTTCTGACCTTAGTGGGCACTGCGTGCTCATGGTGAACAGATGCACATGCAGGCAAAACCCTCAAACACACGAAATAGTAAGTCCAAAAAATGTTTAAGAAATTCCATTACCTTTTTCCCTCTTATGTCTTTCTCCTCAAGTCACACCATTTTTTTATTTTTATCTTTGTTCTTTACCATTTGAATATTATAAGCTGTGTGTTCTTCTGATTGGGCTTCACACTCTTTCATATTTTTGGAACTGTGGAATTACGTTCTTTCATCAAATTTGGGGGTGGAGTCAACCATTGTTTTCCCAATACATCCTCTTTTTCCAAGGGTTTCATGACACATAGACTATTCCAGGTGACACTGGCTGCAGGAACTCTTGCTTTCCAGCCTTTCTCTCTCTTTGGGGGTCGTCTACATCCTCCAGGGAACCCTAAAGCCCTTCCCCAACAGTCAAATCTCAATAAAACGTTTTTCTTTTTTAACTTTGGGACTTACCTATACATTTGTGAGAGAGTGTGGTGATATCAAGAAGGAATGTGATTTAATAACAGATAATTGCCTAGTGCATTTGAAGCATGGTTCCAACACACACACACACACACAGAGGGGGGGAGGGGAGAGAGAGGGGAGAGAGAGAAAGGAGAGAGAGGAGAGATCAGGGTTTAGGGGAACAGTTCTCTCTTGTGGGCAGATGGAAGAAGACAATGAGAATTCTACCAATAATTTAACTGTGGTGGGAATATTTTATTTCTTAAACACAATCACAGGCAAGGTAGTTTATATGGGTTTGGTTTTAATTGTCACATATTTTAAAAGTAGTCAAGGACCTGTATTTCCAATGTTAGCATCTCAGAAAGCAAAAATGGAAGAGCTGACATAAGATATTCGGATTCAGGAAAGCTTGGGGTGTAGATGTGAACCCCTCACACTGTCCCTGTCTTCCAGAGATGTCCTCTTGGTTCCACAAGCATCTGAAGGGCTCCTGTGCTAGATGAACAGGATGCAGGCTGTGGATACCCACAGGCCATTGTTTGGCCCAGCACCTCTAACCTAGGTTGGCATGACCGGCTTATACACATCACCCTTGGCCTTATTTCCAGGAGATTATCAGTGTGCAGGAAAGTGTGGCTGATGACTGAATGCCTTTATGCAATGAGATCATTCTTGCTTTATTTCTCCTTTGGCACAGCAACACTTAATATTCTCAGCTTGGCTCCCTCTGTCCTTCCATTCCCAAAAGAAATCCCTTCTTGCCTCCAGGGCCTCTGTGTGATAAACTGCAGGGTAGGGTAGCTTGTGGCCTCATCCTTCAGCAAGGCATTTTCAACTTAAGCAGCCGCACAAGTCACCTCTCCTGTGTAACTCTTAATCTGCCTTGGCTCTTTCTATCCAATAGGGAGATACCATTGTTCAGTTGGATTGCCTTTCTGAGATGGGGGTCTTAATCTGTTATCCAAGGCTGACTTAGAACTCACTATAGAGCCCAGGTTGAGCTCCAACTTCTGACTCAGTATCCCCTGTGCTGGGATCATAGGTGTAAACCACAATGCTGTGCTTAGGGGGTGCATTGTTACAGTTCTCCTTTGATCTTCTGTGTGTCTCCAGCTGGGACACACAACTGCTGTCCTCACAGATGAGGAGACTGAGGCTCAGTAATTAGGCTGGGGTCACACCACCACCCAGTGACCCAACTAAGCATGCTTCCCAGATTTCTCCCTGCACATGAAAAGGGAGTAGATACCTGAAGGATATCCAGGACACAGAAAGAAACAACAAATCATGACTGCTTTAAGCCTCTGGGTCTGGGGAGTTTGTTACACACTGGTATACACCTGAGGCATATGTTGGAAAATTAGATCACAGATGGATATTTTGACATGAAAATCTTCAGTGTATTAAGTGAAAAACAGGGCTATAAAACAGTCTGTGCCTTATGATCTCATTGCTGTTAAAAGGAAGCATACGGGGTGCTAGAGAGGTGACTCAGCAGTTAAGAGCACACACTGCTCCTGTAGAGGTCCAGTGTTCTGTTCCCAGCAACCACCTGGAGTAGCCCACTACGACTACCTGTAATTCCAGCTCCAGGGCATTTGATGCCCTCTTCTGGACCCCATGAGCACCTGCACTCATGTGCACATACTCACACACAGGCACACATAAACACATACATTTTAAAATAATAAAAATAAATCTTTTTTTAAAACACATTATTTTGGTCAGGTTGTGGTGGCACACACCTTTAATCCCAGCATTCGGGAAGTGGAGACAAGTAGATCTCTGTGAGTTTGAGGCCAGTCTGGTCTACACAGGGAGTTCTAGGGTGGTTGCATAGAGAAACCCTGTCTCAAAAAATAAAATCTTTTTAAATAACACTTTATTGGAATCGATCCCATTCCACTGTAGAGAGTGAGGGTTTGGGTAGTGGATGATATTGCCTGGGAGTTGATAACTGGAGGCCACAATGGATGGCGGAGTGTCAAGCATCGCTCACTCTAAAGAGAGGTGGGAATCTATGGACTGCAACACCTATGGGACATCAATGGACCAGATCCAGCTCTGATGCTCTCAAGGTGACCAGAGCCCTCTCCTGCCTACAGTAGCCTAGAATGCACAGATCCTGTACCCACAGGCAATGCTGGTATATGGTATGATGTAAGGACACTCAATAAAGACAAAATGAACGTCCCATTGTTCAAAAATCATGGATTTTAGGACAATAGATTAATGTAACAAACAGAAGGACATTTGGAAGTGGGGCCCTGTGTATCCTCAGAGGCCACTGCCCTGCCAATGGAGCCACCTTTATTCCAGGCCCCGCTGACACTTTTGGAAGGGGGAGTTGGCTGCTCAAAGAGATTGGCTGCCTAGCAGGGGAGAGCAACATCTCTGTGGCCCAGGGAAATAGGAAAGACAAGACTGGAGAGAGGTAGCTGGGCAGGCCAGGGGCAATGAATGGGCCACTCTGCTGTCCTTTGGCCAGGCTAGAGCATGGGCATTTCCTGTGGGTCCAAGAAAGGTCCCTGGGGAGGAACACCAGTGGGCAGCGATAAGAGGGTATTGAGACAGAGTCTCCCTCTCCCCATTTCCTCGTGAAAACTCAGCCACAAAGCGGACCTAGGGTGCTTCGCACAGAGCTGCTAGTCACTATGCATGTGGTGCTGGCCCAGGGGTCATGACCTGTCCTGCACCCACCCAGTCTCATCCTACCCCAACCGTTAAGGCTGGAAAGGGAAGGATGAAGATGGAGGGAGAAAGAGCAACCCGACTCCCTTCCTCACCTTGCCACCTGTCGGGGCGGGAGCCTATAATCGCTCATGATACTTGGCATTTTAATTGGATGAGGCTAATCTGGATTTTTAATAACTGGAGATGACCAGAAAGCTGGTAAATCTTTCAAGAATATTGCTCAGGGACAGAGAGGGGATTTAAGAAAATGTAGTTGACGGCTGTGACTACAGACAAAGTGACAGGGGTTCCTGCTCACATTTGCTATCAGGCTTTCCTATAATCAGGCCCTGCGAATGGAAGCACCCTTAAAGGGATGTGTGGGGGTGTCAGAAAGCAAACGGATGTTGAGATTTTGTACTACAGCTGCTCCTGGAGTCCAGATCACCTCACTGTGCTACACACCGGCAGCTCCTGTCTGTGGACCAGCCTGGCTCATCCTCCTCCTCACCTCCCCCACCCCAGCACAAGGCCGGTCTCTTGAACACCTGCCTTTTGACCCCACTTCAGAACCAGGACTGGGTGAATAGGAGGGGATGCCATTATGCTCAGATCTGCCTAGTGTCCTGGTCCCGTATCATCCCGGGGTAATCTCAACGGCAGGATTGGAGACGGAGAAGGTTGGTAGGAATGGGACACGGGCAGGGGAAGAGTGAAGAAAGAGTGGAAGGGAAGTGGACCAGCAATGGTTTGCCTTTGCCTGCATCTGTGAGGGCAAACTGCTGTCTGCTGAGAGGGACTCCTTTGCCTTGAGCTAGAGGTGAGGCGGTGCGTGAGTGCGTGCGTGCATGCATGCATGTGAGTGCATGCGTGTGTGCATGCGTGTGCGCGCACATGTGTGTGTCTGTGTGTGTCTGTGTATGTGCGTCTGTGTGTGTGTCTGTGTCTGTGCGTCTGTGTGTGTGTGTGTGTGTGTGTGTGTGTGTGTTGTGTGTGTGTGTGTGTGTGTGTGTGTGTGTGTGTGTGTGTGTGTGTGTGTGTGTTGTGTGTGTGTGTCTGTGGTGTGTGTGTGTGTGTGTCTGTGTGTGTCTGTGTATGTGCGTCTGTGTGTGTGTGTCTGTGTCTGTGCATCTGTGTGTATGTGTCTGTGTATGTGTGTGTGTGTGTGTGTGTGTGGGTGGGTAGCACACACGCATTCACTCTCCCTTTCAAAGTAGGCCTGGCTCCCTTTCTTGAATGCTCAGTGGGAATGACTCAGCAAGAAAGCCAGCCTGTTACCCACCTGCCCCAGATCCCCTCATCTCCTCCCTAGGGTACCCACACTGGCTGGTACAGGGGCCTGAATCTCTCACCCTATTCACTAGGGCCAAGAACTTAAAAGCTGTGCCTCCTTCAAGCCCCCTTGATGACCTTGAGGAAGGGCTCCCAGACAGCATGAAGCCTCCCCTGGCCTCTTCCAGCTGCCTCTTAACAGGACTCCCAAGTTCCCAGCTCACACTGGGCTTATTCACCTTGTGCTCACGGGACTCACCTACAGAGTTAGCAAGGGCGGGAGCACCGGTCCAGTCCTCATTCATACCCCGTTGTGACACATGTGGCACCCATGTGGTCTCAAGAGTCAGGGCAGCGATGCTGTCTAAAGGGCCGCAGGAAGCAGTAATAAAGAGAAGCAAGCAGCAGCTGGAAGCCACCTGTGCTCATCTGGGAGGACATATTACATTATATAAATGGTGGTGCAGCTCTATGCGGGCATTCCAGACACAGGAGCGTGCAAAGAGGGAGCCGTCACAGAAGACAGCAGCATTCGAGAAAGCAGGGTGCGGATGGTGTGTGAGGGTTGGGGCATGCATGTGCTTGCTTAGGGCCCTAGAGGCATTTGTCTGCAGACTGAGATCTCAGGAGGTAGGAGAAATTGATGGCGGTGGTCGTCCCCAGAGAGAGGAATAAGAGACTAGGGGAGGAGGTGGAAGAAGACCTCTGCTGTGGTGACTTTGTGTGTGCCAGACTTGTGTGCCAGACTGCACATTCTGAAAGAGAAGCCATTGCTATTGTTGAAAACCACAGTGCAGTCTGTGAGAGAAAACGCCATGGCTGTCTGACTGAGAGCTCAGACTCCTAGCCTAGCCGTAAAAGGGTTCTGCCTCCCTGAGTTCTGTGCTCCCCTGTGCTGGGGTGCTCCCCTGTGCTGGGATACTCCCCCCAGATCTTCACACAGCCTAGGCATGTGCTCTGCCAGAGAGCTAAGTCCTCAGTTACCTCCCCCACTTTGAGACTGAGTTACATCACTCTACCCCAGACAGGCTTTGAACTCTCAGGCTTCATGCCTCCGCTTCTTGAGTAGCTCTGGGATTTCAGGCTTGCATCACTAGGCCTGGCTTTTCACAGAATCCGAACTAAGGTGTACATGTATGTACAGAGACGTGTGTGTGTGTGGATGTGTTTGTGTATGAAATCCCATTGTTACAGTCTCACCATCATGAATAAAACATGAAGGCATCCTGGGCCTAAGAGTCAGAAATCAGATTCCCAGAGCTGCCAGCCAGGCAAACGGGCCCTAGGATACCGGAGGTGTGGGGCTAGCCTGGGGGCACATGGAAACCCATCTGTGAGAATCAGTCACTACTGGGGTCATCCTTTTATGCCCTAAGGGGTCATGGGGTTCCAAGTCACCCTTATGGAAGGCACCACCAGCAGGGACCTTGGTATTCTGAAGAAATGATCAAAGGACCAGGTGGGACTAGAGTCTCTCCACCAAGCGAGAAGGCGGGTGGCAGGTCAGGACGTTATGACTAACAGCAGCCAGCAGCATAAAAACACTTTGCTCAGCTCACCAAGGCAACCGTAGTGGCCTGTCCCTGCTGAGTAGTCGAAGCATCCCTACCCCTAGCTGTGACTGGAGCTGGCTTTCACTTTAGACAGAGACCTGTCCACACTGGGACAGAGATGCCACTCGGGCTGGTAGGGACCGGACTGTAGGCTACTGAAACACTGGCCATGGTGACAATGACAACACATCATTTACATGCAGAGTGGAAATGGCCCTGGTGTTGTACGTAAATAATTCTTGCTCTATAATGTTTTTATTATTGGGTTCTTGTTTTGTTAATTCACACCAAGAGGTCCGAGGGTAGAAACAGGAGAATTCCGTAGGCAGGAGGTGGTACCTCATTGGCAAGATGTGACTCATCCATAGCCACCATGCTGTTCCCCCTAGAAGTCAGACTCAGGGGAGTTTTTAGTTAGATTTAGGAGTAAAGACTCATGCCCTCTCAACCATTGCTGTGGCTGAATTTGGTCATGTGACTAAATGCCAACCAGTAGCAGCCACATGGAAATGTCATGAACTAGTGAAGAGTACCCTACCAGAGAGGATCCAGCCCTTGCCCCTCCTTCTTGTGAGCAGTCACGTGAACCATGAGTTGGAAGCTGTGAAGAAAGGCTGGCAGTCACGACATAAATATTTGCAGACTGACTATCTGATGCAAGGAACTGGGAAGCTGGACTAGGGACAGGAGGGAGGGGCTAAGGTATGCCTTAGGTCTAGAGCAGGGCACAGTCGAAGAGAGAGAGTGGTACCTGAGGACTGAGCAGGGAAGGGAGTGTGGCACAGACAAAGCTGATGCCTCCCCACCAAACAGCATGTCCTCCCAGGATCAGCAGATTGGCTTTGCATTTTCCCTATTGGAAGACCCTTCTTTTGGGGAGCGTGGGGGGCGGGTGTAGCTAGTGATAACTGGGATAGCCTTTGCTCCTCACAGCTCAAACTCAGGGAATACACTGCATTCTGCGCAGGAGAGAAAGGGTCCAGACTCAGAAGTCACTTGCCCAGGGTCACTCACTGGGAAATGCAGGAGCCGACCCCCGATCTGGGGCTTCTGTCCTTGGGATCAAAAGCTGCAATTGGGACAATGTGGCTGTCAGGGCACCCTCCTCTTTTGAACCCTGAGGATGGGGTGGGGAAGCTGGGAAAGGCTGTCAGATAACCACTTAACAGCGTGGGGGATTGGTGGACAGATTGCCCAGCTCTGCCCACATCCCAGACACTACATTTGTGTGTGTGTGTGTGTGTGTGTGTGTGTGTGCGCGCGCGCGCGCGCGCGCGCGCGCGAGTGCGAGACAGAAGAGACAGAGAGAGAGAGAGAGAGAGAGAGAGAGAGAGAGAGAGAGAGAGAGGAGAGAGAGAGAGAGAGAGAGAGACAGAGAGACAGAGGCAGAGGCAGAGGCAGAGACAGAGACAGGAAAGAGACAGAGAGACACACTGAGTGGAGGGGATAAGAGTACCCTTTAACTCAAGACGCTTTACTGCCATCTACTGGTAATTTGTGGTCGTAACGCCCCCTAGAATCAGGGCATCTGGAGACTTGTAGGGCCCTAAAGGGACCTTTTCTTGCCCAAGAGACTGAAAAAGACCTCTGCCACTAAGTATCTGCTCCTTTCTTTTCTGTGTATCCTTGGCTCACAAAGAGAGTTTATAGAGGTCCGCCCCCCCCCCCAGTTTCTCCATCTGTGGTACTATAGAGAGCATCCATCCTTCCATCCCCTGGGCACTGCCCAGGTCCGTCACTGTGGGTTATCGGTCCACTCTTGGGGTTTTCTTACACTCCTAGCTGCTCCTCTGTTAGGTAGGTTATCTTAGTAGGCAGCTTAAGAGTTAGGTAAAGTAACATAAAATCCCAGGCATAGCCAAACAATAGTGGCACACACCTTTAATCCCAGCACTCAGGAGGCAGAGGCCGGTGGATCTCAGAATTTAAGGCCAGCCTGGTCTACAGAGTTCCAGGACAGCCAAGGTTACACAGAGAAATCCTGTCTTGAAGAACAAACAAAAAAAGAAAAAGAAAAGAAAGAAGGAAAGCAAATCCCTTGCGGGGACTGGAGAGATGGCTCAGAGGCTAAGAACATTGGCTGCTCTTCCAGAGGTCCTGAGTTCTATTCCCAGCAACCACATGGTGGCTCACAACCATCTGTAATGAGATCTGGTGCCCTCTTCTGGTCTGCAGGCATACATGGAGGCAGAGTGTTGTAGACATAATAAATAAATAATCTTTAAGAAAGAAAGAAGAGAAAAGAAGAGGAAAGAAAGAAAAGAAAAGAAAGAAAATCCCTTGCACTGTTAATTCTCAGGGCTGTGAGAGTCCATAGCCAGCACTTGACCTGCCCTTGGAACTGTTAGACCTGAGTCACACACACAGGAGACAAGCTACAGTGTGTCCCCCTTCACAAGCAAGCATCGAGCTCTGGATACTGGGTGTGCACAAATCAGGCTCAGGTCAGACTCAGGAGGCTCAGGACTTCCTCTTCTCCTGTTTAGCCCTGGCTGGAACCTGATGCAGACTGGTGGAGGCTGAGGGTCCTTGTGTCTCCAGAAAGACTGCATAGTTGGAGTCATGGAAACCAGGCAGCTTTCATTTACCAGCAGGGAAAAGCTTGCCGACAGTCACTTGGCCAGGTCTCTGGAAACCTCTATTAGGGCTCAAACAGAGCCACCCAGCCCTCTGAAAGTCTGGTCATCTGCGAAATGAGGCCGTCATATTGACTTTGTGCCACTGCCCAAGGATTAAGAGGCAAGAGGCAGCAAATGAGTCTGCATACTGTGTACAAACACTGGAAATAATGGTAAATACAGACTATGCACAGCTGCAGTACCGGCCATGGACCCTAGGAGACGCCGCAGCTGGCTGAAAGATTTTCTTCATCGTTCAATCGTCTACCAAGCTGGGGTAAAGGGGGTGGTGGTGGGGTTGATGGTGAATAAGCCCCTCCCTGCTCACTCCTTTGTGTGGGGAGAGAGGGGAGTTGGGACACACTTTCTGGAGGGTGGTTGGACAACAGGTCCTCTGACTCAGCCACTTCATTTCTAGGAAGTCAACCAAATAAAGAGTCCTAAGCCTCTTGGTGGTGTTTGTACTGAGACAGTCATCTAAATGCTACTAACAATAGTGAGCTGTTAGGAATAATCTAAAGTTAGACGTTTACACATTCTGGGTGAGGGCCAGATGGTCAAGTGCTAAGACCTGTGTTCAACCAAAGCCCGGTGACTTGCTTACTGATGTGGCCATCCATGCTTCACAGTTTAACACTGCAGTGCAAGAGCGCAGCCAGCCTTCCAGCCCAAGCAGCAGCTTCGCTGCTCTGACTGTGGGTCATGCACATCTGTGTTACAACATGCTTCTGTCGACTGCCACTGGGGAAGTATGACACCTCACTTTCTCTGATCACTTCTTTTCTTCATATTCTGTATAACCCAAGATATTCCCATATTGGGTTAAATATGATTTGCCATAGACATCACCTGTGGGTTTAGGGATTTTCCTCCTTATGAAATCATGAAGCTGGCTTGGCTGACATTCTATTTTCCTTTTATGTTTACAAGATGTCAAGAATTATAAACTAGGGGCAGAAGAGATGGCTCAGTGGTTAAGAGCACTGGCTGCCCTTCCAGAGAGGACCTAGGTTTGATTCCCAGCACCTACATGGCAGCTCACACCCATCTGTAACTCCAATTCCAGGGGATCCGATACTCTCTTCTGACCTCCGTGGAAACTGCCGGCAAGTGGTACACAGACATACATGCAGCCAAACACCCATACACACTAGATAAAAATAATTTTTAAATTTTAAATAGAGAATTATACATGAGGCTTTAAAAGAAAGCCTTATGGCCTAAATAAAGCAATTAAAATTTGAATCATTTTTGAAAGACGTTTTGTTTATTGTTGTGAAACAATTCTACAAAGATGGAATGCTGATAAAAATCTAATGTCCCCCCAGCCTAGACACTGGGGTGTGGGGGTGGGGAGGTGCCTTGGCCCTGCCTCAAGGAGATGATGGGACAGACTTAGTAGACTTTCTAGGAGAGGCCTTACCCTCTCCTAGGAGCAGGAGGAGAGGAGGGAGGGGGAACTGGGATTGGAAGGTAAAAAATAAATTAATAAAAAAATAAGTTAAAAATCTAACATTCACTATTCTGCTTTATACTGTTAATTTCTCATCATTGTCCCATAGCACTTCTTCTAGAAGCATCGAGTCAGCATGTGTCCTCAACCTTCGTGTTCACTGTCAATATCTTTCCCTCTGTATTTAATCAGTCAAAGGCTTTTAATTATTTCTGTGTGTGAAAGGAATCATGAGAAGCCACACACAGTGAAACTCTGGGATAGACTAACAATAGAAGACAGACATTCACACCTTCCGTGACTAATGGAATTGCAACAGATTGGAAGGAGACATTATTGCAAGCTGGTGTAGGATACCTATATTTGAAAGTTAATTTTTTTTGGTATTTATTTTTAATTATGGGTGGTGTGTGTGTGTGTGTGTGTGTGTGTGTGTGTGTGTGTGTGTGTGCACAAATGGGGGAGGGGTGCCTGCAGGAGCCAGAGACATTGGACCTCCCTGGAGTTGAACTTAGGTCCTCTGCAAGAGCAGTAAGTGCTCTTAACTGCTGAGCCTCTCTCCAGCCCTCTGAACATTTTCACCAGTAAGCATGAATGACATGCCATGTATGTATGGTGGTTGTCAAGAAGCAGTCATTGTACATGAAGGCATGGGACACTGTCACAGGATCATTGACTTACCGAGTCCAGGGAACTAAAATCTGTGGAAGCTTTGGGAGCCCAGGCCTAGTTGGACGAAGTCGGTCACTTAGGCGTGGATCTTTGCAGGATATAGCGCTGTCTAATTCCAGCCTGATGGTCTCTGTCTCTGTCTCTCTGTCTCAGTCTCTCCTTTATCTTTCTTTCCTCTCTCCTCCCCACCTCCTCCCTCTCTCTCCTCTCCCCCTTTCCCACCTTATCTCTCTCCTCCTTTCTCTCTACTTTCTCTCCCCTCTTCCTCTCTCTCTCCTTTGTTCTTCCCCTCTCTCTCTCCTCCCCACCTCTCCATCTCTCCCTCTCTACTTTCTGATCACCAAGTACCTCACATTCTTCTCACCACATCTGGGAACTGCTCTCACCACCATGCCCTCCCCTCCAGGGTAGATTACACTGTCAAGCTGGGTGTCAAAATAAGCCCTTCTTCCTTAAGTTGCTTCTTGTCAAGTATTGTGTCACACTGACAGGAAGAGCTACTATAGACCTGTCTGCTCCTCCTTTCCAGAAAAGACCCTGAGCAAGGATATAAGACAAGCTTAACCTTTCTGGATCAATGAGGCGTCAGAATTGATGGGGCAACAAGATGGACAGAGCCTGGGTCTCACCTCCTCAGAATCAGCACCCATCCTAGACTGGCTCCATTAAACCTCCACATGAATGTAATCACCGTTTCTCTGCTCTGGAACCCAGTGATAATAAGAACAGTAATGATCAGCTAACCCTTACTACGCAGCCCCCTCTTCCACACGTTCTGCACAGATTTAATCTATGTGACAACCCCATGATAATATTGTTGTACAAAGTCCTATCCTACAGATCAAGAAACTGAGATGCAGAGAGCTTAGCCAATGCAGTGGTTCAAACATGGCTCTCGAATTTTGTGTGCTGCAAGTTCACTCCCCCCCCCATGCATCAGCGTTGAGAGGTAGCTAAGCCACTGAGGTGGCTTGATGTATTAATGGATCGGTGGATTAATATGAAAGTGGCCTATGACAAAGGAGGGTTCTGCCTGACATACCTACTCTGTCTCACCGTAAGACACACTTCACTGTAACCCAGTGTAGCAAGAATCCCTCCCAGACACCAGCACCACCCTCTTGAATTTTTCAGCTTCCACCTTGAGCTAAACAAGTCTCTATTCTTTACAAATCACCTAGGCACAGGTATGTTGTTATAGCAACGTAAACTAGACTAAGACAACTGACTTTTGCTCCAGAATACAATGAGTGATGCAGAGAGCTCACGTTAAATGTCAACATCCATTGCTAGAATTTTCTCTGGTCCCTCTTCTGTCTTGTCTCGCTTTTCATCCTCTGCTCCCATATCCACTTCTGCTCCCTGCTTTGAACTCTGGTCCTCATCCATCCTACTCATTTCCAAGAAGACGCTTACTCCCTCCCACCCTTGTTCACTGAGAAAGGCTGATTCACGCTAGAGCATAAGAAGCCATTAGCAGCACAACACATTACCTCTCCATAAGAAAATAAGTTATTTATTCCTACATCATGTGAGAGGCACGGGGCCACGTGCTATGAGGCTTGAGCTTTGGAATGAAGTGACCTGGATTTCATGCTTGCTGCCAATCATTGTCACAACGTTAGTAAATCTGAGCCACTCTGAGCTTCCATCTTCTCTATAAAACGGGTGGCTTCTGGATTTAGGGGAGCTATGGTAAGTGAAATAAGCAAGGGATAGGTTCCCAACCCCACTGGCCTGGCACAAAATAGGAAGCCGGAAGTAGGTGTCTTTGGTTGGGTTCTGTTTATTCATTGAGCTGTCAAGCCTAAATTTAAAAAAAAAAAAGTTTATTTTCATTTCATATGTACAAGTGTCTTGTCTGCATGTATGTGCACATACAGTGTGTGTCTGATGCCCATGGAGGCCAGAAGAGGGCACTAGGTCTCCTGGTACTGGAGTTAAGGATGGCTGGGGGTCGCCATGTAAGTGCTGGACTCCCTGAGTCCTCTGTAAGAGCAACCAGTGCTCTTAACGATTGAGTCATCTCACTGGCCCCTCAAGCCTGAGTTTTAAAAGTCAGAGATTACCAGGCGGTGGTAGCATGTGCCTTTAATCCCAGAATTGAGAGGCAGAGGCAGGTGGATCTCTGTGAGTTCAAGGCCAGCATGGCCTACAGAGCAAGTGCCAGGACAGGTTCCAAAAGCTACAAAGAAACCTTGTCTTGAAACAACAACAACAAAGTCAGATATTGAGGTACAATTTATTATTTATTTATAATTGAACTTATTTGGGAGGTTTTTGTTGTTGTTTGGTTTGATTTGGGATGAGGGGGGATATTTTGTTTTGGTTTTTCCAAGACAGGGTTTCTCTGTGTAGCCCTGGCTATCCTGGAACTCACTCTATAGATCAAACTGGCCTTGAACTCAGAGGTCTACCTGCCTCTGCCTCCCAAGTGCTGGGATTAAAGATGTGTGCCACTACACCCAGCAATTGTACTTAGCTGTAATTCATTCATTCAAATATTTACTAGGCTCCTCCCCATCCTGAGGTAAACGCTGTTTTGGGGTATAGGCTACAAAAATGCTGCCGGGTTAGGCACTGCCACTGAGGTTATCGATTAAAAAGAAGCAATAAACGAAAGTTATAGCAGCCAGTATGGTGATACATGCCTTTAATCCCAGCACTTGAAAGGCAGAGACAGGTGGATCTCTGTGAATTGGAAGCTAGTCCAGTCTACATAGTGAGTTCCAGTCCAATCAAAACTTCCATTGTGACAGTCTGCCTCACAAAGGGACAGAACAAGAAAAGGAGAAAGAATTAGGAAAGATGACCACAATAAGCATCCCAAAGCAGACAGATGGGAAGCTAGAGGCCGTGTCGCAGAAAGGAAGGTATCCCTGAAGTGACTCCTTTGCTGCTTAAAACTCATGGTGGTGGCTAGAGCAGCAGCTGGATTGGAAGAGCTCTCGCCTAGCCTGCAGGAGGCTCTGTGTCTGACCCCCAGCTTCACATACACCAGGCTTGGTGGCACATACCTGTAACCCCAGTACTCAGAAGGTAAGGTCAGGAAGACCAACATAGTCATAGTACATAGTCATCTTCAGGGACATCGAGTCTGAGACCAGACTATGTTAGATTCTATCTCAAATAAACAAATAATAAAACAAAGGAATTATATTCAATCAGCTCACATTTCGTGGAGATGTAATTGGAGGCTCAGGAAGGCAGAGCTTGCCCAAGGTTGAACTGAATAAAGACTCCAGTCCAGGCAGTGGGCACGAAATGCCTATTCTTTTATCGTCAGACTACATTGCCTCTCTCCTGGGCCCTGGCCTCTCTGCTGGGACAGAAGAGTGAGGTGGGAGGGACCAGATGTAAGGAATGTGCTGTCTGCTGCACCATGGCTACAAGGGCATAGTCAGGCGGCCTCTGAGCAGCTAAGAGCACTGCAGTGACCTCACTGCTCTGGTCTTCCTTCCCGAATTGAGATATCAGCCCTCTGCCTCATTGCTTCTCATCCTGGACACCTGGCATGGGAGTGCTCTCAGCAGAGGCCAAAGATTCCCCCCTGTGCCTCCAGAACATCCTTCATCACAAAGACATAGACTGTGGGGTGTCAGACAAGCACTATCTCACCACCCCCACCCCCACTCCTCTGCTTGCCCCTCTTCTCTGCCCTGCCCTCTGCCTCCCCCTCCCATACTCTCCCACCTCCTGCGTGCTCTGAGATGAAGGGACCAATTAATCCTGCTACCACCCCCACCTCTGAGCTGAGCAGCTTGCTGGTCCCCAGCCATCAGCATCCCTACCAGGGCTGCATAAGTGGTCCCAGAAAAGCATGGCTAACTGGGGAAAGATTGCCTCCATCTCCCCGAGGCCTGAGCACTGCAGAGGGCGCTCTCCCGGGCTAAGCAAAGGTTTTCACCCTGAGACATCCTGTCATCAGAGAGCAGAGCTTCGGGGTTACCTGTCACCCAGACCTGTTGTTTCTTCCTTGACATTTGGGCCCAGATGCTGAGCATCTATGTCACATCCAACCTTCTCTTGCACCACAAACAGCAGAGCTCCTGAGGACACCGGATGAGTGTGTGTGTGTGTGTGTGTGTGTGTGTGTGTGTGTGTGTGTGTGTGTGTGAGTCTGTCCGCCTAATATCGACTCACTTGGGCAGCTAGCATGTACTGAGCACGTACTACACACTTGACACTGTGCTAGGCACTGGGGACACAGAGTTACTTAAATAGTCCACATAGTGCTCTAACAGAGTGACCACTCTAATAAAGAGGGACAAACAGTCAAGTGGTGTCAAGTGCTGTTGGGGATACACACTTCAGCGTAGGTGGGACACAGGAGAAGGAGCAGTGAAGTTTTAGACAAGGAGAGATGGGGCAGGTCTTATTCTGTAAACCCAGCTGATTTCTTTATGCAAATGTCATGTTCCAGAAAAGACAAGTATTGGTGAAACCTTCGAATGTCGAATCATATCGAGGCAAGTGTGTTTATTGGTTGGCTTGTTGTTTTGGTTTAGTTTGGGATTTCTTGTGTGTGTGTGTGTGTGTGTGTGTGTGTGTGTGTGTGTGTGTGTTGTTTTGTTTGAGTCAGTCAGACACAACCCAGGCTGGCCCTGAACTGGATATGCAGATAGTCTTGAGGCCCCAAATTCTCCTACTACTGCTCCCCAAGTCCTGAGGTTACAGGAATGCACCACCACACCCAGCTTTTCAAGTCACATGTTGAATCCGACACAGGCAAGGCTTATTGGTTAGCCTTCAGCAAACCTCTAGAGCCTCAGTTTTCTCCGAAGAAAAATGGGCTTAATACTGCTTTTCCTCTCAGCTAGCTTCCAGGGCTATTGAGAGATCGTGGAATGAGATTTTAATTTGTGAAGCTGCTAGCTTATTACATCAAAGAAATGCAGTTGCTGTTAGAATGGAGTCCGTGTGGGCGAAGTAAAGTAGCACCTCCAGGTAGACATTCTGGGGTAATCCAATTCCCATGTGTGGGGCTGACTGAGATGAAGATCACATTAAGATGGCTTCCAAATCTGGGCAGACAGGGATGGTATCTTCTTATTCAGCTTTCTGAGGCTCAGAAGCACTTTGTGATTCCTCAGAGCTGTGGTTAGTTGTTGGTTGCATCAAGCATCTGTCTAGGGCTGTCTGTTACCGTCTTCATTTCAGACCATTGGTTAACCTCAAGACTCCAGCTTCCATTCTCCGTGAGCTAACCTGTGCTAAAAGTCTGGAAATGAAACATTACCCGTCAGTACTCTTCACCCAGCTTGTTGCTTTGAGGAGTAGCCTCCATCAAAAGGTATGGGAAGCCTGACAGACATGGGGGTGGAGGGTCTGTCACCCCATTGAGAAGCAACAGCTGCTCACTTCATGGAATTTCTTCCTCTGGATACTCCATTTTGTGGTAAAAATGGAATGATTGCCACTTGGAAGGGAGTTTATTTCACTCAAATAATACCACTAAATTGAAAGGTTTACAGCACGCACCTCCAGGAGAGTGCTCAGCTGCAATCAGACACTTGCCTGATTCCCTGCCCCCTCGGGAGCCCCTGCAGGTGCCATCACAGCTCAGCTATGAGAATAGATGACAAGGCCGATGGAGAGTAAGGTTTAGAAACTACTTTCTGACACTGTGGAGAACAAGACTGTTGCCAGGGTGGGTGGTGGCAGGATGGAAGATCAAAGGCAAATGTGTCCTCGTCAGACAAAACCTCAAAATGCTGATTTTTCTTTCCATCAGACGAGTATGGATTCACTAACCAGAATATTTACTCTGGTCTACTCCAGGCAAATCAGAGACATTGCCTTCCCCAATATTTCTAATACAGGGTGAGGGTTCTCATTTTAGAAAGGAGAAGACAGAGGGATAGAGATAAGAGCCTAGAAGAAAGAGAAGGCTGATGGGAGAGAAGAGTGTGTCGCTCTGGTCCTGAGGTACCCCCAGCTCAGCATCCTGTTTGCCATCATCACAAATGCGGGCATCATTTTCTTCTTGTGGATGAGAATGTGGAATGCAGATATTTAAAACACCTTCTGGAGTTCATATGGCCAGTAAGCTGCTTAACTCAGGGCCAGAATCAAAGTGGAGTTTCAAGTTGACCTCCCCATGGGGTTTTGTCAGGGACAAAGCATTTGGCTGTTCTTCCTCTGTTGCATAAGAAATCACTATACTAGGCTCAAAACTCCAGCTCTAATGTCCTTTTCTGTTGATAAATTTGGTTTCTAAATAAATAATTATCCTGTCGATTCCTGTCTGTACCACCCATCTCCTCACTCCTGGCTGATGCCTCCCTTTCCCCACTGACATCTTCCCACGTTTGCCTAGCTCCTTCTTTTTACCCCTCACACGCTAATTCAGCACACACACACACACACACACACACACACACACACACACACACACACACACCACTCACCTTCCCCACACACACACTCATATGCAAAATAAAATTAGAAACACGTCCAACTCTAAGTATTTAAGGAATGAAGATTTCCAATCAGTATGGCCCAAACCCAGCCCTTTGGGCCCCCTCCAGCTCAAGCCTGTGTGAGAGGCAGGCAGAGCTTGGGGGGGCAAAAAGGGAGGGCAAGGGTGAGGCAGGCAGCTCGTGACTGGAAGCTGCTCTGGAAGGAAAAAGACCTCTTGTGCTTCCTTGTGTCTGTCCTGGGACCACCAGATTCTCTGGAGCTGCCACCTGGCATGCCGTTCTTTCTCTCATATATGAGATCCTTTTAGAACATGAAAAGGTTTCCTGGCCTCTTTTTTATTTTTATGTATGCTGATAAAATACAGAGAAAACAGTGTCTGATGATTCAAAAATAGAGGCTAAACCGATCGGCATATGGCCTTCGCTTTAAAGGATTGCTCGTTTTAATCAACCGGTTGAGACACCAATAAGCATTTGTTATGTTTGCTTGCACACAGAGGAGTGAAGAAGACAGCACTGGGAGCCATGACAGCTTGGGAAACTGAGGCTAGTAAAAGCATGGATAGTCTTGCAATGTTTCATGGTCTTAGACTACCCCCCCCCATGTGTGGATGCACACACACACACACACACACACACACACACACACACACACACACACAGGGTGGGCATACAATAGTGTCACCTCCCTCTTACTGTCTCATGGCACACACATGAGGATAGTATGAGAAGGAGATAGATAGGGGTAGGAGAAGCTTAGGTCCCAGTCTGTGTCTGGATGAACCCCTGTTGTCCCCCCACCCCAAACCAAAGCTGCCCCTGGGTCCCAGATGATGTCGAAGCAGCAGAAGGTGAAAGCAGGAGCTTTGTGCTAGAACCAGGTTCAAATCCAGGCCCCACCACTCACCTGCTGCATGACCTTGGGCATGTGACTTAGCAGTGACTTCTTGGCCCTAGAACAGGGCTCAGCAAGCTCCAGGGACTATCCTGGAGGATTAATGCAGCTGTTTTATGTCATGGGTTTAGCACAGTGCCTGTTCCTTAGGAAAGGGCCAATCTGGAGTGTTAATGGTGATCTAAGACACAAACAGTCCCCATCCCAAGCAGGCTTAATGGCTACTTTCATTCAATCCTCTATTCTACAGAAGACACTGGAATGTAGGCTCACCCAGTAAATAGTAAACGGTGGCTATCAACACCAAGTAGACTGGTTCTCACCCCTCAGTTCCCAGACCCTCTGAGCTAATGCTGGTTTTCTGGGTGTTGCCCTGGTAAGCTGAGATCTCAATAGCCCACATCCCCTCACAGCCCCCCCCCAATACACACACATACACACACACACACACACACACACACACACACACACACACACACACACACACACACAAGGTTTCCTTGGTCCTAGCCAACAGCAGGGAGGGGTGGTCATAGACAGGAAGAGGGGAGGAGGGGAGGTCAGGGTATGACTGGAGCTTCTGCATCAGGGCAGAATCCCCATCTCCCAGTTGGAACTGGAGTTGCAGTAAGGCAGGGCGTCACAACCCGCCCTGGGGGAGCCGAGAAGGGCGGGGATGTGAGGGGCAAGTCCTCAGTGCAGAGCCAGTGGCCAGAGCACCGCCCCCAGGAACGGAGGGAGGGGTGGAGGAGCTGGGGGGTGCCCAGCTGCCATCCCCGCCGCCTCCTGGCCCCCACTCTCTGGCGCCCAAGTAAGAGGGCGGCAGCTGCCCTCTCCCTCCTTCCCACACCCCCGCTACCTGCCCAGTCCCCGAAGCGAAGCGTGAGGAGGCTGCGAGCCAGTCGGGCGAACCCACAACTTTGCAGCCTCGGGGAAAACCAGGGCCGGCGTCCGGAGCTGCTCCTGTCGCCATCCGAGCTGGGTGAGTTCGTTCCCCGGTCCTCTGCGGCGCTGCGGCCGCTCCGGGGGGCGGAGGGGGGGCGGCTGCCCGGGCGTCCAGGAGGCAGTGGCGGAGGAACCGGCGGGTGCCCGCGCTGCTTGGGTCTGCAGGGCTCCGATGCCGCCCTCAGAGGCTTGGTGGGGCGGGCGCCGGTGCTGAGCGGACAGCTCCCCACGCTCGCCGCAGCCAGCCACTCTCTGTGGGCCTTTGCGGGACGCAGGGCCCCGGCTGCGGCCGCCCACCCCGCGCCCCGCACTCCCCCAGCCCCTGTCCTTCGCCTTCCCAGAGCCGCGGCGCATCTGGAGGCTGCTCCCGCGCCCCCCTGGCGACTGGCGCCGGGAAGACACTTGCTTCCCTCTCCGGAGCCCGGTACCCAGGGCTCTGTCAAGTGGGCAGCGCCCCCGTGGCCTCTGGGGATGCATGGCTATGGGGGCGCTGAGCCCCCAGAGATCACCCCCGGTTGTGCCCTGAGCTACGCCCCAGCTGTGCAGAGAGACCGCCGGTCCCTAGAGCGGTAAGCACAGTCACCTGCAAAAAAAGATCACAAGGTGACCAATGTCTCAGCCCAGACAGACGGAAGAGCTTGGACCCAGGCCCTGTGGCATCCATCCATCCTGGGTGCAGACACCTTCCCAGAACTTTTCTCGTGCCTCCTTCTGGCCGATTACTTAGATCACTGGAAAGTTCTTCTGGATACACAGAACCTCTTTCCCCGTGGTATCCGAAGTTGTGCAGGGGTCCCGGCTGTGGGAGGTGAGGTTGCGTTGGGCTCTGTGTAGGGGTGTCATCCCAAGAAAAGCTCGAGCATCCACTAGTCCATCCAAGACGGGCTTCTTGGCATCGAAAGGGTTTCGGTGCCTTGGGGATTGTTTGGGTTTCTCCCGCCAGGAAAGAGAAAGGCGGGTGAGAATGGGGGATTTCAATTTCACTGCCTCAAAGGAAAACACTCTTTGCAAAGATTTTTATAGAAATAGTCAGGGTAACCAGCGGCTGGGAAATGAACTGATCAGGACCCACTGGCACAAATAATCTAGCTACACCTCCACCCTACCCAGCCCCTGAGCACTGTATCGACTGTTTAATTGATTTTTAAAAGAAAAAGCCAGGTGGCAGGGGGTGGGTATACACACACAAACCCAGACGCACACAGATAAGACACGAGTCGCACACAAGGGAACACACATCATGCACAGCTACTTCCAAAGAGTCTTGGGTAACCTACCTGTGAGGTCACAGAATATTGTTCAACATGGGAGTGGGGGGAGGGGTAAACCAGGATTTTCCAAGAGTCCAACGGGTCTCTCCAGCCCCACCTGGTCCTTCTCTTTCTCTCAGAGAAGCCTCTACCCGAGATCCCAAAAGTGAGTTGTTTTTACTGCTGTGACACTGTAGCAGTTCTACCCCGTCAGCTCCTAAACCCCTCCCCTCCCCCACAGACAATCACTCCAGACTGCAAACAGGCCCTTCCCCCCTGTGGCTGACCTCCAAGGCAAGAGCGACTTTATCCGAAATGCGTCTGGCCAGAGGCAGGCCGCTATGGTCTCTAGGTCTCTAATCTGTTTGGTCCCAAATTAGGGAACCCGTGGGGCAGAGTTTGGGAGATTTGTGTACCGCCCTCCCCGTCGACGACAAGGAGAAGAGCACCAATATGACCATGGACAACGCTGTAAGGCTTCCTCTCTCCTTGCGCCCCTTAGGAATGTAATCGAGGAGATGCTGGCCCTGCGGCTGCTCAACGTGGTGGCCCCCGCCTACTTCCTTTGCATTTCCCTGGTGACCTTCGTACTGCAGCTCTTCCTCTTCCTGCCCAGCATGCGTGAGGACCCCACAGCCACCCCGCTCTTCTCGCCTGCCTTGCTTCACGGGGCACTCTTCCTGTTTCTCTCAGCCAATGCCCTGGGCAATTACGTCCTGGTCATCCAGAACTCCCCAGACGACCTGGGTACCTGCCAGGCAACCTCATCCCAGCGATCTCAGTGCCCACCGCCGAGCACCCACTTCTGCCGAGTGTGCTCCCGAGTCACGCTGAGGCACGACCATCACTGTTTTTTCACCGGCAACTGCATCGGCAGCAGGAACATGCGCAACTTCGTCCTGTTCTGCCTGTACACTTCACTGGCCTGTCTTTACTCCATGGTGGCCGGCGTGGCCTACATCTCAGCTGTCCTTTCCATCTCCTTCTCCCATCCCCTGGCCTTCCTCACGCTCCTGCCCACTTCAATCAGCCAGTTCTTCTCCGGTGAGTGGGCCTTGGTAGGTCTGGCAGACAAGACCTCCTAGCCCGACCCCAAGTTTTTTCAAATAAAAACACAGGATATTCAGCTCCAAGTGTCAGATAAACGGTCGTTTGGTATGGCTATGCCCCAGTATTTCAGGTCGCATATTAAAAGAGCAGATTGCAATCTAGCAGAGATACCGATTATCTGGGCATGCTCTGTTTCCTCTGACATTCGACCCTCCTCATCTTTCATACTATCTGTTACTCATAAAAATTATGGCAACCAAGCTATATACGCCTTTCAGGCTAGGCTCTGGCCTTGGAGCTGATGCTATGTTCCCCATTGGCCTGGACTCCCCACCTCCCTCAGCGGTCCTGTCCACAAATTCCTTCAGGACCTCTTACCAAACAACCACAGTGAGGCTAAGCTTGACTTCAGGTCATGCTCTGCAGGAGGCTAACCACTACCTCCAATCTCCGGCCCACTAAGTTTGACTCCACCAGGCTCTTCTGCAGTTGGCAGGTGACTGAGAGCCTCCTCACTGGCTACAAGTCCACACTCCGGAGATGCAGTCTGGTGTGGGATCTGTTCCTCAGGAAAGCTCTGACACCTGCTGGAGCTAGGCACACTAGTCCTAATACAAGCACCATGGTGAGGACTGTAGTTTGAATTGTATGTCTCAAAGAACATCCCATGATACTCAGCCCTGTGAGACTTTGCTCCTGGGTGACAATTCTATTTTACTTGGGCTTGGCATTTGTCCCTACTTCATTTCCTTCCACTCTTTTCTTACCCTGACCTTTGATTCTGACCAATTTGCTCTCAACAATCAGTAGTGTGCACACAAAGGTGTGTGTCTGGTGTTCTTGGGTCCATTTCTCAGATAAAGAAACTGAGTCTTAGCTTGGACTAAATAACCTGCCTAGTGTCTTACTTCCCTGGAATAACTATCTGTGGCTTGTATCCAGGTGCTTAAACCACAATTCAGTGCTCTTTCTCAGATCCCATATTCCCAAGCACGGTAATTGACCTTCTAGGGTCAAAGAAAGACAGCTTTTTCTACAGAAAGCCTGACTGTCCTGATGCACCTGGACTGGACTGGACTGAGCAATTGAAACCATTGGCTGTACACCATAGGGGAAGCCTCATTTCAGCCTCTGTTGTACCTATAACCCAGCTCTTCCCAGACATAGAACTATCATGTCAGTTGGCAGGGGGAACACAGTGGCCTAGGGAGGACCAGCCATGGGAAATGCCTGGATGGCTGGTGGCGAAGCTGGGCCCAGAACTTGGAGCTCTGGGGCCTTCTGGATCTTGGTGCTGGCATAGAAGGCTGCCAAGACAAAAATAAGCAAGATGGGGGAGGGTAGGTGGGTGGGCTGGGGGTGGAGTGTGAGAGCAGGCAGGTGGAGTGATGAGGAGAGCCAGAGAACTTGATTACACATCTTTTTCCAAGTAGTCTCACCAACCATAAAAATGGGTGGTTCCAGAAGGAAGACCTTGAAATGGTTTGATTTAAGTCTGGCGTGAGGCCTGTCCATATGTGCTAGGTTTGGGAAATATGGAAGAAAGGAAGCCTCTTGCTCTGATCTGATGTGAGAAAAGAGCCAGCCCATGCCCACCTCAGGGCCCAGGCATCTGTTCTGGCTTTAGAATGAGCCTCACCATCCTTCACCAAGCCCACTAGAAAAGGGAATTCAAGACTTCTCATCACCAGGTCCATCTCGTCTTCCTCCTTTACTGACCCTTCACATCCTTCCCTGGCTCTCTGCGTGAGCACACACACACTCACACACACACACACACACACACACACACACACACACACACACATATGCATGCACACAATACATTCTCACACACTCACACAGGCACACACTCATGCACACACATTCTCACGTGCATACACACACTCTCACACACTCACACATGCATGCACACATTCTCACAGTCACACACACACACACACACACACACACACACACACACACACACACACGCACACTCACTCTCTCTCTCCCCTGTTCCTCTTCCTCCTTTGAGACTCTTCTTCCCCCGTTCCTGGTCCAAATGGTCCAGAGCATCCCCTCTTAGCTGCTCAGGAGAACAGGTGGGCAGAAGAGTGGACCAAGGAAGTTGTTTACTAGAAATTACTCCGAGGTCAAGACCTGCCACTAGCACCTGAGATGGTGGGCCCTGAAAGTCTCCCACCTTTGTGTGTATGTTAGGGGGTGTTCTAAAAATGAAACTTCCAAAAATGCAGATGCCACTAACTCCAGACCCTCGGCTAACACCAAAGGTAAACGAGAGGGTCAGTTGAAGTTTGAAAAGAGTTCCTTCCTTGTGGCTTTGTGTCACCTGCATGAGTTCCATTCTTATCTAGAAAATGGAGATGACACCATTTGCATGGACAATGGCATTTGGATTAGTATCCGTTGCTAGAATCCACTAGAGGGGCAAGTAGGAGAAAAAGGTGGCTAGAACATATTGAGTAACTGTTTTATGCTCTGCCTGGATGTGTCTCCAGCATCCAACCCTTAGCACAAATCTGGGAGACAGCTATTTTTTCAAGGCTGGGGAGCCAGAGGCTCCGCCAGGTTAAGTTGCTTCTGAGCTGTGCAGCTTTGGATTCTGGGTTTATTCTTTTCTACCCCACCACCCTCCATGTCTAGTCTTGCTTCCTTGCTGAATGGGCCTCTTTGGGAGGAGGGGGGCTGCCTATGCCCAAATGTATTATAGAAAATGCTGGGGAGTGGTTTGGCAGAAGTGCTAGAGATGGTTGTGGCACGGGGGGGGGGAGGGGGCAGGACAGAAGAGATTAGATGATGTAATCTTTCAGAACCCTTAAGAAAGTTTTGATTTTTCTGAAAGAGGAACAATTATTACATAGTTTAGAGGCACTGAAGCAGCCAGGCCAGGTAACTTCAAACACTTTGAAAGAAAGAAAGCAGGTCCCCAGAATAGCCTTTTGTAGATGCTGCATGGGGCCAGCAAAAAGCCAAAAGGTTTTTGTCTCATTCCTTGATTTAGAAACCTGTGGGAAACGGTTTCCATCTGCCAGGCTTGTTCCTGGGGCTGAGTTGCAAGACAGGCCTGAGCTTGACAGCGCTGAGTCTCTCACATCCTACTTGAGGGCTCGCTTGCACATCAGTGTTCCTCAGGCTGGAAGGGCACCATGTCCCCAGGAGTCTCCATCCTGTACATGGTTGCTCAAGCTAATTGGTACTGACAAGGAAAAAGTGGGTCATGGGATGGCCCACTCCCATTTGTGTCTGTCTCTTTGATGCCCCAACAATGGTGGAGGGGCTTCTCTAAATGCCAGCTGGAACAAGATTTCTTTCCTCTGGGCAGCTAGACCTGTTTGTCTCTAACTTTGCAAAGAAAATCCAGCAACCCAAGCTCCTAGGGTTGAGGAGAGAGGTTTCAGATGAGCAAGCCAGCAGATCGATTCATCTTGGCTGCTGAATCCATCATGGATCAGACTAGCAGGTGTTGAAGCCTACTTCTCAGGAGTCTGGAAACTGGAGCCTGGGAAGAGGTAGGCTGGGGGATGGAGGTGCTGGGGAAGGGAAGACGTTGGAGAGGTGTGTGTGGGTAGACTGGGTTGTAAAATGACATCCTGAAGCAGGCACCCAAGCCTGGCTGCAGAAGGTGGTGATGTGGTTGTCCAGCTGAGAGGTAAAGAAAGGCCTCTGAGTTCTATTCACAACCCTCTCTACTCTGGCTGTTATGCGTGTCAAGATAGATGTGTTTACTACAGCTACCAAAGCTGCAGCCCAGACAGGACTCCAAGCCCTGGAAAGGTGTGGGAAGCCTGGAGGGTCTTATTCTCCTCCTCTGAGCCGTGATATTCAGCACTGACTATAAAAACCACAACTCTGGCCACTCCAAACTCCTGCAATCCTGTAAACCTATGAAGCATTATTATAGCCATTTTGCAGATGAGTAACCTACAACTCAGAGAGGTTAAGAAACCCGCAGAAGTCCACACAGCTGGGAAATTCAAACCCAACATGAACTAATCCTCCCATCTCAAACTCTGAGGACACATGAGATCTCTTGCTGGTGGACCTTTAACAAAAAAGCCGCAGGCAGTGCTGGGTTTGGAGGGTGTAGAAAAGGTGCTGTTCCATGTTAGGGTGCTGAACTGGTGGCCTTAGGGGCCTCTTGGTGCCTTAGCCCACTGGTGTGACTGACAGGACAGCTTTGGCTGAGTGTTCCAGTGTCTCCTTCTTTTGTTAACATTAATGACTGAATTGTTCTCTAAGTCGGCTCTGTGCGCTGCCCTTGAAGCCGAGCTCGTGACTGTTCCCATGACCGGGTCCTGTTCTTCATCATGCTGTCACTTTCCCAGATCCTCCCAGACAGTACTCCCAGCCTAACCAGGAGAACTGACTGCAGTCTGGACAGATGCCCAGATGCCAGCTCCCTCTTTAGGGTCCTAAGTTCGCTCCTCTTTCCTCGTGTGACTAGCCCCCCCCCCCCCCCCCCCCCGCTCCTCGCCCGCTTCCAATCCAGAAAGTGAAATGGGAAGCATTTCTGCCTCTTGGGAAATGTGCAGCGTCTAGGCTGTGCCAGAAATGCTGAGGGCTCTTTTTGCTGAGCTCATCTAGCTTGTTCTCCATCTCCCTAGGCCCCCGGTTCTTCCCCTCTCCTCGGGAGCTCAGCACTAAGGAACACTTGGGGCAAGGAACTCAGCCACAATCTCACAGGCTGCAGAGCTGAGATTGCTACAAATCTCAACTTCCAGCTCGTGAGCCTCTCTCGCTGCCTGGCGGCGGAAAGCGCCGGAGCGGGGAGCCCCTGGGTATGTGGTCTGGGTGTAAAGCCGGCTGGTGTTTCCCTCCACCCCCCCCCCGCAGGAGCTGTCCTCGGTTCTGATATGTTCGTCATCCTCATGCTCTACCTCTGGTTTGCTGTCGGCCTGGCCTGTGCAGGCTTCTGCTGCCACCAGCTGCTGTTGATCCTCCGGGGGCAGACCCGCTACCAGGTTCGAAAAGGGGTAGCAGTGAGAGCCCGGCCCTGGCGCAAGAACTTACAGGAGGTCTTCGGAAAGAGGTGGCTTCTGGGCTTGCTGGTCCCCATGTTCAATGTCGGGACTGAAAGCTCCAAGCAGCAGGACAAATAGCTGGCAAGTACGCCTGCCATTTCTGTCTCAGTTCCTCCTGAACGTAAGACCACAGCACCCCTGTCTCCACCTGTGAAACACCACAACCTCCCCTAGAAAGGGCCTCATATCCACCCCAGGTCTTCAACCCTCAGAGGATTTATAACCCTCAGGTGCATTCTGGCAAGGAGGGGAAATGGCCACCTGGGTATCACTAGGTTGTTCAAGGCCCAGCCAGGTAGGTAGCTGCTAACCTGTTAGGGTGTTTCTGCTTCAAGTTTTCTTCTGGGAAGCCCTTCTCCCACCCCCTGCCTGGCCCATCCACTCTCATGTCTCGGGTCATCACCACTTCTGCTAAAGTCCTTCTCCTCATGTAGATAGTGGAGATGACATTCTTGCGGCTGGTAGGAGACTCCACAGGACCTGGAGGCTGGTAAATGGTACAGTTAACATGCATGAACGGCAGCCCAGGAAACTGTTCCAACTGCTAGCGAAAAATGGGAAGGGGTGGGGATGCATGCTCATCCCCTATAAGGGACAAAAAGCAGCGTGTGTGTTCAGGGGAGCACAAACTCTGCCTGCTCAGCCCATGTACAAGATCTTTCCCCTAGAGGTAACCACCAACGGCCTGGCACTTTTTAATGCTGTTTCCTGCCCAGCCCAACCCAGCCTGGGAGTTAGCTGGGAGTTAGTTCTTTTCCCTGGGATTCCTCTGGCATTTGGTCTTCAGCCTCCATATTTTTGCTAGATATTGGGAAAAGAAGAAGGGAGAAAGGGGAGTTGCCCATAAGTAATAAGAGAAGTGTGTTTCTATATAGCCTATATAATCATATAAAGGTGTGTGTGTGTGTGTGTGTGTGTGTGTGTGTGTGTGTCTGTAAGAGGGGGCGGAGGTGACGAGTGTTGTTATGAGGAAGAGTGAGCATTGGAGAAGGATGGAGGGGCAGATGGATTGGCTCTCTTGCAACTAAAGCCATCCAGTGTTTGAACACTACCTGGAGTGAGTGCTGACTACTGGAGGTATTTTCACAGGATCTAGACCGTTATCTGCCAGGAGTGCCATGAAAGAGATTTTTGTTCTAGTTCTAGATGAGCTTAGACATCCCTTTGTGTTCCTGATTCTATTGCTCTCTTTGCCACTGCTGGGCCCAAGGGCAAGATCTTTAGAGGTTACTGACTTTAGGGGTTCCCTGCTTTCATGTGGCAGGGGTGGGGTGAATGTGGAAAGAGTCTAAACATCAGAACACAGACTTTCTGCACCCAGCCCAGCCATTCCAGAGACTTCCTGATGTCAGCAGTAGCTGAGAGGGGCTAGCACCGGAGGACAGGGAGATATAACTGTTAGGGCCAGATGTGGGCAGTTGTAGGGAGAGAAAAGCCTGAAAGTCATGGTCAGCCCTGAGGGGTTGGTTAGTGGGAATGACAGAATAAGGGGTGTAATTGTCCGTCCATTCCTGCCCATCTGATTAGATCTAGATGGGGTACTGCCTTGTATTCTGAGACCCAGTGGATCAGACACACCCCTGGGCATATGAAGGAGTGGAAGCCATATAAAAACCCTCTCCTGACTTGTTCCCAAGGCCAATCCAACATTCATACAAGCATTGAGGCTGAAGCCCACAGACTGCAGTGTCCAGTGGGTGGACCCAATGATCCCAGCCATTACTCCATAAGACTCTGAATTCTTAGCCAGGTGGTTGTGGTGCATGCCTTTAATCCCAGCACTTGGGAGACAGAGGCAGGTGGATCGCTGTGAGTTTGAGGCCACCTTGGTCTACAAAGCTACACAGAGAAACCCTGTCTCAAAAGAAAAAAAAAAAAAAAAAAAGACAATTCTTGAACAAAGCTTAGGAGGATCTTATGCAGGCTCTACTTTGGTGCCCTCCAGAGGGCTAATGTAGTAATGGCTTTTCTGCTCACACTTCTCCCTTCAGCACTGATTCTTTGGGACCTTCCTTTCTTTGTTCATCCTTCATCCATTCATCCTGCCTATATTTATCAAGTATCAATTGTGGGCAGAGTCTCAGTCACTGGCCATTCAGATGCCCACCATGAAGGACAGCTGATTCCCACAGTTCCACTCTGCTATCTTGGCAGTTGTTGAAGCTGACCCCTTGGAGGGCAAATATGTGGCAGTGCTGAAGGGGAGCCCAGGCTTCCTCAGTAGAGGAGCCATTAGAGGAATTGCCACTCACAACTCTGGCCACACTTTAGCAGCCAGAGGTGGGAGAGGTCTAGACAGCTCAAGACTCGGAAGCCAGCCCTGCATTGTCCAGTCTCAGCACCATGGAGCCTAACATCTCAGAAGGGAAAAGGGGGAACTTCAGGTGGCCAGCTCCTTAAATACCAGTCAAAGAGGGGTGGCTGTGGGAATTTGCCAGGTGTGGTACCCGAGTAGCGTCTGTGCACATGGCCCTCTGTTATTAATGAAGAATATCAATAAAATATGTGGTTTTCAACTGTATTTCCTTTGACTGTCTGGCTGGTGGCAGGACCACAGGAATGGCATATACCGGCGCTGATTTACAATGATTAAGAACACTTCTGGGAGCCGGAGAGATGGCTCAGTGATTAAGAGCACTGGCTGTTCTTCCAGAGGACCCAGGTTCAATTCCCAGAACCCACATGGCAGCTCACAACTGCCTATAACTCCAGTTTTAAGGGATCTGACACCTTCACACCAATGCACATAAAATAAACTCTAAAAAAAAAAAGAATACTTCTACTCCAGTGAGTAAGTAACTAAAGAAGATTATGCACTTCTGGTACCCTGTTCCTCCCTAGAGATCCCAGAACCAATGAACAATCTGGCACTGATCCAGGACTCGGATTCAACCTCCTCTCACTCCCCACATGCCTGTCTATTATGACTGGTCAGGGCCACGCAGTGTGGTGGTAGCATGACTCTCAGCCTTGGTGGGTAGTGGGTTTGTGGCACTGGGGGTCTGTGAGCCACAGTGACACTGAACGAAAGGTCTCATCTGAGGATTTTCCTCTCCCTTCTCCCCCTTGGTACAGAAAGGTGGATAGGAAAGAAGATGGGAGGCCGTCTGCTTCTTCATCTCAGTTAGCAGGCTAGCCTGAGGACAAGCCAGGGCCTCCTGATCTCTCAGGTTGCCAGCATTGGGGGCAGCCTGGAGGGTGCTGGAGTCTGCAGGGTGTGAGCCTCTGAAGCATCCTAAATATACACAGACCTGGACAAATGGTGCACCAAGGGAAAATGTTGACTCTGTGTGACCTGAAACAAATACACAGCCAGCAGGCCAAACCCTGATAGATAGACCAGGCAGCCCATTGTCAGCGTGTTCTAGAGATCATGGCCCTGTCCATACCATAGGCCAACACCAGACCTGCTCTTTTCAGCCATATAACCTTGATGCCTAGCAGGGGTGAAGCACTTAATCACTGCTCAAGCAATTACTACTGAGTGCTTGCTTCCCACCACTTACTCCCCAGATGTGCCCAGTGCCATGCTCTGCATACTGCAGGCTCAGCAAACTCTGATGCTGTGGAGTTTCTGGCTCTAGGAGAGGCTCTTGGGAATGCTCAGAGGTGGAGTGTATGTCCAGCTCTGGGGATGGGGGGTAGAGTTTCCATTTGTGCAGGCCTGGGTAGATGGGTGAGATCTGTGCAGCTTAAGAGGGAGAGGGCTTTTTAGGTAGAAGCGTGCCTGGAGCCTTGGAGTGCAGGGGCCATCACAGTGAGAAGGAATGAAAGCTGAGAGCCATCATATGAGCAGGAAAGACTTTGAACACCAAGCTGGGTATCTGTGATGAGTTTGAGGGACAATGGGGAGCCACTGACTTTCTGGAATGGCAGGATCAGTACTGGAGTGCACAGAAGAAAACAGTAGAGTCTTGGAGGACAGAGGGAGAAATTAAATTGATCCCACAATTTGGGTAGAGGCAGGGCTGTGGGCTGGGCAAGAGGAGCTGTGGGTCAGAGACTCTTCTCAGACACATGGTGTGATTAGAGGAGCCACAGAGAGAGGACCCAAGACGACCTGCTGGTTCAGACAGAGTGAATTGGGTGACTTCAAAGGACAGGTCGGCAGGGACACGGGGATGGGGAGGTCAGGATGCTGAGACTGGGCCACAGGAACACTCACCTTTATCAGTGACTTGTCAGCCCCTGATAACGCCACAATTAACTAGCCACTCTGCCACCGTGGTGGAAGAAGGAATTGGGGCGGGGTGGGGGGGAACATCTGCAGGTCACACATTGCAGCACAACTCTTGACCCCTAAATCTGGGTAAAGGCTATGTGCCTATTTCAGAAGGAAGCCATAAGTACTCTGGTTTTACAGGCAGAGTACTGCCCCTTTCCCCCAGTGCCTAAGTATGCGCCCCCCTCCAGACAGTGTGTAGTCTATGTGGTCAAACAAGGTATACGCACCTCCACTCAGGTCCAGGAGCACCCAAAACTCTGGGAAGAGAGCAACTTGTGTAACTTTGAATTTAATTTATGGCCCCTCTGCTTAGCAAGCTTGCCCTGAGCTCCCAGGAACTAAACTCCTTCTCTAGGGCCTCTACGGTCATTGCTGTTGTCTATGCATTTACCTGGCTCTCAAGTGTCCTGGCCTCTTTTTGTGCCTTGTGCCCTCCAAGTGGTACTGCTCTGCTCCCAGGTATACTAGGAATCTGTCCCCCATGTAGGGAAAAAAAAGGAAGAATAGATGGTTTGTGATTAAGAACACATACTGCTCTTTCAGAGGACCTGAGTTCAAGTCCCAGCACCCACATCAGGTGACTCACAACTACCTGCAACTCCAGCTCCATGGTGTCCCAATACCTCTGGCTTCTTCAGACACCTGCATTCATGTGCACAGATACAGAGACACACTGACACGCATATATGAACACACTCACTTTAGTGAGGAGGCAGGGCCTAGATCCCCTCCGTGGCCCTGTCAGCCTGCTGTGCGAGGCAGGAGGTGCCTGGAAACAGCTCCTCTCCTCCCACCCTCCACGCTCTCGTTGTACACAGTGCCGGCCCAGCTACTCATTCCTCAAACATTCACTGATGCTGACTCTGTGCCAGGCACGATGCCAAGAACCAGAAAAGCAAAGATGAATGAGACCTCTGGGAGCTCACGGGGAGGAAGACAAATTGCAGACGGTTGTGATTCAGCAGCAGGAGCAGGCTGATGGGAGGACAAGGCGCTACAGGAGCCTGGAGGACATCGCAGCACCCCTTCAAACGTGGGTGGGCTGGAAGGCTTCCCAGAGGAGGCAACGTGTAGATCGGGCAGGACACATCGGAGCACACCAGGCAGGCAAGCAGGGCTTGGGGGTGGGAATGGAGGAAGGATGTGTGTACAGAGAGGCTCCTGTGATTCCTGGGAATTGCAAGCCAGGGTTGGAAAATGATGGGGTGTAGGGATGTGTGTCCATCAACACAGTTAGGGATCCTATGCTTGGGCCATGTTCCCCAACACTCTGTCTCATCGGTTTGATAATTTTTTATGAGGCCATGCCTCACCTCAGCTCACAGTGTCCTTTGGGTGAGGAAGGTACCAACTGATGTCTAGTTGGTCCTCTATACTGGAGCCCATTTCTGAGGGAATCTGTCCAAGGCTGCTGATGAGTTTGGCTGCAAACATAAATCATCTCTTGACTCCCTGTGCCAAAAGAGGGGCTCATGGGAGCTTCTCACCACCCCTTAATAGCCTCAGCAAACAGGGTAGAAGGAAGCCTTCTTACCGCAATAACCTATGGGAAGACTAGACCTTCCTTGTAGCCATCATCTTATCCGGCCTGGCAAGGCATCCCTTGTGGCTTTCTATGCCCAATGACCTGGTGGCCCCTCACACTTCTTCCTTTAGTCTGAACATCTTTAGCCTACATATCTCCCACCCTGTCTGCATCTCGCTCCTCTAAAGGGCTTCACCTCACCTGGAACCATCTGCCTGAATTCCCATGGCTCTCTGTTGCTGTGATTGCTTCCTCCTGTGGGATTGTCTCCTGCCTGCACTACACACCCTTAGAGTCAGGGAAGGAGAAGGTTGGGTCCTTTGCCCCAACTCCATGCTGACATATATATCAGCATGGTTTTTCAAGACAGGGTTTCTCTGTGTAGCTTTGGAGCCTATCCTGGCACTCACTCTGGAGACCAGGCTGGCCTCAAACTCACAGAGATCTGCCTGCCTCTGCCTCCCTGAGATTAAAGGCATGGGCCACCAATGCCCGGCATGCTGATATATTTTTAATAGGATTAATAATGACTAGCATTGGCTGGGCATTCCCCCATCTGCCTGGCCCTTGTCATGCATATACTTTACCTTTGTTAGCATATTTATCCCCCCAGAGCAACCTTGTGGAGAGTCAACTCTGTTATAACCCTATTTTCCAAGTTTTTTTTTTAAAGGGGGAGGGGGAGGCTCAGAGAAGTTACTAATTTGCCCAAAGCCTCACAGCTATGTGTGGCAGAGTCTGGCTTTCATAGCCATGGAGCCTGCTCCTGTGTCTAGCCTTTCTCTCCAAGCACCAGTGTCTGCATTGTGAATTATTATAAACATTCAACAAATTCCCTGCTGAAAAGAACAAGGAGTCAAACTTTCCCTTGATAATTCTTGGGTTCACTCCTTCATTGTATGCACTGAACAGCTAGAAAGTAACAGGAATTAGCAGTGCAGAAGAGCTAGGCTCAGCCTCTGCCTGGAAGGGATGCTCATGATGCCTGATGACAGCCGGTGTGCGAGCCTCCCCAGCTTCCTGGGCCCTAGGATGACGCTTCTCTAGGGAAAGGTTTGAATGCCTTCTGGCTGCACCCCTACAGAGACCAAACGCGGTCAAAGGGCCATCATAATCCCAACTTGTGGAGATTTAGGTAGAGGAAGTATGGGCGCAGAAGTGGGGTAGAGGTGGCGGTCAGAGGGAGAAGAGCTCTCTACACAAGCTCATCTAGGAGGCTGGGAAAGAGACCTCCGCGGAACCTTGGCTGGCTGCTGGCATGGCTCACAAGCTAAATCCTTCAGGCTGAGGCCATTGAAGGTGCAAAGCTCTGGAGGAAGGGGCCAGCACCACCCCAAACCGGAACCCCAGCGAGGCAGGGAGAAGCTGGGCTTAGTACTTTGAGGCCTTCAGGACAAAAGCAGTCCCACGTGCAAAGTCTTAAGGCCCTTCTGTCCCCGAATGGCCCCTCTCTCGAGACACTACTTGTGACGCTTTACTCCTCACCATTAGTGTCTCCCGACAAAATATTTTCAAATTTGAGGCGGCATTTGCCTCTAAACCTATTGAAACGAGATGCCTCCTTAGGTAGGCAGCCAGCGGAGAGGTGAGGACGGTTTGGGCGGGCAGAGGAGGGTGGAATCCCAGGGGTGCACAGGGAAGGAGAACCCCCCCCCAGCAGGAGTCGTGGGAGGGGCGCTGCCTGAGGACATCTCCAGGATCTGCCGCGGGAAGAAGAGCCTCAAGACAGCTGGGCAGGGAGCAAAGGCAGAATTGAGCAATGACCTCACAGGTCCTCAACCAATGAGTCCACCCCTACACCTACCCCCCAAAGATCACCACACCGAATACCTGGTGATTCTGGGTCACTGGGATGACCCTCAAAGAGGCAAACATAAAGCATTTCGCCACAGCTGCTGCCCCGAACCCCTGCCTGTTGGTCCCGAGAGATCTGTGTGAGTTTAGAACCCCCCAAAGTCAAGCTTTGAGAAAGCTGAGTTTTAATCCTATCCATGCCTTGGATGTGCTGTGTGACCTGGGCCACTCTGCCCACTCAAAAACCTTCCACTTAGCATGTTGTGCTGTGGACAGTGGGTAAGATAGCAGGAGTCGAACCTAAGAGGAGAAGCAGTGGGGTGCGTATAATTTGAGAGCTGGAAAGACAGGAGATGAAATCATCTAAATTTGATTTTTGATGGATAGGAGCTGCAGAGGTCGCATGAGCAAGGGGAAGCTGTTCTTGCGTTTAGTCCAAGACTTGAGAGATTGCTCACAGTGTCCAGGCACAACCGAGCACGACGATGGAAGGGGAGGCCAGCCCTGGGCGGCGAGGCGCATCCACGGAGCCCGCCGAGGCTGAGAAATCCCTCGCCTGAGCAACATAATTAATCCACAACAGCAGGGGAGAGAGTGCGGCGGCTCTCAGAGAAAGGAGTTAATTAGCAGCGCGTTCTGGAGAGACAATTAAATTACAGGAGACAACAGTACGCTTGGAGGACCCCAGAGCCCCCTGTGCTCAGACCACCTAGCCACCAGCGGGCGCGCGCTGCAGTGCCCGGGTTTGCCGGAAGGGGGCGCCACCCGCCGCGCCTGAGGCCACAGCCTTCGGGGACCATCGCGTGAGACCCACTCCAGGCCCAGGGAGCTAGCTGGCCGGAGTTTACCTCGCCAAGCCACAAAGGGCTTTAGCCCGGAAAGGGCGCGCCCTGGGGTCCACGCTACCAATCTTGGGCTGACCCGAGACCCGTCTCTGCACTGGTCCCCGGCGCAGACAGCCTGTCCGGGAGGGCGGGGAGCCAGCAGCTTGGTCTGCACAGGGGCTGTGCTTCCGCGGGTCCCCCTTGCACGCTCTTCTTGGCTTGAGTCCTCGCTCTTCAGCCGGTAGCTTCCCTCCCTCTCTCACTGCCACGCGGTGGCTTTGTTACAATAGGGACCTTTCTTGCTCTCTCCTGGCCTCAGGGCTGGTGAGCACTTGGCTTAGGGAAGTTCACCCAATCATAACCACAGCCCTGTACAGTGTGATTATTAATTAGTCTTGTTCTGAAGAAGAAATCCGCGCTCAGAGAGGCTGAGGAAGTGGCCCAGAAAAGCACGCACGGTGAGTGAAGGTTGACGCCCACATTCCACTGGCCTCTGAGCCCTTCCCCAGCCTTACTTAGCCTGTTTATAGCCCGGACATCTAGCACAAAGCCTCCCATAGTTGCTAATTAAATAAGGACACCAGGAAGAATGGCAGTTTTGTTTCCTTGTTTGTCAAAGAAGCAAGAAGCGTTAAGTATGAGAGGGATGTGAAAATTACACGAGATGGTATGTATGTAAAATCCCTGGCAGGGCACTTGGACCACCAAAAGGTGGTGTCCCTGACCCTCGATAGCTCTGGGAACCCCTGGGGAATCTTATTAAAAACGCAGCAGGGCCTGCGACTCTGCATTTCTCTGATCCCCATGTCCCACTTGGTCTGCACACATTCGCAGTCAGCGCAGGAGTTTCAGATATTACTGATGGGTGTGGATCAGAAGGAGGTCCTCCCACCCAGAGAGTCTAATAAAAACAGGTCTGGGTGTGACCTGGTACGGATTTCTTTTCAAGAGGTCCCGGCAGGATACTGCTCTGCAGCCAAGCCTGGAGCTCAGTGGGTGTATCTGAGGGTGCAGTCATGAGCAGGGGTTTATCTCAGGTGTGAAGGACAAACTGTGCGGGAGACTTGGGGGCTGAGTCACTGAGGTGGGGCCAGCTGTGAGATGAAGGGTCCTAGCTAAGGTGGGGCTGACAACCACGGCCCTGACCCTTCTCTCCTGGCTTTGATTGGGGCTGGGACAGGCTGGGAAGCCGCAGAGCCGTTTGGCAGGTATTCTCCAGGATGTACCCTAGGAAGGGTTGTATTCAGGGTGTCTGGGCCGGCTGCCAGAGGCAGGCAGGGAGCTGGCCCATTTGCTGACTAACTCACTGTAAGTACAGAGCAGAGGCTGGTCTTGGCCTGAGGCCAGCCCAGGCAGCCCAGCCCTCGGTTTATTAACCTGCACAGCTCAGCTCACCTGTGGTGATCACTTATCGACCACTGCTATTGAGCGATCCCCACATGGGGTCACACTGAACTCCTTTACATTAGGCCCAACAATCTTTTAATGTTGATAGGAGCAACCCAACTAATGAAGAAACAGCCCCATTGGGGTTATGCACCTATCGAGGCTCCTACAGAGTGGGTGAAGGCTGGACACCACACCCCCTCCCACCATCATGCCTCCATGCATGCTCTTTCCTTGGTTATAAGGAAACTGTACAACTGTAGTCCAACTCTCAGGGGCTGATGCAGGAGGATTGGAGAGAGCTCGAGGCTAGCACGGGCTATAGAGAGAACTGCTGTCTCAAAAAAAAATAAAAGATTAGTGCCACTGAATTGCTCTTCCTGTAGAGGCACCAGCTGCCAAGCCTAAGGAGCCGAGTTTGATCTGTACCCACTTGGTGGAAGAAGAGAAGCAACTCCTAAAAGTTGCCACATTCACTGTGGCAGGCACACGCGCGCGCGCACACCCCCCCACACACACACTTTTTTAAATCAAAATTAAGTTGGGTGCAGTATCATATGCCTTTAATCCCTTCACTCAGGAGGCAGAGGCAGGCAGATCTCTGTGAGTTTGAGGCCAGCCTATCCTACATAGTGAGTTCCAAGCCAGGCAGGACTACATAGTGAGACTCTGTCTCAAGAAAAATCAAAATCAAAATTAAATAAAACCAGGCCAGGTGGTGGCACACTCCTCTAATCCCAGCACTCGGGAGGCAGAAGCGGGTAGATCTCTGTGAGTTTGGGGCCAGCCTGGTCTACAGAGCTACACAGAGAAACCCTGTGTCAAACAAATAAATAAATAATAAACAAACAAACAAATAAATAATAGAACCAAACGCTATTCCCCAGTATCTATTTGTCAGGGCTTCACCCTGTGCCTGAGTTTGCATCTCCACCTGTCTCCAGCCCCTCTCTCTAAGACTTACAGGATTTCTACAGTTCTAGTCTAAATTGCCTTGGACTCTAGGTACCACCTCACATCAGTCTTCCCCACAGGCTCCCAGCTCAGGTGTCAGGGCTCCAAGGATGGGTTAACAGTGCCTCACAAGTGTTTGGTGCTGTTGGAACAAGCAAGCCAGGGTGTGTGGGTGCCTTTGCTGGCAGCAGCGGAGGCCAGACAGGGCTGTTGTTGGGTAATGCAGGAGAGCATAGGGTCACCCAGCAGGGTAGTCTACCTGAGAACTCCCCCGGTGTTCCCTGGACCTGCATGGTGTGAGGGTGGCGAACTTATAACTAACCAATAGGTTGTGCCTGTTGCAGCCCTTCCCTGCCACTCTCAATTCAGTAGCTTGAGCTGAGGACTCTGGCCCCCATCACAGGGTGCCGCCCTGAGGTTACCAAGTGCTGATCTTTGAAATAAAAGAGGCAAGTGGCAGACATCACTTCTCTAGGCTTGGCACACCCAACTGTGGTGTCTAAGGCCTACTGAGACGAAAGCCAACAAAGGTGTAATAGTCACTGGCACCCTCCTCCCTTCCACTCATTATCCTGGTTAGTTTTTTTTTTTTTTTTTTTTTCCCCTTTGGTTTTTCGAGACAGGGTTTCTCTGTGTAGCTTTGGAGCCTATCCTGGCACTTGCTCTGGAGACCAGGCTGGCCTCCAACTCACAGACATCTGCCTGCCTCTGCCTCCTGAGTGCTGGGATTAAAGGCGTGTGCCACCAACGCCCGGTCCTGGTTAGTTTTTATTGCAAACTCGATACAAGCAATTGTCACTTGGGAAGAGGAAACCTCAACTGAAGAATTGTCTCCATCAGATTGGCCTGCACTCATGTATGTGAGGGATTAATGTAACAGGGCACAGTCCATTGCTAGTGGTGCCAGCCCTAGGAAGGTGGGCCTGGGTTATATAGGAAAGGTGGCTGAGCAAGCCAGTGGGGTCATTTCTCTACGGTTTCCATTTCCGTTCCTTCTTGAGTTCCTGCCCTGATTTCCCTCAATGATGGATTATGGCCCAGAAGTGGAAGCCACATAAACCTGTTCCTCACCTAAGTTGCTTTTGGTCATGGTGTTTATCACACCAACAGAAAGCAAACTAGAACAGTCATCATTTTCTACCATACAGCTAGGTCAGAGCCTGGAACACAAACCACACTGACAATTTAAGGAATCTGTTGCCCTGAAATGATAATGGCATTGCTTTGGTCAGGTAAGGTTGGGAAATCATTAAAACCTTCAGAAGTGAAAATGATCAAGATTTGAGAATATACTTTGTGTATGTGGATATGTTGTTTTATTTTGGGGTCTTTGAGGGATGGTGTGGTTGTTGATGTTGAGACAGGGTTGAATATAGCCCAGGTTGGCCTTGAACTCCTGGTTCTCTTGTCCCTACCTCCTAAGTACTGGGATTACAAGCATGTAGCACCACTCATGGTACTAACTCAGAACTTTTAACCTAGCCAAGCTTTCCCGGGGCCAGATGAGCTTCCCAGTAGAGAACACTTTATCTTTAGCAGTTGAGCTCAAACCCAGAGCCTTTCAAATGCTAGGCAAGTACTCTGCAGCCTAGCTGCATCCCCAGCTCTTGAGAATATGGGTCTTTGAGGAAGGAAAAATGAATGGATGAGGACCATATTTAAGGCTAATCAGCAATGTTAGTAACATGGGCATCACGGTACAGCTGAAGCCTGTAAAATGCAGCATGAGAAGAGTCACAAACCAGTACAAGGTTGGAATGCTTCTGCCTACACCTTGGCTTGATGAGTATCAAGTGTTGGGAAAGCCTTGGAAGAGGCTTCCTCCTTGGGCTACCTTGACCAAGTTGCCTGCTGAAGGGCAGGGGGCAATTGCTTGGGCCATGCCTCTGCTGTGTTGTCAGGCTGAGTACCCAAGGCTGTCGGTTGGCTGTCATGTCTGCTGCCCTTCCAGTTTGCTTAGGTGGATATTTGTGTGCATTCCCTCAAGAAGGAGAGGCCCAGAGGCCTGCTTAAAACCAGAGGGCAGCAGAATGAGACATGTAGAATGAAGCACTCACAGGAGGCTCCAAGGCCTGAAAGCCAGGCTTCCCTGAATGTTAAAGATGGCAGGGGCTCTGAGACTGATGTGTGTTTGTGTATGCCTTAAACAAGCCAGGGAATAACCTCAAAATATGGCACCCTAGGGACTCAAGAGATGGGTCAGAGTGCTTGCTCTACAAGCATGAGAACCGGAGTTCTCATGAATCCTAAGCACGAGTGTAAAGTCAGACATGACTGTTGGTACCTGTAACCCCGCACTGGGGAAGGAAACACAGGCAGATCTTACAGGCTTGCTCACCATCGGGCCTAACCAAACTGGTAAGGCCTGAACTAAGGCAACAAGACCAAGAGCAATGGAGGAATACTTTCAGTGTCTGCCTGCTCCAGCCTCTTCATGAGCATGCCTGTGTGCAACCAGTGCATGTACGCATGTACACATAGACAGACAGACAGACAGACAGACAGACAGACAGACAGACAGACAGACACACACACACACACACACACACACACACACACACACACACACAGAGCACTGTTGGATATTGATTAGAGGCTCTTAGCTGACAGCAGACACTGGGAGAGGCTTTGTTCCGTTATTCCTTTATCTGATGAAAGCCCAGACTTGTCAAGGATGTCCCTTCCCAAGGAGTCAGTAAGTTCATACTCTAGAAAGGGAGGCTGAGGAACATCACATTTTGTCAGAAGCTACATTCTTCTTAAACATTATTGCCCCTGGACTTGTCTGCGTCTTCCCTCTCCCCCATGCCCTTCGCAGACCGGCAGAGAGGTCTACGCCTAGCTAGGTCACCTACTGAGCCAGCTCTCTTCTGAGAGTCCCTGTCCATGAATGCAGTGTCCTTTCTCCTTGAAGTATGCTTTCAGTTCATTCCAACGAACCTTCAGGGGTCAGTGGGAAGCTCTCCTCTGGCCCTTCCAGGGTCAGTTCCTTCATTTTGGAAGAAGTGAAAGGGGACGGTCACTCTAACACAGCTCTCTGTGAAGACGTGGTTTGCTTCAGTAGGTCACAGCAGACCTCCATTTTTGAGGGCTCCTGAGTTTACACTATCACCCCCAAATGAAGGGTGTCAGGCCCTCCCATGGGCTTACCCAGTGGGCAAAGCTTACAGACTATTCCCAGAGAACAGAGGCCACAGCTCTGCTGTTACAAGGGCCTTTATCAGGATGAAGGAGCCTTCTTCCAAGGCCATGGCAGTTCTTGAGATTTAAAACTCTATAGGAAAATTAAAAGCATCTATTTTTTACTCTGAGTCTCTCGAGCCACTCCTGAAAACCTTGCAGAGAACACAAGCATCCACCCTGACTGAGGCCCTCAAAGAGCTAGCCTCAAAATCGCACTTTTTTTTTTTTTTTTAATTTCCCCCTCGCTTCCTACCAGCTTCCACCCACTCGCCGTGTTCACTTGGTATGCCATGGGTTTTTCTCACTTGCTTGCTCATCTCCAGCTGCTGAAATCTGCAGCAGGGATCATGCAGACTTTTTTTCAAGCCATTCTCTAATGTCTTGCATAACCAACCCTCAGAAATTCAGGGAAGCCACGTGTTCTAAGAATGAGGAGGGATTCTTAGAAGAGAAGCCAAAGTAGTCACATGTGGACCCACAGAATGCGTCCTTCCAGGAAGCCGGGCGGAATAACCATCCTGGGTTGCCGTTTGCTCTCTTGGGGTTAACTATAACTATAGGTTTTGGCAGGAGAGTCCTAATTACCCCCACGCAAGTGACAGCCCCTCTGAGACTGAATTCCATCACAGGGTTTACATACACCAAGGCTGCCTTGCTCGGCAATTTTAAGACTTTCGATAACGTTCTTCCACGCTGTGATCTCAGGGTGCTCCATCCTGTTGTCAACTAAAGTACCAGAGATAAAAGCTGTAAGGACCAGGACACAGAGGCGCTTCTTTCTCAGCCTGTATCCTGACTGTGCTGCGCCACTGCCACCAAAGAACAGACCTCTCATCTCATCTCTTTCCCAGCAGACAAAAGGTCCCCCGAAGGCAGGGACCAGGACACAGACCTCACAGAGTACCAGAGCATCCGTTGGCCCTAACTACTGACAGTGAAAATGTTCACTTGGCCCACAGCTCCTGACAATACGCAGAGAAACATCATCCCTGCTCTTGGAGAGAGAAACTGAAAAGGAAATAAAAAGCCAACTGACAGGCTCTAAGATTTTTTTTTGAAGTTACACCTTTCATCTCAGATGAAAGAAAGGACTGTTTTCAGATAACTGACCAGCAAAGAACATGATGTGATTTGATCCCCAAATGCCCTTTTTTTTTAGCTAGTAAGAATTTTCTTGTGGCTGTGAAAAAGGCTCAGTGGGGAAGAGTGCTTGCTGCAGAAGCATGAGTCCCTGAGTTCAGATCCCCAGCATCTGTGTAAAAAGCTATGTGTGGTGGTCACATGCACCTGAAATCCCAGCACCAGGGGTTGTCAGACACTGGATTACTGAGACTTGCTGGCCACCAGTCTAACCAAAAAACATGGCACTCCAGACTCAATGAGTGACTCTGTCTCAAGGGAATAAGACAGAGTGTGGGAGGGTATCTGAGCACATATCTGAATATATGTTTACATATGAGTGTACATACATGCATACACCACATACACAAATAATCCCCTTTTTTGAAGGACTAGGGACATAGCTCAATGTGGCAGACTGTCTAATATGCAAGGCCCTGGGTTCAATCTTCATTCAGCACTCAAACAATCAAATAAGTAAATGTCTTACTTGGCAAACCGAGGCAAGAGGGCCACAAGTTGAAGATCAGTCTGGGCTATATAGCAAGACATTGCCTCAAAACAGAAAGAAAAAAAGAACAACAGCGTTGCTGTTGTTGAGGCAGGGTCTTGCTTGTAGCCCTGGCTGCCCTGTTTGCCAGGCTGGTCCCAAATTCACACAAATCCACCTGCCTCTGCCTCCTGAGTGCCACCATGTCTGGCTGAGGGCAGTTTTTATATGGGCATGAATGAATATGCCGGCTTCAATCAGGTACTTAGGACAAACGCAAAGGTGACAGACTGACTGCATGCTTGTCTAGAGTCACATTCCAGAAGATCCAACTGGACACGGATATAAAGTCACCTCACTAGAGCACAGGTCATCCATTCTCCAAAGTCCTAACGTCAGTCCTTTTTTGTCTGTTTCACTTGTGGCTCATCTAAAGCAACTTTTAAAATTACATTTCATTTATGTGTGTGTTTGGGGCAGGGGTGGTGTGGGTGTGGAGGTCAGAAAGACACTTTCAGGGGCCTGTCCTCTCCTATTACCATATGGGGCTCAGTGGTCAACTCAGGCCACCAGGATGGGCAGTAAAGTGCCTTCACTCACTGAGCAGTCTTGCTGACTGACCCACAGCTACAGATCTCATAAAAAGTAATGCTGAGAAGAACCTTAGAGATAATTAGTGCTTTATTAGTCAGCTTGGAGGCTACGTGACTTAGCCAAAGTCACCAGAATAGTAGGTTTGGCAGGGATGGGACTTCACCTGGGGGGTAGAGCAGCTGTAGCTGCCTGACATGCTTGAGGCTCTAGGGTCAATCTCCAGCAACAAGGAAAAACAAAACTGAAACAGAAATGACAAACAAAAGCCAGTCTTTAGTCTCTTTGGCACCAGGTTATGAGTTGTGGTGGCAGCTTCCAAGGTGTGGCTTAAGCATGAGGCTCACAGATAATCCTGGATGCCTGGATGCTTCCTCACATGGGAACCATGTGGTGGGGTGGGTAAATCAAGGAATGGGGTCTCCCATGTGTACCTCACAGGGTCCACTTTCTGCTTTCTCTTACTTTTCCAGATGCCACTTCTGGAGAAGGATGGTCTCTATTTCAGAAGGGCCTTCTTGAGCCATTTTTACCCATTTTTTAATTTGTTTCAGTGGCCTTACAAGCGTATTTTAAAGTCACGAAGACTACTGTGTGGGTCAGAGATAATGCTAAAAGACTTCACACTGCCAACCCTGCGATCTTTTCATGAGAGTAAGCTTGCTACACTCCCGGCATCTAACCTGCAGGAAGCAGTTGTTGGCTGGACTGGGCAGCAGGAAGATGTCTCACTGTAGGGAGCACAGAGGGAGGTGGACATACTTGCTGAGGGCCCCTCTGTTGTAGAAAGAGCTTCAGATTATGTGGCTTCACTTCATTCCAGTACACAGCGTAGACATTGTCATTTGGAAGCTCTCTGTAGTATGTCAGACAGAGGAGGCCACCGGACAGCCCCCTCACTTTCCACCTCCAAGTATGGCAGGCTACTCAGGCTATCCGTGCACAGCACCCAAGTCTGAACAGTCTCCAATATTCAGCATCCAATTTCATATCCCAAATAACATAAAGACAATGTTTGAAACTTCAAGCAACCCACAATTATTCTAAATTTCTTTAGGCTTTTTTTTTTTTTTTTTTTTTTTTTTTTTTTTTTTTTTTTTTTTTTTTTAGGAGTGGCTGGAGGGCAGAGGTGCTGGGGTGGAGCCCAGAGCCTCACACACACTAGGCGGTCACTCTACCAATGGCTACATGCCCAGGCCTTAGAATTCTCAAGCAGTTACAATGCAAACAGTTTTCAAGTAAGTGACTTTTATTTTTTTTTTCCTCTGACATTTCACAGTCAATTTCTAAATAACTTCACACTTTCTTAAAAGGATTCACATTTGGTAAATAGTCTCTACCCTAAAGAGGTTGTGGCTGAAAGGCCACTTCAGTTTATGTGCAAGAGTAACTTGTGTGCTGAGAAATCATACCAGAGAAGTCAGACGATGCTATAGTCAGTAGTAAACTACAAACGATGGTAATTCTATAACCAATTCAACCAGGAACCTTTCTGTCCCTTTGTTCCAATATTGCCAATACAACCCGACAAAGGATCTCCTGTGGGTTAGCCTGAGCTAAAACTGACTTCTCAGCTTGGGAAACAACAGCCCTGCACAATGCTTCATAAGGACTTACAGCATGCACCACTGAGGCCATTGCTACTTACATTACAGCGTTGGGTGACCAATGAAGATCTTTCCGCTCCACTCCAGGCTTCCTCCGATGCTGCTCTAGCCTCTGACCTCAAAGTATCGCTCCTTCTAAGATCTAGCTTCTCTACTGGAATCCATCTGCTTCCAGCTCCTCCAGGAACACAGCACTGCACTAACAGCCTAGACACTTGCAGCTACGGCTCTGAGATCACAGAGGAGCAGTGACTGGGGGTGCTAACCCTGCCTGCCACTCAGCAGTGAAGATCTATGGTGGCTTTCATCATCTTTTATGGGGACAGGAAGGGAAATGAAAGCCCAAATCCAGAAGAAAGAGTCCAAGAGGCTCATAGCTCTCCACTGAGGGTTTTTCCAGTGGGGTACATTTGGTTCTCAGCAAGTGCTTCCAGCCTTCCAACGCTTGGTAAAACTCATGGCTGGTGCCCAGGCTGCTCTGAATGCACCTGTCTCTACAGCTTTCCTGCCAAACATTCTGCCAAAAAGGAAGCTTCCTAGTGGAGTGAGAGTGAATTGACTACGATACCATACAGATTTAGGGGGAGTGTATCCCAAGGAGCTGAGTCTGCCCAGAGACACTGGCTCTGCTTTTGGAAACTCTTTCAGAAAGCAAACAGCAGGTAAGAATTCTGTGTTGATCAGAGTAGATCACCAAGTTAATTATTTTTCAACCAATCATATCCAAATCATGTCTTTATAAACACAGTAGAGTCAACCTGAGTCTTACAATTTTTAAACTATGTTAGAATTACAACTCCTAGTAGATGTGACCCTTTGCTCTGGACCTAGTAAAGACCCACGAGGGCTCTCTCTGCAGAAAGATGATGCTGGTCACAGAACCAGGTTAATTTGTAAAAACAAAGATTTTCATGAGGATGAAAATTTGAACAAGTGGATACAACCCTTTGAATCTTTACTGTTTAGACATTTAGTTCCCAGCACAGGGAAGCTGAAAAGAATGTCATCTGGAACCTCCTCACATTCTTCGTCCTAAGGCCAGCCTCAGAGAGGAACCACACTTCAGCTCTGCTGCCACATCTAACACCAAACACAAGACTTCCACAGTGGCTCCCCATCACCACAGGGATGGGTGAGACTCAGATGTGAATGGAGAAGGGTCTTTTGTGCCTTGTTCTAACCTCAGGGTTTCACTTAATTCAAAATGTATGAGCACAGTCATTCTTCCGTCACAGAAACAGCAGGTGAGGCCCAGCAGAGGGAAGCTTACATCAGACTCTGAGGATCCACTGAAGCCATCTCGGGCTTTTGATTATGTTAATGATGATGGTGGCTTGTTTTTTAACTTTATATTCATTTACTTATCTAGTGTGTCTGTGCATGTGTGGTGGACAAACTGCAGTAGTTGGTTCTCTCCTGCTGTGTAGGTTCAGGGGATCAAATTCAGGCCATCTGGCTTGGCAGCAAGTACCCCTACTCACTGAGGCACCTTGCAATCCTGACTCAAGTGTTTTAGATGTAAGATAGGTTGTGTGCTATTTCGAGCATGAAGTAACAAAACTTTCCAGCTAGTGACAAAAATGCTGGCTTCTTTGACCCTTTAATCAAAAAAACAACTCATACAACTCCAGATGATACTAAATCAGTCTGTTTTTAAAAATCTGAAGGATGTGCCTACTTGTGAGATCTGGTGTGATCGGTGTGAGTCAGATGGCTCTGCCCTTTCTCCCTTGACTTTCAAGTGTAAGAAACAAAGCCTCATGTGATTAAATGCTTGCACCCAGGCACAACCTGTGCCCAAAGCATTTTAGGTTTCACCCAACTGGCACGATGCCTGGTAGAATACAAACACATCGGCTTATTTTTCTCTGTGACTAAGATACCTGAGGAGGCCCAAGAAGGGATCCTTAGGTCACCTACTCCTTGGTTTGACAAATGTCATACTGTACACTCATCCATGTCACTGCACCTTGGATCATGGATAGTGAGTGGGAAGTTGGAAGAGACCCACACAGTCATCTCTCCTTTGTCCCAAGATCCAGCTAAGTGCCCACAGGCTAAGAAAAAGGGACTCACAGATACTCCCAAGTGGAGGTCCTCAGAGGAACATAAACACACTTAACCTGTGCATGAACCACAGATTAGGACATCAGCAAGGGACTGGCACGTGGCTTCGTGAGTTTAGAAAGAAAAGCTCTTAACTAGGCTGTGGAAAACAGGTGTAGGTAGTAATAGCAAAAGAGTTAAAAGAACCACTCAAATAACTGAAAAACGCCTCTGTGCTATATGTCTGGGTGATCAGACAATGCATCTAGGTCACTGCCTGAATGACTGGACCCAGATGTCAGTGATGCCTGCAACTTGGCCCACGCCTGAGGAGCCCTGCTCTTGGTGGCCTCTATAAACATCTGGGTTTGCTCCTTCAGCTGGTCTAGTTCCACCTGAGTTGCTTGGTTCTGACGAATCAACTCCTTGGTCTTCAAAGTGATTTCAAGCAAACCAGACTTGTGGAGGACCACTAAGGTATTCTGGAAGCGCCTGTGCTTGCTCTGCCTCTGCTCGGAAAAGATGTCTGAGCTGCGGCAGAGGTCTGCAGCCCACAGCGGTGAACTGTAACTGGCTGACAGTGGCGACAGAGGGGAGCTGCTTTCTAAGCCATGCAGAGTGCTGTCTGATGCACACACAGGACTGGCAGGCGATGCAAAAGTCAGGCTGGGCGCCTTAGCCACATGACTGCTAGACACAGGCTGAAGAGTCTGTGGACTCCCACCAGCCCCCAGGGAGGGCACTCCTTGCAGAGCAGAGTCCTCAGTGAGTTTGGAGCTGGGTGGGGCTGGGGTAGAAGGACTGGACAGCACAGGGCCAGTCTTGGCTGGCTCACTGGAAGACAGGACTGGCCCCAGTCTCTCGGTACAGACTTTCTTCGGTATTCCACTTGATCCTCTTTCTTCTGAGCCAAGGGAAAGGCTCCTTTTGCCTGGGTGGGGGGCTATTTTGGTGTAAGAATTTAGAATGGGCAAGTAGTTTCTGGAATCTGACTTTTTTTCACCAGTGTGGCATGGGCTGACAGGGGATGGCACAGGTGGATGAAGAACAAAGAGCTGTGGCTGTGCTGAGATCACCTCAAAGGAGGGCTGGACAGTCCATGACTGGAGCTGGGATGAGCTGCTGCCCTGCAAACAAAGGAGAAGAGCAGCTGTGTTCAGGATGGAAGAATGAAGCTCCCAGCTTCCACCCATGGCAAAGAAGGTGGGTGCTCAGCCACAGCTGCTTTGGGTACGCAGGGGAGCCCTTGTTGAGAACAGGGAGGAAGTGACCTGAAATCCACTTACATCTGAGATCATACTAAAAACAAGAGAAAACTAAAGGCAAACACAAAAAAAAAAATGTTTTCCTAGGGGAAAACTTGAGGAAATATCTGGGGGTCTTATTTTTGTTTTAAATTCTGTCTCTGTGTGTGCCAATGTATATATAGGTAGGTGCACATGAGTACAGGTGCCCATGGTGCCAAACAGTGTCAGATCCCCTGGAGGTGGGGTTACAGGTGGTTGTGAGTCATCTGACGTGGGGCACTGGGACCAAACCTGGGTCCTTGGGAAGAACAAGTGCTCCCAACCACTGAGCTACCACTCCAGCCCTGAAATATCTGTTTTTATTTAAGGGCTATCATTCCAAAAAAGAAATTGGAGGTAGACAATAATGGCACAGTCAAGGTACAATGGAGACAACAAAAACCAAGAAAGTATAATATCCTGGCCAAAGTTAAAAGATGCTAAGCTCAGGCTGGGGTTTGACTTTGCTGCTGGAGTGCTTGCCTAGTATGCTTGGAGTCCTCTATTGGACCCAGCACCACATAAGCCCTGGCATGGTGGCATATACTCATCATCTTGGCATTCAGGAAGTAGAAGCAGGAGTGTCAAGAGCTCAAACTCATCCTCAGCTACATGAGGATTTCAAGATCAGACTGGGCTACTAGATACCCTGTCTCAAAACAAAGAAACCCCAAAACCAAATGAAATCCAGAAGAGGCTAGCTTGTCACTGAGTGTCCTGGCTCCTGACCAGCCTAGCAACTTGCCATCTGTCCTGTGCCCCCGTGTCACTCTTGCATGTCCCGGTGCAGCCACCCCAGTCTGCAACACACGTGGCTTGTCAACACAGCCACAAGGAGCAACAAGAAAGGTAAAAGAGAACCAGAGAGGGAAACAGCCCAGGGTAAAGACACCCAAAGGCACCGGGCAGCACTGGCAGGTGACCTCACTTGGGCCCACTCCCTCTCTATGCTCTTTCCTTTCAGTGAGGAAAGCTGTGTGGAAAGACTCAGCTGCAGGCAGGACCACTCCCTGAGCAGGCTCCTTGTATATAAAGAGGCCGTGAGCTGAGCACTAGCACTCCTTATTCTCTGCTTCCTGACTGTGGGCGCAGGTAAGAAACTGCCTCAAGTTCCCATGACTTTCCTGCCATCAAATGATTGTTCAGAACTTACCAGCTGCCTTCCTTGCTGACCTCAGTATGTATTCTTCAGAAGTGACCAGGCAGTGTTCAGATACTAAGGTAGTATCTGCTGTAGCCATGTTCTTATAACCTCTGGCTAAGATGGGAAGGTCAACACTAAAACCATATTCTCAATATACTTGTTAATGCAAGAACTGTATCTATTTTCATAGTAAATTACTCTAAGTTTAATTGTTGTTTGACTTAAATCACTTTTCCATTCCTCAGACTTCTCTATTCTAACTTAAGTTTTTGTGAATGAATTCTCATTCTCAAACCCTAAAACCTAACTAATATTTTCATCCACTAATATTTCATATCTAGGAAATAACTACTCAGTCCAAACTACACAGAGCTTTACAGTCAACAGTGAGGACCCTGTTGGCCCTGCCATTCTTAGCCCACAGAGCTGCCCTGTCACCAAGGTGTGGCTCTAGCTTAGAAACGGCCTCTGCTACCGAAGCAAAGGTGTCCTTCCTGCTATGTCTGTTTGTTTGAACTGTCTTTGGCACAGTGTCTCTTTATGTATCCCAGGCTGCCCTCCAATTTGGAATCCTCCTGCCTCTATGTCTCCAGGAGTGAGACTACAGGAGTATACTACCATGCAGGCTTACAAACATGTTTTATACTCCTAAATTCCCAAATTAATTCAATGTAAAAAGAGGATCCCAGGGCTGTGACGTAGTACAATGGTGTATGTTTGCCTAACATACACAGTGCCCAGAACTGAAAAAACTAGAAAACAAACAAAGAAACAAAAACCTTTGCCAGGCGGTGGTGGCGCACGCTTTTAGTCCCAGCACTCGGGAGGTAGAGGCAGGCGGATCTCTGTGAGTTCGAGACCAGCCTGGACTACAAGAGCTAGTTCCTGGATAGCCTCCAAAACCACAGAGAAACCCTGTCTCAAAAAAAAAAAAAACAAAAACAAAAAAACAAAAACAAAAAAAAACAAAACAAAGAAAAAAAGCCTTTTATTTCTTCCCTAAACCCTGCCTCATGTTAGAATGTACCACTTAAGTGACTTTTTGGCTTGGTTCCATTATGCATTACTACAGCAGGTCAAAGGTCCATTTAAAACTAGAAATACAAAGATAAAATAGTTAGAACGTAAGTCCTGACTTGTGTACTTTTGTTTTTTGTTTTTAGGCATTTCTCTCTTTCTCTCGATCTCTGTGTATGTGTGTGTGTACATGTGAGCTCAGGTGTCCTCAGATCAGAGGAAAGCAGGGTAGAGTATTTGCACAACACACATACAAACACACAATTTATAAAGTAAATCTTAAAGAAAGAAATTTAAATCAGAAAGCAAAGAAACAAACAAGAGCAAACAGCATCAGTAGTTGAGGCGACACCATCTCCTGGGAGGCAGGTCCACATCAGCGCGGCTCCGGTGCTTCTGAAATCCCTGCCTGCACAGCGGGAGTGTCTGCACAAGAAGTGCAGAAACCTTCATCTGCAGTCTTTGGGCCCCACTGGTCCTCCTCACCTGCTTGACCAGCACGTTCTTCATGACCACCATAGGGGACAGCGCAGGGAAGGCAGTGCTTGCGGCTCTGGAGCTCGGCCTCAGCCTGTCCTCCCTACTCCAGCCCAAAGCACTCAGCAAGTCCTCTGACTCCATCTGCTCTGCGGAGCTCAAGCATTCTGAGCTCCCATCTGCTGGGCAGAAAAAAACGGTCAGTTCATATGCGCTCTAGGCTAACGGCTCATAACCCAGCCACTAAAACAGAAAGGACTCCCTGAAACAGAAAGGAACATCTTTGATAAGTGTTTCTGTGAGTTCTCTTAGGCAGAAATTTCACTGGATGTTCAACAACCATCCCTCCTGCTCCAAAAGCCTAACCGCTCTGCTTGGCTTTCTTCAAACCCTTAAAAAACCCCAAGTCAGTCAGGGTTCCTATGAAAGCACTCATCCCCAGATCACATGAGAAATGAGTTGAAGACTCCAAAGTGAGATGATTGCTTTTGGTCTACTATTTTAACAACTTTTTTTGTTACATTTTACATGTGTGGAGGTGGGGGAACGTGCATGCCACATTGCATATGTGAGAGTCAGTTCTCTGCCACTAGGCTGTCAGCCTTAGTGACAAGTGACTTTACCTAGAGAGCCACTTCATCAGTACTAGGTAATTAATTTTCAAATCTGTTGTTGACAAGGCAGAATTAAGATCTTTCGAGGCTCTGGAAACCGCACGATATGCTTAATGTATAAAAAGCAAAGCCAATTAAAATTTATACCCATGTTAAAATGAAAAGCTTTGTCCTGAGTTTTCTGATTGAATGGTTAGTGCTAGCTATTGGGAGAAGCTACACTTGCCTAGGAGACAAACTTCCAGGCATAGCTGTGAAGGATTATCTAGATCAAGCTCTCAGAATGTCAGTGAGGGATTATCTCAATTAGTTAATTGATGTGGAAAGACTCAGCTGCAGGCAGGACCACTCCCTGAGCAGGCTCCTTGTATATAAAGAGGCCGTGAGCTGAGCACTAGCACTCCTTATTCTCTGCTTCCTGACTGTGGGCGCAGGTAAGAAACTGCCTCAAGTTCCCATGACTTTCCTGCCATGATCAACTAGAACTCAACTGTGAGCTGAAATAAACCCTTTCCCCATAAGTTCCTTTTGTCTGATTACTTATTTTATCACAGTGACAGGAAAAGAAACAGTAAGGCACTTGTCAAAGCTGAAGCTAAAGTGTTTCTCTGTTGCCCCCACCACCCTGTTAAGCACCACTTACTTTGCTGATGTCCTGAACACATGAGAGTTTACTGGGAATCCTGCACCATAGGGGATAAAAGAGTGCTGCCGTGGTTTGCAACCCAAGTGTCTCCCACAGGCCCATGTTTTGAACACTTGATCCCCAGCTTGTGGCTCTATTTTGAAGGCCATGTAGGTGGCTGAGAGCAGGCCTAGGCAGGTTATACTGAAGGGACCAGCTCCCCATTTCGGCAGCCATAACAGCCGAACACGTGCTTGTCTGACCTTGTCTTAGTCACCAGAAGGTTAGATGCCTGCCTCGTGGCAAGGAATCAATCAGAAGTTAGCTGGTGGTGCTATGCTTTACAGACAAGCACACAGCAATGATGCACAGAGCATAGCAATCACCCTGGGAGGGCCTATGAGCCATAACAACCAGTTGACCAATCAACACAGGGCAAGCCCTCCAAGCCTGGATCCACACCAATCCTGAGCCTGTGCATACCCCTAGACACTCCCATTACGCTGCCCTATAAGATCTCTATGCAGACGCTTCGAGCTGTCTTTCCTAGCCATCCGCCATGGTGGATGGATGGAAGGCCCGAGCTAACATGGGGTTAGCTCATTAAACAACTATAATAAAGCCTCGTGCAGTTTGCATCAAGCTTTCGAATCCGCCTGGTGATTGGGGTGACCGAGGTCCTGGGCTGAGATCCTGGAGGCCTGAGCTCCCGGGGGTCTTACAATACCAGGCTCTGACTCGCTTGAGCCTGCTTTCTCTCCTCCTGGTCCATTGCTGCACACTTCTACCTCCACACACAAAACAGCTCTGCTGTACCTTCCGCCTCTAAGGATTGAGACTGTCGTGAGCAACACGAAACTTTCTGTTAGATATTTTGGTTATGGTAATGGGAAATAAAACAGATGTTCTCCCTATGTTAATTCCACATAAAACGAATGCAGCCAGATACCTGCCAGAAGAAACCAAGAGACAGTTGTACCTTGCTACAGAGGTGTCTGGGATTATTCTAAATGCTCACCAATGTGCAGCTCAGTTGACAGAGAGCTTTCTGAGCATGTAACAGCCTTAGGTTCCATCTCCACATCACATAAGCTAGGTCTTGTGGTGCATACCTCCACTCAAACTCAAGAGATAGAGGCAGGGAGATGAGAAATTGGAGGTCATCTCTGGCTACATAGTGAGTTTGAAGCCAGGGATACATGAGCACTACCTCAAGAAAGAGAGATCAGAAAAAACAGGTGTGGCGGCACACACCTACAATTCCATCACTCAGGAAGCTGAGACAGAAGGATCACAAATTCAAGGTAATTTAAATAATTGTACCTTGTATTTGTGCAGCTTGGCAAAGACAATGTGATCAGAAAGGTATTTTCAACAGGTATAATTCAGAATGTCTAGTGACACTTCTCAAAAGACATGGCTGGTGGAGTCCTCCCCTTGATCGAACAGTTAATCCAAATGAATACTGCTGACACACTACCAGACCAGAACCACCAGTATAGAAACAAGTGTAACTCCTGATCTTGGAGCAGAAATGCACTCTACACATAAAGAAACCAGTATGCTTGGAGAAAAAGCTAGTCTTTGGCTAAAAAGGCACAAGATGAACCTAGACAGTTTGTTGTCCCAAAAAAATGAAAGAGGTGCTCAAACACAGAGGGAGAAGGTGTCAACTGAGACAATGGCAAATTTAAGTCACTGGCCAAATTTGAGACAATGTAGGTAACAGAAATATGAGGTTAATGAACCAACAAACTGAATTACTACAGAATTCTACAAATCCAGAGTGATACTTAAAAAGGACTAGAGGAAGAACAATGCTTCCTCACAAAGAGGTTCAGTTGATGGCAAAAGGACAGCATTAATAAATCACAACTTCTAAATCACTACTGTGGTAACCAGTTCAAGGAAAGCTTGTCAGTGGATGCTAAAACACCAGTCAAGTTTGCTGGAAGGCAGGTCGAGTGGTTCCTGCCTAAAATCCCAGCACTCGGAGGCTGAGTTGCCCATACTTGCCCAAAACTCACTCTAACCTAGGCAAGTCTTGACCTTGTAAGCCACCTGGCTCAGCCTCCCTAGAACCTAGAATTCTAGATATGTGCCACCAGGCCCAACTAAAAAACTTTCTTTACAATAAAGAAATCTGGTGTGAAGTACCTTTTAACCAGAGGATCAGAGTATTACCAAAACTGAGACTGGGACTGGAGAAAATGGCTCAAAGTTAAGAGCACTCACAGAGGACCCAGGTTCAGTTCCTAGTCCCTAAATCAGGTGACTCACAACCTCCTGTAAGTCCAGTTCCAGGGGATCTGATGCCCTCTGCTGGCCCCCACAGGCACCTGTATGCAAGTAGTGCGCAAACTCATGAAGAGACACACACATACAAATAAGTAGACAAATATCTAAAAAAACAACACTTTTCTTGTGTTTTGGGAAATATACAACATCAACAATGCAGTGTTCTAATGATTCAAAAAATGGGGAAGCTATCAGAAAATCCAGAATGTGGGACATTCTATAAAACTGCAGTCCTGTCTTGTTCAAAGATATCAATGTCATAAAGGAAAGAAAAAAATGGGAAAGCTATTCTGGATTCAACAAGACTAAAAAGCAGGCTATCTACATACAATGCACACTTCTGAATGGATCTTGGATCCAAAACAACAAGACAATGGCAAACCGCTGTAAGAACATTGCTGGGTCACTAGGAAAAATCCAAATAGACTGCAGTTAGAGAGAACTCAATTGCAGATGACTTTCTTGGGTATAATAGTGGCATTATAATTATACAGAGGAATGTCCTTGTTTCTGAGATTCACACTAAAGATTTAAAGATGAAATGCTAATTGTTTAAAATTTACTTTTCAAACAAGACAGTTAAGCCCAAGTATGTAGGGAAGGATATAAATAAAGCATAAACGAAAATTTGTAGTGGATCTAAAAGAAAGTATCTTTCTTGTGGGGGACTCATTCATTTTTCTTTAGGTTTGAAATTTCTCAAAATAAATTTGGGGAAATAATTAAAATAGAAAATACCATCCATCTTGATTTTGCAAATTTTACTGAAGTGCTTCTCAGCCAGCCTTTTGGCTAAGATCAAGTATGAATTTCATCATATCCAAGGTAACTGGAATAATTCAGGTGGAGACCACATCCCTGGAACCTGCCCCCAGAGTGACCCGTGTTCACTGGAACCACCTTCTGAAAGAGGGATGAGGGTGGTCATTTTTAATACCATTTGTGTCCCAACATTGCAGTGTGTATTAAAACAACTGGCCTGACGAAGTTAAAGACTTTAGGAGGAGGAGCTAAAACCCAATGGTCCTGGGAATTATATATGGAAGGATTATGGGTAAAGCTATTTTCTTCTTTGACTTTCCCCAAGTGTCTAAACTTTTACTATGTGGATGCATTACCTTATGGTCTAGAAACAGATCAAAAGCAAATGTGATACTGAAAGAGAAGAAAGCCTTTCAGTGTTCTCCAGACCTTCGACCTTGTTTTACAGGCCCCACTTTCCAGGCCTTTCCCCAGCCTCAGTACCAGAATCTCTAGGAGGGTCTAGGAATCTAAATCTTTAATAGATGTTTCAGATGAACCTCATGTTGAGACAAGCCTAGAAGTGACTACATTCCAAGAAGGGAACCCAAAGTGCTTCAGGCTGGCTCCCCCTTCCCTGGACGGTCCTGGCCCTGGGCAGGACATTAATTCCTCTGTTCTAATCCCTGGGTCAGTGCTGTCACCCTCTGAGTAAGTCTATTTATAATTGAACGTCTCATTCAGCATGCCTCTGAGACAAAAAAAATGTACCAACCTAAGAAGGGGAGAGTCCTAGATTTCCTAACAGCAGCAGTATAAGTTAGTAATATGGGTGAATTGTCTCTGGAGCCTAGGAAATACCTATATTTCTTTCTTTCCCTAGAAAAAGCTCCATTCTCAGGATATAGTAAGCCCGAATCCCCTGGCATCATCCTGGGAATCTCCTGGGACAATAAAATGTTGACACTGATTCAATATTTAGAGCAGTTCAAGCCACTACTCTCAGCCGTAGAAATGTAGAAATGAGAGTCTCAGCAGGAAATTACGAGGCTGAGTTGGGGGTGCAGCCAGCCCTTCTAGGGAAGGTTCTGAATGACTATCAATAAAAGTTGCTTTACTATTATTTTTTAATAGTTTATTTTTATTTTATAGGCATTGGTGTTTTTTTAACTTTCATGTACGTCTGTGTGAGGGTGTCGGGTCCCTTAAAACTGGAGTTACAAGTTACAGACAGTTGTGGGCCTCCATGTGAGCGCTGGGAACTGAACCACAGTCCATTGGAAGGCAGTCAGTGCTCTTAACCACTGAGCCATCTTTCTAGCCCTTTTTGATTTTTTTAAAGATTGTCTTTTTGAGCCCACATGTCATGGTGCATGCCTTTAATCCCAGCAAGTAATAATGATGGTGACAATGACCATGATGATGATGATAAAGAAGAGACTGGTTTGGGGGGGTGGAGGCTGTTTGTTTGGTTTTTATTTTTTTTAGATGGGGACTCATCATGTAGCCCTGACTGTCTTGGAATTCACTATGTAGACCATACTGGCTTCAAACTCACAGAGATCCCCCTGCCTCTGCCTCTGCCTCCCAAGTCCTGGGATTAAAGGCATGTTATACTATACACGCTCAAAGATTTGTTTATCTTCTTTTATGTGTATGTGCCTATTTGTCTATACACGCATCACATACATGCAAGTGCTCTCAGAGGCTACAAGTGTCAGATCCCCTGGAACTATATTATAAGTGGCTGTGCATCACCTGATGTGGGTGTTGACACTGTACTAATGTCCTCTGCAGAAGCAGCCAGTGCTCTTAACTATTGAGCCATCTCTCCAGGCTCTGTTCTACTTTCTTATAGTTCACAGTTGGGCCAGGTGTCTCACAGTTCAAACACAAAGAGTTCAGTTATTATGAAAAGCTGTTTGAAGGAAACATTTTTAAGTATAGGAAGTGTTATCTTAACAAGTGATAGTCACTCACCACATAAAGATGGTTCAGCCAAAGACAGGCCACATTTGAGATGATGACTGTACCATGTAGCCTAAGTATATAACAGGCTGTATCATCTAGGTCTATGAAAGTACACCCTAGTGTTCACACAAGGATAAGCATCCCATAAAGATCAGCTTCTCATTACATAATACATGACTGCATTACTTTTAACTGACTTTCACGCTGCTACATGGCAACAAGGTACGGTAGTATTTTATTTTTCCTTTTTCCTGCCATGAAAAGGAGTTAATGTAACAGAATTCTGAGTATTTTTAAAAACACTTGTCTTTGAGACAGGATCTCATGTAATCCAGACTGGCCTTGAACTCAAATGTAGCTAAGGATGACCCTGAACTTTTGATCCTCCTGTTTCTACCTTCCAGTGCTGAGACTGCAGGCATGTGCCAGCTTGCCCAGTTTTATAAAGTGCTGGGGATCCAAATAGGGCTTCCTACATACTAGGCAAGCATTCCACAACTGAACTATATTTCCAGTCCATGTCTAAATATTTTTTTTCTAGTAACTGCAGTTTGAAATATAGGATCAAAAGTTTAAAGCCTAAAATGAAAGAAAAGGACATCAAATTACTTTTTCAGGACTAACCCCATAGTGCCTTGATTCTGGTATCTGCCATAAGATACCAGAATTACCACCATCACCCCATTGTTTTCAGAATTGCTATTTTTAAAGCCAAGATAGTTATTTATCCGATTCACGAAGGCTTCTTGTCTTTTTTACACTAATGAGTTTCAGGCAGGAATGTTTTCATGCAAATCATTCGGAAAAGGTAGGAGAATAAGATACTGTTAACCTGAAAAACCAGAGTCCTTGTCTGAGTCAGGAGCCACCACGCCGAGCGGTCGAGCTACTCTTTTCACCTCTGTGCCTCGGCCTGGCTTGGCAGAGAGTCTTCGAGGGCTCTCTCTGGATGGCATTTTCCTCTCCATGTTTCAGTGGGCTGGAATCTGGATCACAAATAGTCTTTGCGTATGGTTGCTCTATGAAAAACAACAATTACATAAGAAGTCATTACCTTGAGAGTGAACCAGGTGAGCCAAATGGTGAAGAAAACAAGGGCAAAGAATGCTAGCCTCACCCACTTCAGCTACACTGTTGTCTCAACTGACCAGGCTTCAAGTTTACTAAACAGAATGGTTTCCACCCAAAAGGAGACTCACCATCCCCTCACTACCCTCTAATTCCATTGCAAATTCAAGGCACACAAACCACATTCAGTGGAAGCTTTGTGAACTGCTAACAAAGGGACATTTGATTCGGCTTTTTGGAATGGGTAACCAAATAAACTTGCCCTCCTCCCTGAGGAGAGGAGAGGTAACAGCAACCAGCAAGGCATGCTTTCCCAGTACACATCTGCAGGATGGTGACCTAGTACCACCACTCACAGCATGTCGTTTCTCAAATGAACCTCTCAGTTCTTAGAATGAAGTACTGAGCAGAGCACAACCGAAGTCATACATACATACATGCATGCATACATATACACACATATGCTACTTCAAAAGACTGTTTTTACATTTATTTATTTTTGTGTATGTGTTATCTGTATACATTTACATGAACACACATGTGCCATTATGTATGTGTGGAGGTCAAGAGACACCTTGGAGGAGTTGGTTCTATCCTTCTATCTTGTGGGTCCTGGAGATCAAACCCAGGTTGTCAGGTGGCAAGCACCTTTACCTGCTAAACTATCTCACTAGTCCTGTATGCTACTTTTTAACATAAAACAATATTTAAAAAACAAAACCCACAAGGGGGCTGGAGAGAGTTCAGCAGTTAACAGCACTGGCTGTTCTTCCAGAGGAACGGGGTTCAATTCCCAGCACCCACGTGGCAGCTCATAACTGTCTGTAACTCCAATTCCAAGGGATCTAACACCAATGCACATAAAATAAAAGTTGAATAAATTATTTTAAAAAAAGAAACCCACAAAACTGTTTCTACAGCCTGAAGGTACAGCTCAGTGGTAGAATGCTTACTTAGTATACTTAAGGCCTAAGTTTGAGCACAACAAAAAAGCAAAAACTTTTTTGTATAAACATATTTAAAAAGTGCTTTTAAGAGGTGGGCTGAAAAGATGGCTCAATAGGAGCAGGTTTGATTCCCAGCACCAACATGGTGGCTCACAACAACTCTAGTCCTTGGGGATCCAATGCCCTGTGGGCACTAGGTACACAAGTGGTACACAGACAGAGAGACATACAAACAAAACACTCATATACATAAAATAAATTTTTTTCAATGTAAGTGCTTATATTGCATAAGGGTATGTAACATTCATTGCTGTTAATGTTATTCTTAAGTTTCACAAGACCCTCCTCCTCAGTTATAATCCCATTTTGCAATGAAGCTCAGATACATTACATTCAGTCACATGTATACATGAAAAAAACATGTAATAAGTGCCCATATAAATTAGGCATTGTGCTGGACTGAGGATACAGAGTGAATACAATAACCATGTTTGTATCCTCCCTGCAGCTTGTGATCTGGAGAGAGACAGGAACAGACATTAACCAAGTATTCATACACTTGATGGTTACATTGACAGGAGCTACGAACAAGTGGGGCTGATGGTCTGGAGCACCAGGAAAGAGCCATGTGGCTGGAGGAGTCAGCAGGCATTAGTGCCATCAAAGGTTATAGGTGAGCTGTCAGTGTGTTGCAGGCCAATGGGAAGGCTGAAAGGAGAAAGAACATGGTGTATGCAGGAGCAAATGGCCAAGATGCCAGAGCATAGTGCAGGAGCCCAACCACGCACTGACAATGGGAGTGGGGGAAGAGGAGGGAGAGTAGACACACAGGACAGACAGGCCTTGCAATCGCACACGCTGGAAAGACTGCAGATATTAACTAAAGAGCAGTGGGAGAGGTGGCACACTCCAGGAAGTCAGGAGGCAGAGTCAGGTGGATCTCTGGGAGTCTGAGGCCAACCTGGTCTATATAGTGAGCTTTAGGCCAGCCAGGGCTACCTAGCCAGATCCTGTCTTAAAACAACAAAAACGAGGGACACTTTGGGGATAAAGAAAACAGGGTGCCACCAAGGAAAACAGTAGTGATGAAACTGGGCAGGCATACGCAAAGCCCAGAGATGCTTTAACTCGAAATCCACTCAGGGTTCCTCGCACCTCAGGCAAGCATCGCTGTCCCTGAATTAACTGAAGTACCATACCTCAACATTTCTGCTAGTTCAGGACCTGATGAGCAACACTAGAGGGAAGCCTCTTGGTGAAATGAAACAGGAGACACATGCTTCCATGCATACTTGAGTAACCTCTTGCTCACATATGTACAGACCAATAGTTCTCAGCATGTGGGTCTTGACCCCTTTGGGGGTCAAATGACCCCTTCACAGGTTCATATATCAGATATTCTGCATATCAGATACTTACATTATAATTCATAACAGTAGCAAAATTACAGTTATGAAGTAGCAATGAAATAATTTTATGGATGGGGGGGTGACCACATGAGGAACTGCATTAAAGGGTCGAAGCATTAGGAAGGTTGAGACCACTGTTACAGACAACTGCAGGGGACTAAAGGGACACAAACTGGTTTGAATGGGAGTAAATGCTAAATGTGAATCCAAGTGAAAGTCATTTTGCCCCACATCTAACTCATTTAAGGTTTGTCAGCCTCATCCAGCTCATGTCATATCACTCTTCTACCAGTCACATGCTTACCCTCCACACACAATGATAAGCAATGGCACTGTCACACTTAACAGAGCACTATACAATGGCAATGTCTCTCTGTTTGACAGCTACGATGTTTGATAGCCTGGACTAAAATATAAAACGGTATCCCTAATTATAAAGCAGGATAGTTTTGTATGAAACCCAACAAATGTGAATAGTGTAATTTTCCCAAAGTAATACTGTTCAGAAGTGAACAGGGCTGTCTTTAAAATGGAACTTGATGTGGCTTCCAGATGCCACTCAGCTAAGGCAGGCCTGACCAAGCTGTTGATCCACATTAGAAGGGCAGGTCATGTCAGGTGCAGATGACTAAGAATCTGAGAATTCTAATATCTAACTAAACATACACTTTTACAGGCATTTAAGAGAAAGAATCCCAATTCAGTCTTCTGTGATCACCGTGACAAGACAGAAAAAAGTTACTAAAATGTGAGTCGTGTTACTAAAATGCAGTCAGTGGAGCTACAGAAAAACACAAAGGAATTTACTCTGGTTCACAGAGAATTGACAGGGTAATGCTGACTACAGAACCGAAATACTAAAGTTGTAATCTGTTAAATTCTAAAATTTTAGATCCTAGGGAATTGGTGGCAACTGGGAATAAAAACGACAAAACATACACAATTGACTTTAGAATGGCCAACTGTCTGTTTTGGATGCAAAAAGAATTAAAAATATGAAAGCGTCTCTTCTTGATAAAAAGTTCAGTTTAAGCAGGAAAAAAGCCTTAGTGTTCCAGCTGAGGCAGCCCACGTGGGAAGGAGTACAAGAGCTATACCCACCTCCCTTCTCTGAGAGGGAGTGGGCTCGCACACATAACACATGGGAGGAAACCCTGGATAGAAAAACAGAGGGGTGGCATTTCCCACCAGCACCCCTTAAGCACAGGACCACACAAATGGAAAAACCTAGAAACTCAAGAAATCAAGAGGGTTTTTTTCATCCCTCCTCAGCACTACTTTACGATAAAGTTAGATATTTACAAACATTTGAAAGTGGGTTACACAATCTTCACCTGTCACCTCATCTCTTTGCTTCCCAACAATGGTGGGAAGCCACTTTTTACACATCTCAGACCCCTGCATTTCACTTACTTACTCTGCAAGAGGACTGATGCTCCCAAGCAAGCAGAGCGACCCTAAATGGGCCTCATATGACTGTACATGTTGTCAATGTGGGCCGTATACAGTAAAATTCAAATTGGAAATTAGTCAACTGGTACCCGGTAACATTCTCAGAAGTACTCCATGGCTTACTTCCATTGCTCACTTCCTACATTAGAGCCATTCACGACTCTAGAACCTCACCGGTCACTGGCTCTGTTTTCATTTTGTTTCCATCTTTGCAACAGACTGGTGAGGTGTTCAAGAGAATACTAAATTCTAACAAATCTCAGGCTGGCAGTGTCTGAAAGCCAAGGCAGTTTAGCAATCACCAAAATACCTGAGTACGGTAGTTCCAAACACCTCAAGATCTAATTTTCAGGTCTAGTCCAATATATACCCTTATTCTAAGATGAAACCATAGGGACAAATATACCAACCAAATTAAAAGTTGGTATGACCCACTATCTCTGGGGAGTTTTGAGTTGGGGAGAAAAAGACGATCCAAAGGTTACAGGGAAACAATCTGAACTGCAGCTTTTAGCACTCTCCTTTTATAGCTACTTGGCAACATTCCTGAGAGCTCACGTTCCCTTTAAATGTGTCACATGTATGACATGCATGCACGGAGGTGTGAGGCGAAAGCCCGAGCAAAGGCTTATATAGAATAAAGTGATAAGGCCACAGAAAGTAAAGTCTTTATCAGCCATAAAACCACGAGTAACCCCAGTTACAAGTTTATTTGTAGGTTTTCTCCGAAATTATTATCTTTTGATCTGCATTTTCAGAAATACCATTCCAGGAGAATGTGTATTTTAATGGTGAAAAAACTGCACCTGCCTACTCTCTGACTTCACACTCCTGCCCATTCTCAAAACTGGCTGAAAAAGTCATGTCAAAGACTTCCACACAGTCACACGGTTTCCCATGGCTCTCTCCATCCTCATCATTTTGAGGGGGCCATGTGATCAGAGAACGTCCTCAGATCACTTTGAGAGGGGGGTTCACATTAACAGTGCCCACCTATCCATTCGCACCAGCCCACATGACATCTGTGCCAGGCAGCATGCACACCCTCCAGGCATCAACTAGCCTGCCAACTCAACAGGGCAGAATTGGGCAGACCACAGGACTATGCTGTGCCTGGCATACCACCAGTCTCCAGGGCAAATGCCCAGGCAATGCCTACTGCCAGGACTTGGGCAATAAAGAGAGCTTGGCTCCGGCCTGGGTCCTGGGTCCAGATCAAAACTGCCCTACCCACCCACTAACCATTGACTTCTCACTTGGCACTATCCACCTTCTTCCTCGCATCCCTCCTTGGCACCATGCCTGGCTAGCTGGCCTAAAGTCGGGGACCGCAGGCCTCTGGAATAGACAGTGCACCTGTGTCTGGGCACAGCTCCTAAATGAAGGTCCTGGACACTCACCTGGACTCACTCACTCACTCACTCACTCGGTAAGCAGCCCTCATGCCCACCAACTAGCCCATTCCCAGGCCCCTCTGCTTACAGCCCGCCAGGCCTTCAGGCTCTCCTCCCGCAGGAGCCATGGCATCCAGGGCCAGGCCAGGGCACACGTGCCCTACAAGGGACTCACACCACTTGCCCCACACACAGGCCCCTCCCTACACGCCGTCTCTGCCTCACCCCAGATTCCCTTTCCCAGGCGGGCCCGACCCTTCAATTTAGCAAACCAACTAAATAAACGGAAGCCAGGAATGGCCAAACCCTCTGCTCCCAATATGTGGCGCCCCTCCACCCCGTTCTCCCCAAGTCCTGGCGCTCCTTTGTGTCCACTCCGCTCTCTCCTTTCTCTTCCACCTGCTCCCACCTGCTTTCTCAGTGCTCCCGGTCCCAGCCTCCCAAGTGTCACCATCCCAGGTCCTCCCCCACCCCCCCACGGTGCGCGGAGCTTAGCGAGCCCTGCCTTTCTCACCTACGGCCAGGGTCGCCGCTGCACCACCACCACCAAGCCCCGCGGGTCAGCAGGCGCATGCGCGAGCCGGTCCCCACGACTCCATGACAACCCGGTTTTATGCGCCGGGTCTCCGGCTTGTCCCGCAGGCCTCCCGCCCATTTCTCCTCCCCCTCGCCTCCGCGGACGCCTCCTCCGGTCACGTGACCCGGCTCGGCGGGAACCAGCACCACGGAGACTGCGCGGCGGCGCCGTGCTCCTAGAAGGGCGCTCGGAGGACCGCCCTTCCCCTCCTCCTCCCGCCCCGCCCCGACTTCCTCTGTCTAGGCTGGAGGACTGCGGGGAAAGCGTCGCTCTCTCCACAGCGGTGCTCCTCTCTGTGGTCGGCTCCGCCTCAGGCTCCGCCGCCATCTTGTCGCGTGATTGTGCTGAGGGCGAGCGCTTGTGACTGGGTTTCGAAGGCCGCGCGCGGGTAGCGGCTTCAGGAGTCGGGGTTCGTCTGGGGGACTGGGGGAGCTGCCCTCGGGGCGTGTCCCGTCGACGCCGTCACGGGTGGGGAACCGGAAGTGGACGCGCCGGGCCTGTGGCGGCTGCGGCACCCAGCGTGGGAGGCAGCCGGGCGCGGCGTCCCCGCGACGCGCTCACGTGTCTGCCACGCCTGTCGCCCGGCTTGCTTTCCCGTCAACCCTCCAGACGGCGGACGAGGACGGACGGGAAGCAGGGAGTGTCCTAGTGCGGTGATCTCGAGCCGGCTGACGCTCGGCTCGCTTTGCCCCGTGCGTGCGGTGGGAGGGTCAGGCTGTATTGACGATGCTCCCCCCGTCTGTCCTGCCCGCCCGGCCCTGGGAAAGGGAAGCACAAACCCCCAGCATAACCCCTAAGAGGGGTGGTGCCTCACAACCAACAGACAGCAAGCTTGGGCTGACAGTTGGAAGCCCCGCACTCCAGTTAAGAGCGGTTCAAACAAAATGAGGATATTGCGGCTACAGGCGGCGTTAGAATCGCCCAGGGACCGCGTGCAGCCGATGGCTACTTTGTTGTTAGGCAGCGAAGATCATCGCATGTTCTTGGCACTTGCAAATAGTGCCAAACTGGACGTGTGGATCTAGGTGGCCAATGGTCCCTGCGTTGGTAATCCAAGCGGCTTAAAAGGTCATAGTTAGTCACACCATTCATCCAGACGCAGATAATACTAATTTGTTAGTAGGAATGTACTTATTAGCACGAGCCCTCCCAACAAGTAATAGTTGAACGCCTACCCCGTGTAAGGCTGTTGTTGTTTGGGAAAGCAAACAGTGGCTAACCGTTATCCAAGTCATTAAGAGCCTGTAGTTTCACATGTATTTTCTCAGGACACCTCAACAACTGTATGGCGTAGGTGCTGTTGTCCTTAGTTTATAAACTAGGGGAGTGAAGTTTGTGCCCATGACACAGCGGCAAAGCCTGAGCTTAACTAACATACTGCCCCTGACTAAAACGATCTTTGCCTGCAAACACCTTAAAGATTTAACAACATGAAACAAAATGGTCTAATAACCAACATGAAAGAATGTAAGTGCCAGAAAAAGTGAACAAATCAACAAAAGCAAGGGAGAAAAAAATTACTCAGCTTAAGTCATTGCTGAAAGAGGAAGAAACTAGGTAAAGCTTTAAGCACAGATAAAAGTGGGATAATGCATACAGGCAGAAATGAATAAATGAAATAAGCAGAACCATGAGGAATGGCTTTGTCTTGGACCTCAAAAGGGGAAAACAAGTCAAGATTTCCCTTGCATATTAGCAGACAGCCATTCTGTATTAACTACTTGATTTTCAAAATAAGATCAGTGGTATTTATGGATAGACATAATTTTATGATTATTTTACTCTATGATTCTGTATGAAGAAGTCCATGAAAGTAGATAATATTGTTAGGTAGCCAAGTCATTATTTTTTTTTTCCTTTATTGATTCCCCAGGGCTGTAAATTGGCCCCTATATGGATAGTTTCCTGTGGCCTGGGGCCTTCAGTCATTGTGCTAAGACTCTTGGTTGGCTAAGGTCCTGTTAATGGAGAGTAGATTTTGAAGCATGATTCTTCTGGGTTTCAGGTCTTAGCAGTTTGAATCCTCTCTAGTACTCCTGGAGCTCAAGACTTATTTTGCCAACACCATTTCCAGCAGGGGGAGACATGCTACCTTAAATGCCGCACTAAAATTTTGGACAAGATTTCCACCTGTAAGCAGAGCTGAGTCAGAAACAGCAATTCTTTCCAATCTGCTTCAATAAATTATCACCTATTCGTATAGGAATTGGACTTTTTAGTCCCATGTAAGGTAGCATGAAGAGTTAGCTATGTATATATGTGTTTGAGATATTATGTGTGTGTGTGTGTGTGTGTGTGTGTGTGTGTCCTTATTTTTATTTATTTGTAGGTCAGGTCTCTCTATGTAGCTCTGGGTGGCCTGGTACTCACTTTGTAACCCAGGCTGACCTCGCCTTAAACTTGCAGTGGTTCTCCTGCCTCTGCCTCCTGAATGCTGGTATACCTGGTATACTTCCAAATACTTATAAATAATAATGATTTTTGTCCAGGCTTGTTGGTACATTTCTGTAACCCTTGCTACTCGAGAGGCTGAGGCAGAAGGATGACTTGAGCCCAGGTGTTAAAAGCTACTCTAAAGATGGGGGCTGGGGAAAGATCCCAATGCTAAATAAATAAATGATAAATAAACTTGAAGCTTAAATTACAGTTATTTTAAAATCATTTAAAAGATACTAGTGTAATGTGAATTGAGGAAAGCATCCAAAATATCTAGTTTCAAATCCCACCTTCTCTCAGTTCATTTTATAAAAGAAAGGGCATTTTGATATCTCATATACATAGGATAGGTATAATCTCACAATTTAAAAATTGGATGATTTCAAGATGGGCATGGTGGTTCATACCTTTAATCCCAGCACTTAGGAGACTGAGTTGGAAGCTAGCCTGGCCTACAGTACAAGTTCCAAGACGGCCAGGGCTACACAGAGAAACCATGCCAAAAAAAAAAAAAAAAAAACAGAGTAATGCAAAACTTTTCACATTCTGATTTCTCCAGTTGTACCAAGGACCAGTAAAAACACAAGGACTGGACTGGTTCCTGGACCAGCATTTGAGAGCCAATGGTTTCATTTTTCTGAACTTCCCTTGGCCATCTGTAGCATCCTCTAGTCTTAATTAGTACCTAGCATTATTGGTGCTGTCCAATTCTTAGAGTTTGCAAAGAGAATTTGATGGTGTGATGGGTACATGTGTGCACTAGAGGGTCAGAGTCATGCTGAGGGAAGAGGCAGCTCTCCAGCATGAACAGGCAAGACAGATCCATGATCTCACACAGACAGAGATATGTACAGGTCAGAAGTAGAAGGGTGCATGGCCTCTTTCCTCTCAGCAGCCAGGTTACTTCTTAACCTGCGCCCATAGTGGGAAGGTGGAAGAGCAGGGTCATGAGGAAGACAGTGTTTATAGACGGCCAGGATGCTAACATTCAGGCACAGTTTTGATTCTAGGGGCAGGAAATTCCTCCCAAACAGCTAGCTTACTTTCTCTCTCCTTGCTGGTACCTTAAAGCTCCTTTCACATTCAAATTCTCAGCCTTTAGTACATAGAACATTCAAGACCAACTTGAGCTTCATGAGACCCTGCAGAGAGAAACAAAGGGAAATGAGAATGGGTGAAGGGTATCCCTCCAGACTGTTCCACACTTGTAATTCTGGAAAAGAAACACCAAACACCACTATTCTTGTCTCTCTGAATCATTTATGGGGGGTTTTCTGTTATGTTTATTTGTTCAAGAATGCCCTTGAGGAGCTAGAGAGATGGCCCTGAGATTAAAAGCATTGGCTGCTCCTTCCACTGGTACAATTCCCAGTGCCCATATGTCAACTCACAAACAGCTGTAACTCCAGAACCAGGGGATCTGATGCCATCTTCTGGCCTCCACAGATACTGCATGCCCACAGTGCTCAGACACGCATGCAGGCAAAACACACGCATAAACATTGGTTTGTTTTTTTTTTTATCTTTGAAAAAAAAATGCCTCCTTAAATTTTATTTAGCTTTTCAGCTTCCACAAGGGGAGTGGATGTACTGATCCTGCGACCTTAGTCCAGGCCCTTTCAGATGCTGGCTGTGTCTTTGACATGGGAACCGAGTTGGTTTCAGCATGTGTCTGCTTGATATTGGTGGTGGTTTTCCTAGACCTGAGGATACAAATCTTAAATTTGAAGAGCTCACCAGTGTTATCAACCCAGAGGGACAAGTACCTCCCACCAGACTCTGGAGGGAGAGTTACAGCCGAGCCAGGCAGAGACTGTGTCGCCTCAGCTTTCACACTGGCAGTCAATGCCATTGCCAAAAAAAAAAAAAAAAAAAGATCGAATGGAAGGAGGCAGACAGGCGCAGACGATTAAGATGAGTCTAGTGAGCACACCTTCATGTATTACGTAAATGATGGAGTGTATGGGTCATTTAACTGGACCGTCACCCAGCAGCCTGTGCTTCTGCTAGTGCCAATGTGTAGATGCCATTCTTGTAGCGCCTACCCGAAAGTTTAGCTTGAATTAAGGGGTTTGGGGGAACCATCTAACTAAATTACTGCTAGTTTTGGAATGTCTTTTTAAGAGTAGGAGTTGGCACAGATGGATACAGATGCAGTATGGAAGACTAGGAGATGGGGCACACCTGTGTTCCTATGGAAACTTTGAATATTTGTTTTATATGGATTTTTATGGATTTTCAGACAGGATACTAACGTGTGCCCCTCAGCTGCTGAGCAAGCATTTGTAGCCTGTACATTTGGCAGAATGGGCCAAAAGCTAATGTTGTGACCCATTTTGAAAAATAAACTATCTTGAAATTAAAAAAAAAATATTTAGCCCAAGGCTGATGGTATTTGGAGTCTATGAAGAATGTCAGTAAAAAGGATATGTGTGTAGTGTCTGTGTGACAGACCAAAGCATTCCTAAGAACTGTACACCATCCTCCTTTAGGAGGTAGGCTGGATTGGGTCTGTGAAGGCATCACTCCAAGGGTTGGCCAGCTAGGTCTGTTTAAGGCAGTGTTGTTACTGGGACACTTAAATTCTCTGAACCTGCTCCATCGTTACCCTATATCTTAAAAGATTAGGAGACTGAAGGGATGGGTAGATAGCTCAGTCAGAAAAGTACTTGACATGAATGTACGGTGCTCCAGCATCCAAATAAGAACCCAGGTGTGAATAGACCCTGTAATCTCAGCATGGGCAATGTCTTAGTTACTGTTCTATTGCAGTGAAGACGCCATCACCAAGGAAACATAATATAAATGGGGGCTTGCTTACAGTCTCAGAGGACTAGTCCATGATCATCAGGCAGGCAGGCAGGCAGACAGGCAGGCAGGCATGGCGCTGGAGCAATAGCTGAGAGCTCACATCCTGATCTGCAGGCAGGCAGAGAGTGAGACTAGGCCTGGTACAGGCTTTTGAAACCTTTTGAAACCCCCTCCAAGGCCAAAACTCCTAATCCTCCCTAAACAAGTCCACCAGCTGGGAATCAAATCTACGAGCTTATGGGAGCCATTCTATCAAACCAGCGCAGGGGAGGTGGAGACAAAGTGGATGCCTAGAGCTTCTGGATAGCTAGGCTAGCATTAATCTGCTAGTTCCAGCTCCCAGTGAGAGCTTTTCTCAAAAATTGAGGTGGATGGCTCCTGGGGACCAACACTCAAGGTTGTCCTCTTGGTTTCCATTTGCATACACATATATGTACATGCATGAACACACACACACACAAATTTATATTCACAAAAAAGAATTAGGAGACTGGAATTGGTAAAGGAAATACAGTTTGACTAAACCAAGAAGAGAGACTCTCAGTTTCTCTCCACTTCCTCTGTAGCAGCATTACAATTCTATAGGAAAGAAGAAATAAATCAGGATATATGCAGTGTGAAGCTGTCAGAGCCCTGTGTAATTAATGCCTTCCTGGGAAGCAAGTTCCTCCAGTGGCCTGATGCCAGGATTTCAGCCTTTCCCTTTCCCCAGCATGGGATTTCTGGGGAAATTTTAAATATCCCCAGAATCCATTGTTTCAATAGCCTGATAGCCAAAGGGAGGGGCATCAGTGTCCCGGTGTCTCTTCTTTTGACTAGCTCTACTCCTGCCACAGCACTACAACAGGCTGGATTAGTAGCTGCCCGATGTTAGGATGAAGTCTTGCCTAGTTGTTCACCAGGGCTACCTGATGGTTTGTCTCAGTCCAGAACTTGCTTTTCTGGGGCTGATTGCCTAATCTCAGAGCCCAAGATCTCAAAAGGAAGGCTGAAAAGCAAGCAATCACTTTCCAAGGACGCAAATACCATAGGCTGGATGGCTTTAGGGGGGGTGGGGGAGGTAACCTTTTGAAAATTTGAATGAAAAAGTCCATCCTCCTAATTTAAATTCAAATTCTCTTTTTCTTACTTAATGCCAAAGAAGATTTGAAGCATGATAAAGCATTCATCCCCACATGCTTTATCAGGCTTTCAACGTATTTTGAAGACAGTGATGGTGTCGAGACCTGCAGCAGAGTGGGTTCTGTACAAGCTCACCCGTTTGTCTATGAAACCGTGCATCTCAGAAATCATCCACAAACAAAGGCATCGTTAAAAGGCCGTCTCTACGGTGTAAAAAGGGTGGTCTGCTCTTCCAGAACTTGGGTCTCTTTGTAGTTTGCAGCATCCCTTTTAAGACTTAAAAAGCAGCTTTTATCTAGTAAAGCCTCATCCACTGGAGCCAGGGGACAGGATCTGGCGCCCTCATTCAAGTGACAGCCATCCACATGCAGAACTAGAGTGCTTTTGGTCTTCTGCTTTGTGGTCAGGGATAACAGGATCACCCACAAGATCTGCCCACAGGGTGAATCCGGGAAGACTCACTGCAGTGTCATGTACTAACATTTTCGTGAAATTCTCCCTGCAGCAACTTGTGACAGGGCACGGAGATTTTCTCCAGTGTCATCACACTTCAGCAGGAGTGATTGTGTCATCCAGGTGCAGGTGTTCTTAGCTGTCCTTTACCTGTTGTCTCCTCATGTCACATACAGCCAAGGAAGCAGATAACAGGCTCATCTCTATTACACAGAGGGGGAATTACCAAGTGGTTGCCTAGCAACTCCCATAGAGCAATCAACATGGTCTCTGTTGTGGTATGTAGAGTGGTTGGCTTTCCTCTCAAGAACATTTGCATATTTCTCTTGGGTCTCTGGGAAAAAAAAAAATAGGTATGTCTCCCCAGCTCTGAAGCTATTCAAATGGTCTTTGTCTTGCTTTTCCTCCAGCATCCATTCTACGGTGGTTCATTATCACAATAAATGACAATCATTTGCTCTGATTATTAATACAACAAATGCTTCAATTCAATCTAATTAAGTAAGTTCTTTCAATGTTCCACATAGCACTCTACACACTATAAGGAATTATAAGGATGAACAAGTGTGGCCCCTGGTCTTAGCCAACCAGAAATTTAGTGTTGATAGGTGGGGAGCATGTCTCAGTGGTAGAGCATTTACCCAGCGTGTTCAAAACCCAGGGCGTGGTCCCCCACAGCCCCTGGAGGGGTGTGGGGGAATAATGAATATAATTGCTTACATCTTTGATATGTATAGAAATTACTTGTTTACATGTGTGAAACAACTGTGTATATGTGGAATAAAGGTATTTTTACTTAGGATAATTCCTTTGTGTTTGATCAAAGGATTTTTCTTTTTTGCTTTTATAGATCCCTGCCTTTCTAACTTACAGCTGCAATCAGTTCAAAAAGCTGTAATCAGTTCAAAATCACTTTTAAGACTCAGCTCCTATTGGAATCTAAATAATTAGCAGCTCTTAAAAGGCTCTTGTAAGAACGTGTCACTGCTGATGTCTGATAGGATGGCGCAGCCCAGCCCCAGCCTGTACTGCAGTCCTTCGGCATAATTGCTGCTGTGATGCTCACAGCCTGCACCTCTATTTTACACATTCCAGTTTAAAGAAGCCTCCTCCTTACCTTTCTTTGTCTGCTTTGGAGCAACGTGACTGCCTCTCTCCAGTTAAGAAAGGCCTTTGGTCCCTTCTCACTCAGACCAGCAGGGAAGGATGGAGGGAGGGTTGTATGTCATAGTCAGCAAGGTGTCAACCCAGGAGTCCACCATCAGCATCCCTAAGTGCATCCACGGGATGTCAGGACCCATGCCCCTTGGGCACCCAGCAGGATCCAGAAATCTGCCATGAATGAGATGGGGACCCTAAATGTGTACATTAATACCATGCTCAAAAGACTGTCTGGGCCAAAGGAGTAAGGAATGACCCAGACTGCATCTGTGTGTTTATCTAGAAAATATGATGAGGGTTTGCAAATCAAGTCTACCGACTGTCAATGTGAAGAAAACTAACTGCTTAGTGTTGAAGTTAGAAAAAGACCCTGAGGCTGGAGAGATGGCTAAGAGGTTAAGAACACTTACTGATCTTGCAGAGGACCTGGATTCATTTCCCAGCACCTACATATCTCTCAAAAACAAAAACAACAGTGGTAATGGCTCTTGCCACCTACGCTGACAAGCTGAGTTCCGTCCCCAGAAGTAATCCCAGGGCACACATGGTAGAAGCAGAAAATCAAATCCCACACTTATGCTATGGCATGTTCTTGCCCATCCCCCCCCATACAAATAAGTGAAATTTTAAAAAAAATTTTAAGTGGATCTGGGACAGATACTCTGTTGCCCTTTGATGCTGGCAAGTCCTTCGGTGCTGTAATCGATATCCTGTATGCCACAATTTGTTCAGACTTCAGCTAGCATAGCAAAAAAAAAAAAAAAAAAAAAAAAAAAAAAAAAAAGCCTCAGAAGTCTGTACCCAATAATATCTGATTCATTGTCCCTAACACAGAACAAAAACCTTTTTTTCTTTCCATTTAGGAACCCTATAGCACCTGGCAGTGGTGGCACACGCCTTTAATCCCAGCACTCAGGAGGCAGAGGCAGATGGATCTCTGTGAGTTCATGGCCACCCTGGTCTACAGAGCGAGTTCCAGGATAAGCTCCAAAGCTACAGAGAAACCCTATCTCGAAAAACAAAACAAAACAAAAAAAAAGCAAGAGACAGAGAGAGAGAGAGAGAGAGAGAGAGAGAGAGAGAGAGAGAGAGAGAGAGAAACCCTACAGCTAGACAGCTAGACTTTCTCTAGTTTGGGCTGTGGGGTCAGTGTCTGAGATTTCTCCCTTTCAACTAAAGGGCCCCCCAAGAAGCAAGGGATTGGGGGGGAAAATCAGCTGATGGGTAGATGCACTGCACAGGATAACGCCACTTGGAAGGATGCTGTCTTATAAGTTTATCTATTTATGTTTACATTTATTTTTATTTTATGTATATGGATGTTTTGCCTACATGTATATCTATGCAGTGTGTGTGTGTGTGTGTGTGTGTGTGTGTGTGTTTGTATGTCTGGTGCCCTGGGAGGTCAGAAGAAGGTTAGGATTCCCTGGATCTGGGGTGGCAGATGGTTGAGAGTGACCATGTAAGTGGGAATCAAACCCAGGTTCTCTGGAAGAGCAGCCTGTGCTCTTAACTGTGAGTCATCTCTCTGGCCCCTATGTATTTATAATATGTTTATATTTTGAGATATGGTCTTATGTAATCCACACTGGCCTTAAACTCCCTATATAGCTCAAGATGACCTTGAACGTCTGATCCTCCTAGAATGCCTGTGAGGTTAGAGAACAAACCCAGGGCTTCCAGAATGTTAGACAGGCACTCTATCCTCCACACCCCAAACCCCTTTCGGTTTCAGTGTTGGGAAGTGAATGAACCCTGGGCCTTCTTTGTAGCCTTGTGCAAGCTACAAGTACACATTTTACCGAGAAGCCATACCCCCAGTTCCTAGCATTTTTCAAGGTATCATGGTTAAAGACAGAATTTTATTGTGAACCACATGTAGAAGAAAGATGGGCCAGTATCTCAGAACACCAAACATCAACATCCTGTTTATACCTACATGCCACTAGCCTCTACTGAAGGTCTGAAGAGGCTCCCGGTCATCTTAGTTGTTTCCTTAGTTGTTTCCGGAAGGCCCCCACGGGCTCATGAGCAAACCAAGTATGTACTCCTACTTCAGCCTTTTCCACCAATGAACTAATATTTGCAAGCCCCTTGAAAGGAATACTTCTGTAAGAACATCATCACTCTGGGAAACAAATATTCTCTGCCTTCTCTGCTAAGGCCACTGTAGGCCAGCAGGTTGCCAAAGTGCAAGGCAGGGTCTTTCTAAGTAGTCCTGCCTGTCCTAGAACTCCCTATGTAGACCAAGCAACTCACAGAGATTCTCCTGCCTCTGCCTCCCAAGTGCTGGAATAAAAAGGATACACTACCATACCTGGAGAGTGCACACTTTTCTTAATTAGTTGGACTTGGTGAACATGCCTTTAATCCCAGCACTCAGAAGTCAAGCAAATAGATCTCTGTGAGTTTGAGGCCAGTCTGGTCAACATAGCAAGATCCAGACCAGCCAAGGCTACATAATGACACCCTGTCTCAAAAGGCCAAAAAGAAATAAAGCAAAACTGCTTGTGATTTTAGTTGCTCCAAATCTTATGTGATTTCTTCTCTTTTCCTCACTCCAGCTTTTCCCTTACTGGAGATAGAAATGAGCTGTTCAAACTAGGATACAGGATGACAGGTGACTAATTCCTTTCATTGCTCTTATTTTTCTTCCCAGGGAAACTTGCACTTAAACAACTCAAATACAACTCAAAATTTTTCTCCACCAATAAAAATCAAGCAAGTCAGTCAATACAAATAATTACTAATATGCAAGTCAGTTGAGAAGGCTGGTGACATTCTGTAAATTCCATTCCATCATTCATAGAACCTAGGAGCATTAGAGTCTCTTTGTATAACTTTAAAATGGGGCCAGAGGAACTGCTCAGGGCTTAAGATCACTTATTAGTCATCCAGAAAATATGAGTCAGGGCCCAGAACCCATATAGGGAGGTTCACAACTCCCTGTGATTCCTTCTCTATGGGATCTGGCCACCAAGAGCTCACACACACACACACACACACACACACACACACACACACACACACACACACACTCACACGTGACATAATCCCCACAGACACATACATACATAAACACAAACTCATGAATTAAAAAAGTACTAAAAATAAAGCTTTTCTAAAACTTAAAAATAGTTGCTTTTCCAGAAAAACTGAATCTGCTTCCCAGCACCCATATGATGGCTCAGAACTTTTTGTAACTCTGAGGGAATCCAATGCCTTCCTCTGGCCTTCAAGGACACTGCAAGTACATGGCACACAGACATACATGCAGGAAGAACATCCGTATACAAAAATTAAAAATAAAGGTTAAGGGCTGGAGAGCTGGCTCAGAGGTTAAGAGCGCTAGCTGCTCTTCCAGAGGTCCTGAGTTCAATTCCCAGCAACCACATGGTGGCTCAAAACCATCTGTAAAGAGATCTGGTGCCCTCTTCTGGCCTGCAGACATACATGCAGGCAGAACACTGTATTCATAATAAATACATCTTCAAAATAAATAAATAAAGGTTAAAATTCTTTCAAATGTTAGGTGTAGAGGTGACATCCCAGCACCCAGGAGGATAAGAAGTTAAAGCCAGCCTGGGCTACATGAGACATTGTCTAACAACAACAACCTACATGAAGTATACCACCCCACTCTTGTTTTGTTTTGTTTTCGAGACAGGGTTTCTCTGTGTAGCCCTGGTTGTCCTGGAACTCACTCTATAGACTAGGCTGGCCTTGAACTCATAGATTCACCTGCCTCAGATGTAACTAAAAGCCTGTGCCACCACCACCCCACTCTTTAAAGGCTCTTGTTGGGAGCTAGACTTCATGATGCTCAGTTGGTAGAGTACTTGCCTGACATGTATTAAGCTCTGGGTCTGATCCCCAGCACCAGCATAAAACTGGATGTGATGGCTCCCTCCTACAATCCCAGCCCTTGGGGGTAGAGATGGGAGGATCAGAAGTTAAAATTATCCTCAGCTACAGTGACTTCAAGGCCAGCCTAGAATGTGTGAAACCCTGCACCAAAACAAAATTTACAAATAGTAATGACAATTTAAAACAAAGACGTTTCCTAATAGACATCAATGTAGGAAAGAGCCACTTTGTAGGACCCCCGAGAGGGGCTTCCAGATGAGAGCTAACGAT